>NC_056727.1:508305035-508680035 GCF_019279795.1 Protopterus annectens | reverse complement strand
ATATATATATATATATATATATATATATATATATATATATATATATATATATATATATATATATATATATATATATATAGGGATATATACATATATACATATATATGAACAGGTACACATGCTAATGCCTACATCTATGGATATATATGTCTACATCTACATGTGTAAATATATACAGCAGGTCATGTATATGTCAGCAGATATATACATGTACATATATAGGTGTATACGGACAGACATCTGGTGATAACAATGGGGATATAACAGAATCATATATGTAAACATGCAATGTTAATGGCATTGAGAGGCCCCACACAATATATGTCTGGTACAAATAGGTATACTCCTCCCCAGCCAAGCATAGCCCCCCTGTAATACAGTAACAAGTGTTGCAGATCCCATAACCAGGACCGCACACAACATGGCCATCCCTAGGATACATATACACAGACAGATATATGCAGATACAGGCATATATATATATATATATATATATATATATATATATATATATATATATATATATATATATATATATATTTATATATATATATATTTTATATATATATATACATATATATAGATGTATGAGTAAGTACACATACACACAGAGATATGTACAGTACAGTACATATGTAGTACGTGCACACAACTTGAGCAGCCAGTATTCCTACAGTCACCACCTTAACAACTGGAGACTGTATGAGCCACCCATATGAATGACATTCATAGCCTGCAACACATACCCATAGAGATATCAAAGGATATAACACCACACACAGATGCCCATAAATGATTGTGACAGCTATATTTGTGTACTATGACAGTTGTATATGCCATGTCATATAGCTGTCTAGACACTGACATCAATATGAGCAGTGTAATGCAACTGTGAAACAGTTATACTGAGGTGATAGTCTGCTATGGTTGACACATGTTGCTGTCCAGGCCGTGGCCTTCTAGTAGTACAATAGTAATGACAAACTGGCCCACAGCATACCAGACAATCAACAGTACATAATGCAGATGTATAGGTCAGCAGCTTCTATCTACACACTGTACACAATCCCTAGGGGGTACAGACCCCAGATGACACAATGGGATGTATCTGTTACATAACAAGGCATAACTGACACCATCACAATCACACAGGCAAACAGAACAGTCCATATGGCAGGCGGTAGTAGGCCTGCATTTACCCATAATGGACTGTATGATAATGTACATCCAGATACCTTAAGACAGCTTACCCCAGATACCCGCACATGTTGTTACAGCCTAGGTTAGTTATGGTGCACCCCCTTGCACTCACTACTACTGGACCATGTACCACAGTTACATACACTGCCCACTGTAGTGCATTAGGGCACACGTGTATTGTGTAGGTGGAGCCCACACATATATAGCCCCAACCCCCCAGTATGTGGGGGAACACGACAGCAGTGGAAGGATGGCAGAAATGACAGCATGACATACACACAGCCCACTACATAACAAACCCTGTCAGCATGTCACCTGTGCTAAGCCAGGGATGTAGGTGGAGGACAGAGTGTAGAACACAGGCACATATGTGTACACCTGTTGTCATACAGTAAGCAAGTTATGCAAAGGTGTGCATATCTATATGGATAGATGTATAATGATATGCACATATATGTTTGCCAGATGTCCTGCAAATGGGGTGGAGCCCTCAGCCCTAATAGTCCCAACCTCTCAGTGCAAGGGGATGTTATGTATGTATTGCAGGCATATTTGTAGACTGTTGCTACTGTAATAGGGAGTGTCTTTACAGACATGGTGTGTGTCAGAGTTCACATCTGCTTGGACATGTGCGCCATTGGCTACTGACATACATTCTAAGTTCATCATAGTACAGTACCACTGCTAGCACAGTAATGCCCCTTTGGACTACAGCTGTGATACACCAAACATATGTGGACAGTGTGACACATGCTGCTCCATCCAGGGGTATACACAGAACCCATTCATGCAAGACATGTGGACCAGGCCTGTCAATGTGGTTGTTAACAGCCATGCAACCATGTAGCTGGGTATCACACGTAAATACTGATATACATTTGCCCCCATAGATTATACATTCGTACACCCCTGTCTGGCCTGACACATAATAACCACTGGCACAGAGGTGCCATGGCCACATACTACTCACTAGTTAGTGACATACATCTGAACAGCATCCTACTACTTTTTCTGACATACATGACTGTCATGGTAGCCCAGCAGAAGTACATCTGTCAAGTATCTGGACATGTCATCTCACTGGATAAGTACAGTCATGTGCTAGGCATGTAACAAAGCACAGTGCTAGCTACAGGCAGACTGACTCAACACGGGGCTGCATCTCCCATGTGGGGATACCCATGTACCTGCATAGATAGCAGGCTCTACAGGCATGTCACATCACAGAGTAACAGACATCTGTGTGAAAGTGCATAACCACTACCAATGTGAACACAACCACAGCCACATATGGTAAGCTAGCGTACTATTACAGTATATGGACTATCTGACCTACACCATCCTCATATGAGCCACTCACACAGCACCCCTACATATACTGGGCCACTAGACGGTGTGGTCTGATGCCTGTCGGTGGTATGGGACATGTGTGTGTTTGCCCTTACAAACATTTAAGCTGTTAGTGTGACATACAGTGTTGCAGCATGTAACATCAGATAGGACAGGACCTGGAACAATGACATCTACAACAGTCTCTACACAGGCCAAGGTACATATTCACTATACACACAATGTCGACAATTACCAGACTTACACATACCTCAGTACTGTACACACAACCACATAATGGCCAGGCTATGTCCTCAATTATAACCCCTACTATCCATAACGTGTATCAGTCTGATATCTCACTGGCTTGTTATCAGATATGCTGTCAATGACTATGGAGTACAGAACATATTCACCCCCTTCTGCATGACATATGTACAAAGGTTGACAGAGTTGTGGCTGGAGGCACAAATACAGGGCCAATATTCACATGTTGCCATTATACCCTCATACATATACTGTTGTAACAGGGTTTGTTGCACCATATGTCCTATGAGGGGATGTGATGTCGGTAACTTTCCCGGCTGTCACCATCTACTTCCTGCTATCCTCACACTACCTTCTGCATTCCACAGATAGGTGCACCGTAGCTGACACATGAAACCAAAGGCACAACACTGCCCAGTCTGTGAATGACCCTGCGGATGGAGACCTCTCATATACATGGGACCAACATGGCAGGTATTGTGACAATTATGACAAATATATCCAGACAAACACCATTAAACCAACAGTACTCCACATGCAGTATAGCAGAGCGTACAGTTTGTAGTCAGGTCAGGCACATCCCCCTCCTGTTTGTTGCCCTCTTTCCACAGTGTATGTTGTTAGAGGTAAATCCCCAACCCATCTGAGATACTGTTTGTCAAACAACAGATCAAGTTCCTGCACACAGGGACTGTAAAGGGCCAACACCACCATGTTGTTCCTAGGTATTGGAGTGTGTTTCCATGCAATTGGCTATGGGCCTGTTACCACAGCTGTTCCACATGCAATCAGCTAGGGGAGGGCTGCAATTCATGCAGAGGCCATCAGCTGATCATGAGCATCACTTACACTACACATGCTGCTGCCTAAGTATAGCATGTGCGGGTCTCCAAATCCACTGGAGAGAGAGTGCAGGAGGCAGACAGAGGCAAATACATGTCAGGGACGGGTGTTGGAGTAAAACAGAAGCATGTTTGTGTCACACACCTACCAGCACAGGGTATCAAACCCCCAACAAATATGTAGTGCTATCATAGTTCAATGCAGTTATTGGTTGTGCCACGTGGTGTATCTGCTGTGGATGTGGAGCACTCAGAGCATATTTGTGATGATGAGTGACATCTGCAACAAGGATACGGTAGATGTACGGTAGGTGACATACACGTGCCTGTCTGCATGAACAGCTGCCAGCGTCAACACAGGCATACTCACACAGGAACAAACCCACACTGACACACTTGGAAGAGACAGGAGTGCAACTCATAACTAATGTGATTGCCACAACACATCGATGTGCAGGTATCACATGCACCACATGGGTCATACGGAGGTCGTATGGGCATAGAGTATGATGAGGTGTCAGACATCAAACTGCAGGCTTCCGTATGCTCTGGAGGGTTGTAGTGAGTGTAGATGTGGTCATATGCACCATACAATACACACACTGACACACAGGGTGCCAGTCCTGACATGCATAGGTGCATGTCTGCATGGGTGTGACCTGGTCAACTGCTGTACAAGGGTAGGGGATGGGTATACCTTGGCATCAGGCCACATGACAATGGTCTGCATTGTGCTTCAGGTCTGCGGTTTCTGCATCTGCCCACACAGGTGGGTATTGCATCCCCCATCCAGACACCTGCATGACTATTGTGTGTGGCCAATGCTGTGCATCACTTGCCATGTATATGTTCCTTACTCCATGACATGGATGGTGTCTAGGATGTGCACACCTCCACATGGATGTACAGTGATATGTGGAACTGTACCTTGGGTGTCTGGCCCATGTTGTGAATACCGATTATCATTGGATGTGCCAGTCTTGCCCACCGGTGGCAGGAACTGGTAATGGGTAGCATGTTTACCCTGCACCAACATTGATAGCATGCTAACAGCATTCCCTGATGTCAGTGTCATCTGTCCAGACAGGGCATGTTATCAGGCATGGTATGTCTGTTGGGAGTTGCAGGTGAAGATACCATGGGTGCTGCAGGTTTCCATTTGGGTACATGGTGGAAGTATACTGTCTGCAGGTACGTGCATATTGGACAGATGGCCAGGGTGACATGCCCTCATTAGCCCACTGCTATCACTGCAGAGTTACTATCCATGGTCAATATGCAGTATACTACCCACATATTGGCTGTTGCCTAGACATGTTTGTGTGCTCTGGGTAATAGTGATGTTGCTAACTGTGATTGGCTGGCATTGATGTCACGTGTCTGGGTATGGCTTTGCACACCTGCCTCTCAGTTAATTTACATCTGGTATCCCTGTATGGTTGACATAGTGATATATAGTAGGGCCACCATAAAATAACTGAGCAAACCCCCCTCCACATTGGCCACACACTCACAGCCACCTCTACACAGGATAGGTGTTACACACATGCAAGCACACTCGCACACTCACACACACACACACACACACACACACACACACACACACACACACACACACACACACACACACACACACACATCTGTGATGTCTGGGAGCAGAAGCCCTACCTAACTAGTTGATCACACTACACAGTTATAATATGCACCACAGACATTACTGGTGTATCTTTTCCCCAAAGGTGTATTTCACAATGTATGACATCAGCAGGGTTACCAAAGTAGGGCATTTCGACTGCACAGTGAGTGACTAGCCTAAAATGCATTGTTCCCTACACAGACAGTGAGACACACACAAAACATCCACAACTGACATGTGTGGGTATTGAACCCCTGACCGAGGTCTATAGCACACTACAGCATGGGTCTCTTATAGTACACACCACAGGGATTATAGAAGAACTGCTTCCCCACAGTTGTATTTCACAATGGATGACATCAGCAGGAGTGCCACAGTATGACATTTGAAATATACTCCGAGTGAGTAGCCTATAATGTATTGCTCCATACACACACATTGAAACACACACAAAACATCCAAGACTGCCATGGGTGGGGATGGAACCCTACCACTATTCTAAATCACACTTCAGCAGTACGCGGTTAAAGGACAGGCTACGGAGATTACTGGGCTACTATCTTCCCAGACATGTATGTCTAGGTGAGTGACATCAGCAGCCTTGCCAAGGTTGGGTATATGAATTGTACGGAGTGCGTGTAGCCTAAAAACCATTGCTTTCTACACAGTCAGATACACACACACAGATACATGCACATAGTTGTCAGGTCTGGGGTCAGAACACCTATCTAACTACTTTATCATACTACACCAGTACGCAGTTACAGGATGCGCTATGGAGATTACTGGGTGTGACATTCCCAGGGTGTATTTCTAGGTGAGTGGCATCAGCAGGCTTGCAAAAGGTGAGTATATGAATTGTACAGAGTGTGCGCAGCCTAAAAAGGCACTGCTCTCCACTCAGTCAGACACACACACACAGCTCCACACACAGACACACAGTTGCCAGGTCTGGGGTTAGAACACCTACCTAACTCTGTTATCACACTACAGCGGTATGCAGTTACAGGATGCACAACAGAGATTACTGGGTTATAACTTTCCCAGAGGTGTTTTTCTAGGTGAGTGACTTCAGCAGCCGTGCCAAAGCTGAGTATATGTATTGTACAGAGTGTGAGTATCCTAAAAAGCATTGCTCTCTACTCAGTCAGACACATGCACACAGATGCCAGGTCTGGGGTTTGAACACCTACCTAACTACTTTATTACACTACAGCAGTATGCAATGACAGGAGATGCTACAGCGATTACTGGGCTCTGACCTTCCCAGAGGTCTATTTCTAGGTGAATGACATCAGCAGCCCTGATAAAGTTGAGTATATGAACTGTATGGAGTTTGAGTAGCCTAAAAGGCATTGCTCTCTATTTAGTCAGACACACACAGATTCACACACAAACAGTTTCCAGGTCTGGAGTTGGAACACCTATCTAACTACTTTATCACACTACAGCAGTACGCAATTACAGGACGTGCTACAGTGATTACTGAGCTCTGACTTTCCCAGATGTGTATTTCTAGGAGAGTGACATCAGCAGCCCTGCTAAAGTTGAGTATATTAACTGTACGGAGTGTGAGTAGCCTCAAAAGCATTGCTGTCTGCTCAGTCAGACACACACAGATTCACACACAAACACACAGTTTCCAGGTCTGGGTTTAGAACACCTACCTACTTTATCACACAAAAACAGTACACAGTTACAGGATGCACTACGGAAATCACTGGGCTATGACTTTCCCAGGGGTGTATTCCTAGGTGAGTAACATCAGCGGCCTTGCCAAAGTTCAGTATTTGAATTGTAGAGCTTGAGTATCCTAAAAAGCATTGTCTCTGCACAGTTAGAGACAGACAAACACACACACAAACACACTCACACAGTTGCCAAGTGTGGGTTTTGGACTACTACCTAACTGGTATATCACTACAGCAGTACTCGGTTATGGGACGTGCCATGGTGATTCCTGAGATACAGCTCTCAGAAAGGTGTATTTCAAATTGGATGACATCAGCAGGCTTGTCATACTACTATTATGGGGTGGGCAGTGTATGCATGGGCCATAACCCATTCATGTAGGGACTGACATGTCACATGCGGGCACACACGGGGTCATATGTCACAGATACATGTATGCAGCTACTAGATGACTACTTCCTTGTATAGTCATGTTGCACAGCTGGGACAAGCACCACATAGTCTGTCATGCTGACAGATGCTGATGGCTAGTATCTGCAGTGAGTACATCTGCATCTCATGTGGTTGTGGGCTTTTGGCTGTGTGCTGGGTGGGAAGTCCCAGATGGGTCCTTGTTACGGTAACCCTCTTCCACACATCTATGTCCATCTACCTTTGGCTCATTATAGTGTGGTGTCCTTACATATATGACAGTATTCCTATCCACTGTGTGTGCAAGGCAGGAGCAGTGCATACTGACATGTGTCTGCACTAAGAACTGCAACTTCCAGATATGTCTGATCCACTGGTGTTTGCAGACATTGCCTTTATGTGTTTAAGTGTGTGAGCATGCCCAGTATGGCCATCTGTATTTTATGTATGGAGCATGTCCAGGTTGTTTGTACTGCTGTGCTGACCTTTGTGTTGTACAGGTAGCATGCTGTGTCTGCAGGGTATCCACTGGTCATTTGGCTTGTACTGTTGCTACATTTCTGCATAGCTGTGGGGTGCCTGACTGTTTCTACATTTCTACACAGGAGTGGGGGGCACACCTGACCATTACTATTAGTGTACATAGGATGGGGGGGCACAACTGACACTTCTACACATTTGCTAGGACTGTACTGGTATGTCGAGTACTCCATTTCAGTCTGTAGCCATGCCTATTGTGCTTGCTAGAGGCATACCAGTGTTCTACAGATCCTGGCTTTCACTGCCTACATAATGGTTTCAGACTTCCTAGCCTTCACATCTTCCATCCAACTGCCTGGCCCTGTGGGTGTCCCAGTATTGAGTGTGGTGCTGCAGGGCTGCCTGTGTCGGATGCACAGAGTACACTCCCTATACATGGTTGAGCACAGGTAGTGTCATGTTTGACATCCCTTTTACTGTATGTGCGAGTCAGAGAGAGGTGACATTCCCTGGGTCCCTTCTGTGTCAGTGCATGTGCTATATGTTGCCTCTTTGCCAGGGCACAGGGCATACTGGGCACACCTCCTTCTGCCTACTGGGGCAGGCTCAGGTTGTTCCTCCACCGAGTCACTCTGTGCCTGTGCAGGCCTTGGCAATGTTGGGGGGGTTGTGTGGCCTTGCCTCATGCTGTTCCTGCTGCAGCTGTTTCTGCAGGATCATATTGTGTAGCATGGCACATACAAGGACAATTGGGTACATGTAGTTGGTGAGTACTGCAAGGCTCCACTAGATGTGTCCTGACACCAGAACCATGACTTTAGCATCCCAAACACACACTCTATTATGATTTGTCTTTGTATGTGTGCCTCATTATGGAGTTCTTGTTCAGGTGTGTGTGCATTTCTGATGGGTGTCATCAGCCATGGCTCCAGTGCGTATCCAGCATCCCCCACTAGGTGACCATGTGGGATATTCCCATTGGGAAATCTGTGGCACAGCTGCATCAGATTGCATAGTTTATAGTTGTGCGCTCGGCTGGGCTGCTGCCTGTGTGATTGGCTGTGTCTGATACATTTCACCTGTCAGCTCAACTAGTTCTCCTTGATTACCTTCCTACTTCTGTTTTCTCTTACCATTGCCTCCCTGTTTAGGCCCGTGTGTGCACCATGCAAATTGAGTGCTCAAATGTGCACAGTGCTGCTTTTTCCTGGTTTAACTTCCTTTTTCTTCCTGTACAACCAAGTGCGCGGTGCGCACACCTGCTTACACTTTGTAAAGAGTGCTAGACAGGTTTAGACACACACCTAGCATAGCTGTGCTACACTAGGAGTAATCTTGAGCCACAGGTCTCCAATCCACTTACAGTATGCCTGACACCCCCCCATGATGTCACCTATATCCTAGTCTTGCACCCAGCTATTTATACTGTTACACTCTTGGGACCTGCTTCACACCCTGGGCAAATCTGGGATTCACTAACCCTTCCCACATTTGCATAGGATTGTCTGCTAATGCATCGTTACATGTCCCACACTGAGCCTCCCCATTAGCAACCATTACTCACTGGCCAGGTTGTCTTCTGACTGCCATTGACTTGCATGGCAGAATACTGACTTTAGTTAGAATGCTTATTTTAGGTTTATTTTATTAATTCCCTCCGATCCCATTTGCACGTCGCTGCCCTATGCTTAACGAGGTGAGCTTGGTCTAAAGGAAAACAAAAGTTGTTTATTTATTTATTTTTTTACATTTTGCAATGCCAATGGCCTTCTACTTGGACATTGGCATGCTTCCTCAATGATATGCAGCCTTTATTTGGAGTCATCATAGCTCTGTTTTGTAGATTGCAGAACTGTACTCGGTTACTAACCGAGTACATTTCTGCACACTGCACTCTTCCTGCATGGACAGCTGCCAGCTTCCTGGATCACATATTACCCTCATTTGCATGATTTTCACCTGCAAATGAGGGGAATTTGCATACAGGAGCTTGGTCCGTGGAGGATTAGCCTAAGAGCTCACGTGCACTTCCTGGGAGCTTGTTCCCGGATCGCGCATCGGCCATATTGCCAAAAATAGCTCTTAAACTAATCCTGCATGCTATAAAGGACTTCGTAAATCCAGGGGTGAGAGTACCTCAGGAGAAGCACAACAGTATATGGTGGTGCTCCTTACCCCATGATGGTGTTATTCATCCATGAGGACACTTATTTTGTATCTCATTCTGATGACTTTCCTTCTTATTTTATCCTTCTGCTATAGCTCAGTATGGGTGGTGCTGTATTTGTCATGTGGCCAATTTCAAATAGGATGCAAATCTAAGTTCTCATCTGACCACATCGCTGGTAGATGAGGTTAACATCAAAGTCGTCATTGTGTAGGTAGTACTCTTCTTCCTGTCCTGGAGCTGCTTATACCTTTTTGATTAATATGCAGTACAGAGGCATGGGATGCTGTTCTTTTTCCATTGTAAAAGATGTTAAACAGATTTCTCCTCTGACCACACTTGTGGTTGGTGAGGAAGAACTCGTCACTCTGTAGGTGGTCTCATCCCATCCTCATAGTCTTGGCTTTCATGCAGTATGGAGACTTAGCTTTATAGTTGTTTTGTTTTTCCATACAATCTTTCAGCACCTCCTCCCATCTTGCATCTGGTCTTCTTTTTTCTTTCCTAGTTTTCTCTGTGGGATGATATACTCTTAAGATGCTTTTCTCCTGGCAATGTTAAACTGATGTTGATTCTGACAACAGTGGTTGTATTTCAAGTGGAACATCTGCCACTGTGTGGTAGGTGATCCTCTAGGCCCAGTGCTCCTCATCCACGATGCATCAAGATGTGTGTCCTTATCCTGTCCTCATGGTCCTCATTGTTGATTATCCAATCACTACATAGAATAAATTGAGATGTTTTGCTTATTTATTTATGGATATGTTGACTTGATAAGTGCTTAGTCCTTTGGCAAATGACAGTAAAACAGCAATAAAAATAAGATAAAAAGTGCAATATGATGTAATGAAGATGTTCATTAATGAAAAGATGCACTATTTTGTATGTTTTGTTAGTTGAATAAGTACAAATTGAAAATAGTTTAACAATGCTACAATAGATATGAAGACATTAACATAAAGGAAGTCTAAATTCCTCATGTTATTTCACTTACTTCTGATGGGCCGAAATGAAATTTAAGACAGAGGGTTTAAACACGGATTAGCTTTTATCTGCAAACACATCAAACATTTACCTTATTTATAAAAAATGTCGCTTAGATAAGGCTTTAAATCAAGGCCACATTGAGGATCCCATGGCACTTATTGAAAAGAATAGTGGTGCGATATTACTAAGGAAAACATGAATTACAATTAGCATTAAAATCTTACACACCTCATCAAACTAAATTCAAATTATTCAAATAATTTACATCAATACACGAATATGCTAATTTGTTATTCTCTTTCACTTATTCTACCACCAGACTGCATGCCAAAATTAATATCTAGCTTTTCTAATAATACCCACTGCATCCCATGTTTTATTAAATAATAAATAGTTCATTCTAACTTGCCATATCTGAATGACAATTGCTATATGTAATTTATATTTCTGGTCCTATGTATTTCTTTCAAACCCTATGTAGTACTCATAAACAATATTTTCCATTCTTACCACCCTAACTTATCCATAAAATTATATTTCTTCATATATTCCACAACTTTATTACTTTAGCAATTCCAATACATATGTAATTGACCATTTGCATTGTATTTTATACAATTTCAATTCACCCTTCACAGGCAATTATTTAAGATTAGCCTCCACAGAAAGAATTGCTTCTCTCCCTTTTTAAACCTTTTTTCTGCTTTCCATAATAGCCACTTTAATTTCTACCTGCACTTCCCTCCATGGTTCAATATAATAGTGTTCCTCTATAATCATTTCATACCACACCTTACTTTTTGGTCTACCTCCTCTATTTTTACTTTCTATTTCCTCATTTCTTCCATTCTACAACTTCTCCTTTCACATTTTTTTCCTTTTTGCTAACTCATTTCCTCCTAATATTCCTGATATTTTATATTTAAGAATATTGTTAATAATTCCTTACTGTCTTACCTCCTAATTTTCAGATTCCATTGTGGATAACAAAGTTGCTAAAATACCAGATGATTTTTTTTAGTTCAAATCATATGTCCAGCTTATTATACATAATACCTCCCTTCATGGGGTTAACATCATCTCCCATATAACAAATGAAAACTATCTGTAACAAATTCCCATACTTTGGTGGAAATGCTGCCGCTGACACTAAATATCTCAATTTCCATGGAACAGTATCAAGAAAGCCTTGTTTTCAAAGTTTAATCCAAAAACCTTCCCTCATTTACTCATCTGTTGTATCAGGCCACTGCTCATTTATTCTTTCATAGTCCATGAACGCTATCCCTAGGGTTAGGGTTTGGCATACTCATTAATTTGTTTATCTTACAAACACAATGTATAGGGTTTGATTCTTGAATGCGATAAGTAATTAAGCTTAAAATACCCTCCAAGGGCAGTTTGCCTAGTAGTAACGTGTGAATCTAGAATAGCTCAGTCTCCTTTCTGTTAAAGTAAAATCCTGATTTCATAACAACCTCAGCAAACCCTTACATCTCTCTTTATTAAAACCTAGACCTACATGACCAAACTGCTTTCTTAACCACCTCAACAAACTCTTACCTTTTTCCTTATAAATACTTAAACCTAGATACACAACCTTCTTCTAACTTAATGACTACTTCTAGTACCCATCTTACATTGCTAGTTATTAAAACTAAATCACCACATGAGACATAACTAATCTTCTTCTTCTTCTTCTTTCGGCTGCTCCCATTAGGGGTCAACACAGCAGATCAACTGTTTCCATTTCTTCCTGTCCTCTGCATCTTGCTCTGTCACACCAACCGCCTGCATGTCCTCTCTCACCACATCCATAAACCTTATCTTAGGCCTTCCTCTCTTTTCCTGTTACCTGGCAGCTTCATCCTTGGCATCTTTTTCCCAATATACTCTGCATCCCTCCTCAGCACATGTCCAAACCAACATAATAGTGCCTCTCTGGCTTTGTCTCCAAACCTTCCAACCTGGGCTGACCCTCTAATATACTTATTCCTAATCCTGTCCATCCTCGTCACACCCAGTGCAAATCTTAACATCTTCAACTCTGCCATGTCAAGCTTTGACTCCTGCCTTTTTGTCAATGCCACTGTCTCCAACCCATATAACATAGCTGGTCTCACTACCCTCTTGTAGACCTTCCTTTTCACTCTTACTGGTACTCGTCTGTCAAAAAACACTCCTGACACTCTTCTTCACCCACTCCATCCTGCCTGTACTCTCCTCTTCACCTCTCTTCCACAATCACCATTACTCTGAACTGTTGATCCCAAGTATTTAAACTCATCCACCTTCGCCACCTCTACTCCTTGCATCCTCACCATTCTTCTATCCTCCCTCTCATTCACACACATATATTCTGTCTTAGTCCTGCTGACCTTCATTCCTCTTCTCTGTAGAGCAGATCTCCACCTCTCCAGGGTCTCCTCCACCTGTTCCCTACTCTCACTACAGATCACAATGTCGTCTGCAAACATCATAGTCCACAGGGACTCCTGTCTGATCCTGTCTATCAACCTGTCCATCACCATTGCAAATAAGAAAGGGCTCAGAGCTGATCCTTGTTGTAATCCCATCTCCACCTTAAACGCATCTGTCACTCCCACCACAGACATCACCACTGTCACACTACCCTCGTACATATCCTGTACCACTCTTACATACTTCTCTGACACTCCAGCCTTCCTCATACAATACCACAACTCCTTTCTAAACACCCTGTCATATGCTTTCTCTAAATCCACAGAGACACAATGCAACTCCTTCTGACCTTCTCTGTACTTCTCTATCAACACTCTCAGAGCAAACATCGCATCTGTAGTGCTCTTTCCTGGCAATAAACCATACTGCTGATCACTAATCATTACCTCCCTTCTTAGCTTAGCTTCCACTACTCTTTCCCATAACTTCATGCTGTGACTGATCAGTTTAATCCCTCTGTAGTTACTACAGCTCTGCACATCACCCTTATTCTTAAAAAATTGGTACCAAAACACTTTTTCTCTATTCCTCAGACACCCTCTCACTTTCCAAGATTTCATTAAACAATCTAGTTAAAAACTCCACTGTATGTCACCCTAACAGCTTAAATGTTTGTAAGGGCAAACATACACATGTCCCATACCACCGACAGGCATCAGACCACACTGTCTAGTGGCCCAGTATATGTAGGGGTGCTGTGTGAGTGGCTCATATGAGGATGGTGTAGGTCAGATAGTCCATATACTGTAATAGTATGTTAGCTTACCATATGTGGCTGTGGTTGTGTTCACATTGGTAGTGGTTATGCACTTTCACACAGATGTCTGTTACTCTGTGATGTGACATGCCTGTAGAGCCTGCTATCTATGCAGGTACATGGCTATCCCCACATGGGAGATGTAGCCCAGTGTTGAGTCAGTCTGCCTGCAGCTAGCACTGTGCTTTGTTACATGCCTAGCACATGACTGTACTTATCCAGTGAGATGACATGTCCAGATACTTGCCAGATATACTTCTGCTAGGCCACCATGACTGTCATGTATGTCAGAAAAAGCAGTAGGATGCTGTTCAGATGTATGTCACTAACTAGTGGGTAGTATGTGGCCATGCCACCTCTGTACCAGTGGTTATTATGTGTCAGGACAGACAGGAGTGTATGAATGTATAATCTATGGGGGCAAATGTATATCAGTATTTACGTGTGATACCCAGCTACATGGTTGCATGGCTGTTAACAACCACATTGACAGGCCTGGTCCACATGTCTTGCATGAATGGGTTCTGTGTATACCCCTGGATGGAGCAGCATATGGCACACTGTCCACATATATTTGGCGTATCGCAGCTGTAGTCCAAAGGGGCATTACTATGCTAACAGTGGTACTGTACTATGATGAGCTTAGAATGTCTGTCAGTAGCCAGTGGCACACATGTCCACAGCAGATGTGATCTCTGACACACACCATGTCTGCAAAGACACTCCCTATTACAGTAGCAACAGTCTACAAATATGCCTGCAATACATACATAACATCCCTTTGCACTGAGTGGTTGGGACTATTAGGGCTGAGTTAGGGCTCCACCCTATTTGCAGGGCATCTGGCAAACATATATGTACATATCATTATACATATATCCATATAGATATGCACACATTTGCATAACTTGCTTACTGTATGACAACAGTTGCACACATATGTGCCTGTGTTCTAGACTCTGTCCTCCACCTACATCCCTGGCTTAGCACAGGTGACATGCTGACAGGGTTTGTTATGTAGTGGGCTGTGTGTATGTCATGCTGTCATTCCTGCCATTCCTCCACTGCTGTCATGTTCCCCACACATACTGGGGGGTTGGGGCTATATATGTGTGGGCTCCACCTACACAATACATGTGTGCCCTAATGCACTACAGAGGGCAGTGTACGTAACCGTGGTATATGGTCCAGTAGTAGTGAGTGTAAGGGGGTGCACCATAACTAACCTAGGCTGTAACAACATGTGTGGGTATCTGGGGTAAGCTGCATTAAGGTATCTGGATGTACATTATCATACAGTCCATTATGGGTAAATGCAGGCCTACTACTGCCTGCCATATGGACTGTTCTGTTTGCCTGTGTGATTGTGATGGTGTCAGTTATGCTTTGTTATGTAAGAGATACATCCCATTGTGTCAACTGGGGTCTGTACCCCCTAGGGATTGTGTACAGAGTGTAGATAGAGGCTGCTGACCTATACATCTGCATTATGTACTGTTGATTGTCTGGTATGCTGTGGGCCAGTCTGTCATTACTATTGTACTACTAGAAGGCCACGGCCTGGACAGCAACATGTGTCAACCATACCAGACTACCACCTCAGTATAACTGTTTCACAGTTGCATTACACTGCTCATATGGATGTCAGTGTCTAGACGGCTATATGACATGGCATATACAACTGTCATAGTACACAAATATAGCTGTCACAATCATTTATGGGCACCTGTGTGTGGTGTTATACCCTTTGATATCTCTGTGGGTAGGGAGGGTGGCCTAATGGTTAAGGTGTTTGCCTTGCAAACATAAGGTGCAGGGTTTGAGTCTCACAAGGGACAATTGGCTAGGCTTAAAATGGCTCACAAGGGCAGTTAGCTTAGTACTTATCTATGAAAGTACTTCACAAAACCTCAGAAACATTCTTTCTGTGAAAGTATGTGTTGCAGGCTATGAATGTCATTCATATTAGTGGCTCATACAGTCTCCAGTTGTTAAGGTGGTGACTGCAGGAATACTGGCTGCTCAAGTTGTGTGCATGTACTACATATGTACTGTACTGTACATATCTCTGTGTGTGTGTATGTGAACTTACATATATATCTACATATATGTATATATATATATAAAAAAAAATATATATATATATATATATATATTATATATATATATATATATATATATATATATATATATATATATATATATATATATATATATATAGATATATATATGCCTGTATCTGCATATATCTGTCTGTGTATATGTATCCTAGGGATGGCCATGTTGTGTGCGGTCCTGGTTATGGGATCTGCAACACTTGTTACTGTATTACAGGGGGGCTGTGCTTGGCTGGGGAGGAGTATTCCTATTTGTACCAGACATATATTGTGTGGGGCCTCTCAATGCCATTAACGTTGCATGTTTACATATATGATTTTGTTATATCCCCATTATTATCACCATATGTCTGTCCGTATACTCCTATATATGCACATGTATATATCTGCTGACATATACATGACCTGCTGTATATATTTACACATGTAGATGTGGACATATATCCATAGATGTAGGCATTAGCATGTGTACCTGTTCATATATATGTATATATGTATATACACATATATCTACATATATCAATATGTTGTGCCTGTTTAGACATTAATATATTTACTCACACGTACATCTATATGTTGCAATACATTCCCTGTACTGTTGAATGACTGGGCTGGATGATGTTTGTGGAGACATCAGGGTTATGTACATCTGCCATGGTTTAGTTGGAAATCACTTTGTGTATGGTGTGCAGTGTCCTGGGTATGCACCTTGCGGAGGTGGTTTATTCTGTTGCCCACCAGAACACTCCCGCTTACCCCCACACTAACCTCTTTAAAAGGAATGGAAATAAGGGTTACTAGGAAAGTGGTGAAAAAGGGACAGTAGGGGACATAACTAGGCATGTGCAGGAAGGATGTAGGAAATGTCCATAGCTGCCCATTTCTGCTACAGCAACAGCTGTGCATAAACACTGCAGTTGGAGGTAGATGTGGACCCTCAAATCCCTGGGAGAAGGGAGAGGACAACATTAATGCATTGTGATGCCAATTAGACCGGATTACAATGTATCCAGTATTGAAAAGCACCCAAGCACCAATGCGCTTATCAAGTTAACATATCAATAAATAAATAAACAAAACATCTCAATTTATTCTCTGTAGTGATATGATAATCAAAAATGAGGACCATGAGGACAGAATAAGAACACACATCTTGATGCAACATGGATGAGGAGCACTGGGACTAGA
Source organism: Protopterus annectens (assembly GCF_019279795.1). Taxonomy (NCBI): domain Eukaryota; kingdom Metazoa; phylum Chordata; order Ceratodontiformes; family Protopteridae; genus Protopterus; species Protopterus annectens. The sequence goes on along the minus strand of NC_056727.1, from coordinate 508,662,481 downwards.
GGATCACCTACCACACAGTGGCAAATGTTCTACTCGAAATACAACCACTGTTGTCATAATCAACCTCAGTTTCACATTGTAAGGAGAAAAGCAACATAGGAGAAAAAGGAAGACCAGATGCAAGATGGGATGAGGTGCTGAAAGATTGTATGGAAAAAACAAACAAAAAAACTATAAAGCTCAGTCTCCATACTGCATATTGTATGGAAAAAACAAACAAAAAAACTATAAAGCTCAGTCTCCATACTGCATAAAGGCCAAGACTATGAGGATAGGATGAGACCACCTACTGAGTGATGAATTCTTCCTCAGCAGCCACAAGTGTGGTCAGAGGAGAAATCTGTTTAACATCTTTTACAATGGACAAAGAACAGCACCCCATGCCTCTGTACTACATATGAAATGAAAAGGAATAAGCAGCTCCAGCACAGGAAGAATAGTGCTACCTACACAATGACGACTTTGATGTTAACCTCATCTACCAGCGATATGGTCAGATGAGAACTTAGATATGCATCCTATGTGAAATTGGCCACATGACAAATACAGCACCACCCATACTGAGCTATAGCAGAAGGATAAAATAAGAAGGAAAATCACTAGAATGAGATACAAAATGAGTGTCCTCACTGGAGAGGTACTATCAGTGTTATTAGAGAAGATCATAGTACAACTTTTACAGGATCTCGAAGTGCAGCTTCTTTCCTCGAGAGAGTTGTGGTTTTCTTATGCTGCTGTAGAGCACTATGCTGGGGTAAGTTTGAGAACTAGAGGTACAGAGTGATGATCTGCATCCAAATGACACAAAGAAGTATGCTATAACTGAGAAATTAGGAGCAACAACTACACATGGACAAATGTGGGCCCCACTTGAATTACTACAAACATGCTCAGATGGAACCTCTTTTTAACATCCTATTGAAGCGACAGCACCTTGGGAGTGCTCTCCTTATTCTGCCCTAAATCCCTAGAATGAAACGTGGATGTGGAGCAGCAGCATAGGATGAAGACACTCATCTGGATAGGATATAGAACAGGAAAATAGAATGAGAGGAGGCCATGCATCATATGGTGCAAAACGATTTTGGATGGGATGAGGATATGCCTCCAAAACATATAAAGATGCAGCCAAAAAATATGGGGTGAGGGCCAGCTACACATCACCAGCTGAAAACTAGTATACTATACCATTTGTACCTGTGATGTGGTCACATGGGACCTCACATTAACATATTATCCAGAGGGAAATAGCACCTCAGGGGTAAAACAACCCTCTTCTACTTCTCTGAAGCAAAAGCACGGGAAAAGGCAGGGATCATTGGGGTGTGAAGAGGAATTAACCTGAACTACCAGTAATATGGTCAAATGAGAGCTGACGTCTTCTCATATGTAAAGGAGAGTATTTGAGAAGTGCAGCCCCCAGCATGCCCCTCTACAACAGACAGATGCAGCAAGGATGAGAACAACAGCAGGAAATGCAGATGTGCATCTACACTGGATAAAGACGAGGAGGACAAAGCGATGAGCCCCAGCTATACATTGGCATGTTTCACCGGAGTTACAACCATTATGGACAGATTGAAGAGCAGAATACTATCTTATCTAATGTGTAGCACCACAGTCAGGCAGCAGCCATCCTTCTACTGCTCCACAACGCTAAGATGGGATGAAGAGGAGAAGTGCTGGGATGATACGACAATGCTCATCTGGATGAGCTAAGGATGATGAGTACCAGTCTGGGATGAGTGCGAGTAGCTAACTGGTACACATGCACTTCACCTGCTCTACCATCAGAGTGGTCAAACTGGACCTCACTCGTCACTTTATTGTGTAATGCAGTGTTGCACTATAGCACTGCTATGGAACAAGGATGTGGACAACTCAAGTGGGATGAGGATGTGTCTCCCAAGTTAGAAGGAAGAGGACCACAAGGATGAGATGTGCAACACAGCTGTATACATGTAAGTGAGTGCTGCATCAGCTGTCACCACTGTGGCCAGGGGAATCTTCACTGTAACATTGTAACTGAAGGATGTCACCTCAGAGTGCATCAACACTCATTATGCATCTCTGCTTTACTAAGATGTCTGGGGTAAGGAAAACAATGGAATGAAGATTTGCCGAAATGGCACGAGTATGATAACCAGCCACATGGGGCAATAAACACCATCCACATGCCAATAATTGTTGTTCCACTTGAGCTACCACAGGCATGCTCAGCAGAATATTATTTTACCACCTTATTTGAAAGTCTGGGCTCTTTCTGATGATAAGAAAATAAGGACCACCAGGATGGGATGAAAAACACCAGCTACTTAATGGAAAGTCATTGATTCACCTGATCTATCATACAAGGGAAGACCACTTTTGGCTGACATCAAAGATTGAAACACTACTAATTTCATGAACTTTAATCATAGTTTACCTTAGGAATGGGGTCCAGGGTCTATATTAGAACATCAAAAGTTTAATAGTTTGCATCACTAAAGGTCGACCTTTATTGATCGAACTATTAAAGTATCGAATCTTCATAAAAATAAATTCAAAAGAAAAACTAAAGTGCGTAGGCAGGGGGAAGCCCCACTGCACACCCCACGTGTAGGTCTGCATCCCCACAACCCCTGATACTTAAATATACCAACTCTGAGACCGCACTTCATTGCAGTAGACTGAAATCTCCCCTTACGAAGATTTCCATTTACATGTTCGATATTCTCAGCGTTCACTATTGTCGTGTTGACAATATCAGTTTCGATATTGTCAGGTTTCGACAATGTAATATAGACCCTGGGGTCCATTCACGTCATGGTAATAGAAACCCAAAAGACGTGGAGAACTTAAAAAGACATCTCGTCTATCTATGAAGGCCCTGTGTAACATAACAATGATGCTGAATGGATAGAGGTAACAGACACAGTAATGTACAGGATATGGGATGAGATGACGTGATGACCAGAGAAACTGAAACAAAAAAAAAGAAAAGCTCCTAAATGGAAAACTCCAGGCCCAGATGCAGTTTTCCATTTAGGACCTTTTCTTTTTTCTACACAAAGATTTAGCCCTGAGTATTGATTACTTATATGTCCATCCTGAACAGATACCAACCTGGCTAACAACAGGAAAAATTATACTCCTCTTTTGGAGTGAACCAGCAAGCCATCCTAAAAACTGTAGACCAAACACTTGCCTTCTGATGATGTATTGTCTATTTAGTGGAATTGATGCAGACAGAGTTTCTAGTCATTTAGAAAAAAAAATCAGTTATGGCAATAGAACAAAAGGGTAACAAAAGAAAGCCATATGGAACACAGGATCATTTCTTGTTAAAAAAAACATATTGAAGAATTTTAAATGTGAAACAGTCTAAGTATGGCATGGATATATCAGAGCGTAAGTACATATTCCATCTAACTTATGTCCAGCATCATCAGGTGGTAAGTAAATATTTCAGCTATGCTACTTCCTACTTAATCAGATGCTTTGAATTTCTTCCAGCTATTCTATGTCTTAAATTATCCAATGGTAAGTATATATTCCAGCTAAGCTGTATCCTACATCTTCAGATGGTAAGTATGAATTTTATTTAAGCGATGTCCTGCATCATGAGATGATAAATGTAGATTCCAACTGTTCTTTGTCTGACATCATCAGGTAGTAAGTATATATTGCAGCTGTGCTACAGCTAATATCATTGGATGGAAGCAAAGCCGAATTAGGTAGGATCCAGTGTTTGGAGGTTCCCAATGTCTTTGTTTATGAGTTTCATGATGATACGCTCCATAGCTTTGCAGACCAGGCTAGTCAGGCTTATAGGGCGATAGTTTCTGGGGTCCGTTGTGGCACCACCTTTGTGGAGTGGGGCCACTGTTGCTGTACGCCATTCCTTGGGTACATATCCTGTAGTAAGGCTGAGATTGAACAGTGACTTTATGTAAGGGTTCAGTTCTTCTTGGAGTTCATGTAAGACACAGCCCGGGATACCGTCCGGTCCCATTGATGCTGTGTTTTATGCTTTGGAGAGGGCAGGTCTCACCTGTGCATCTGTGATGTCAGGGAGGCTACACTCTGTTGGGATAGACATTTGCTCTTTTGGGGGGGAAGGGGGAGAGATGTATGCACTGACCCTGTCTGCCAGGATGTTGGCAATGTCCGTGGGTTCAGTGTATTTTTTGTCATTTTGAACTAACTCAGAGCATATCTGGGAGTTGCCACCCAGGTTCCTGACATAACTAAAGAAGGCCTTGTGATTATCTTTAGCATCTTCTGCAATTTTTCTTTTGAAGCTGGCCTTAGATGATTTTATGAGGGATCATAGTTTTTTGCTAGTACTGATCAGAGATCCCTTCCCTTTTTGAGATTTTGCTCTATCATGTAGTAGCTTCCTCCTTCTGTTGTATAGCTTATTTATGGCTGGGGTCTACCAGACAAGTCTCCTGCCTTTGGAGAAATGAGTTTTGGTTTTATTTGGGATAGCACGATCCATGCATTCCTGTAGGTTTCCAAAGAAAGTGTTTATAAAGGATTCTGCGGTTTGGGCCATATTTTCCACTGGCCCGAGGGCTTTGAAGGATTCCACCTCAGTTTTGAGAAGTGTGAAGTTTGCTTTTGAGAAGTTCTTCACAGTGGTTTCCTTGGCTGGGGGTGAGATTAATTTATGGTCAGATCTTACCAATGAGGTGATTTACCTCTGGTATGGAACATAGTGTTCCCATGTTGGTGATGATCAGGTCCAATATACTTTCCCCTCATGTGGGAGTGGTGACCAGTTGTTCCATAGCATTTGAATTTATAAATTCTAGGAACTGTTGGGCGAGGGTGTTGGGGCTTGAGTAGTGCTCCCAGTCCATGTTTGGGTAGTTGAAGTCACCCAATATTATGGTGTTTGGAGAGACCTTCATATTCTTCAGTGTTCTCAGGAAAGCTGAGTGGGGTTCCTGAGTTTGGGAGGGTGGTCTGTAGCAGAAACTGAAAGGCAGTTTTGCCCACTGTTAGTTGCACATGGATGGTATCCAATGCTTCATAGGTTCATAGGTTCATAGGTTCATACTAGGCTATCTGCCCAAGGGCATTTATAAGCCTAGCCCATAGTTATGTGGCTTTCGCCACCCCTTTAGTTTGAATAAAAACTATGCCTATCATTTTTCTGTGCCTCTGTCAAGCAGTGACACTGAAGTAATCCCTGGGATATATCTGCGATCTCCCATCCATTGGTCAAGATTCCTCTTGAACAAGGCCAGCGAGGTGCTCTGCCTCACATGTACCGGGATTTTGTTCCACAGCATAGGGAGTCTCTGGGTGATGAATCTGTCCCTCCAGCACGTTCTATTTATAACCGTGTCAAGGTTTAAGTGGTGACCAGTTGTTCCATAGCATTTGAATTTATAAATTCTAGGAACTGTTGGGCGAGGGTGTTGGGGCTTGAGTAGTGCTCCCAGTCCATGTTTGGGTAGTTGAAGTCACCCAATATTATGGTGTTTGGAGAGACCTTCATATTCTTCAGTGTTCTCAGGAATGCCGAGTGGGGTTCCTGAGTTTGGGAGGGTGGTCTGTAGCAGTGCCACTAACCTGGAGGTGTGGGTATCTTTGATGAATATGGATATATCCCCTCCTTTTGTGGTTCGGTCCAAATTTTGGGGCCGAAAAGCATGATATGAGGTATAACCTGGTAGTGCTGGGGTGCTCTCAGGAGCCTTGAACCAGGTTTCTGTTACTGCACAGATATCGATATTCTCCATACTAAGGAGAGCCTTGAGTGCGTGCATCTTGAGGTTTAGACTTCTGGCGTTGAGCAGCATTACCCTTAGTTTCTTTTTCTTTGTGTTCTCTATGGAGGTGGATTTGTCTTTTGAGCCTTGCCTAAAAAAGGCACTATGGGGTGGCAAGAGTCTTAGCCAGTATTCGAAAGCCCAGGGGTGACAGGTGCAAGCTGTCCCTAGCGAAGCAAAGTGGCTTGTCGAGCATGTCATCCCAGGCTGACAGACACTGGATCCCCTTTGAATGACACCAATACTTTAGCCAATTTTTAAAATTGATCATTTTGTCTTTATACTGTGGTATCATTCTTGGTGAGGGTAAGATGCTACTCAAGGTCAGGGTCATACCAGCCTGGGCTACATAATCAGAGAGCTCCTCTATGTCTCTTTTCATGTAGTCCAGGGAGGTACGTCTCAGGTCATTCACGCCAGCATGGACAATGACGGAGTCATATTTGTACTTGCTTTGGAGTGACCTGAGTGCTTGTTTTATGTGGCGGATCCTGGCACGTGACAGGCAGCTTACAGTGACCTTCTCCTTGTTCAGCCTGGTGAATGGGACGTCAGTGTGTCTGACAATAGAGTCACCTATTACAAGTGTATTAGGTGTGTTGTTTAGCCTTAAGGGCTGTGACTGTGTGGCACACTGACTTTATGAACTATGTGATACGTGGGTATTGTTGTGGGGTAGCGGTTGCTTGGATGTCTGCATTGGAGGTCTCTGCTGCTTGGGCAGATTTTTATTTAGAGCCTCCGAGTATGTTTTTGTGTGTTTATGTGTTTGGTTTTCATTTGCGATAGGTCTATGTGAGACTGGATTTGTGGTGTGTGTGGTTACCTTCTCCTCCTGACTGACTGTGCCAATATTGGGTTGAGAGCTCAGCCTCCAGTTTGGCTATATAGTTGCATCTCTCACATATATTTGAGCTTGTTGGGAGGAGGAGAGGGTGGTCTGTGTACATAAGGCAGTTGTAACATTGCCTCAAGATTCCCAGATTCACCAGCTGGACTGGAGAGCAAACCCAAAACTGACTTTTGGACATGCCAGAATAGTATAAGTAACTACTTTTTGACTGATCAAAAAGGACCAATAGGGAGCCAAGTACTTAAAGGGAGTATAAGAGGGTGTAGTGCTTTAGTTTATTAGTGCTTAAATATAAGATTACTTATACGAGCAACTGCAGGGCTTTAGAATGAAAATAGAGTGTTTACTTTGAGATTTAGAACAGTTCTAAGGGAAAAAGTGAAGAGCAGACTTTGTGGAGCCGAGAATAGTTTAAACCCATTTAAGCAGTGCTGCCCGATGCTGCGCTATGCGCAAAATCATGCAAAACCACACAAATGTGGGTTCTAAAGCAAGGAAACTGAAAGAGATAGGAATTGACCCATAGCGGACAATAAGCTACTAGTTTCAGGGCTGAAACCACTCCTCCAGGGACAGATAGGCTGCTCAAAGCTCCCCACTCTCACTGGTGAACAGAGAGGTTTCCTCCTATCCAAGTAGGGATATGGGCAACACAGGAAACTATACCACAGTCCGGAATTCAGCAAAACCTGAAATCTGGACTAATCTAGTTCCGCAAAGGCGGGTAAAGAGAATTTTTTTTTTTTTTTTTGTTTTTTCAGGAAACAGCAGAAAAACACACAGAAAACACTGTAAATGCTATAAACAGGCTAGCGCACTTTAGTGTGAAGCCTACAACAGTTATACAATACAAAAATGACTTAAATTGATATAAAACAAGTGCAAAACTGTAAAAAGCAGAAGGCAAATGCTATTTAAACTTTTTAAAGCACAGATCAGTAAGAAATTCACTTTTTAGGCGGGAAAAGGCAGTCGGAGCAAAAAAACAGAGAAAAAAATACTTACATCTGAAAAAGTCTGTCTTGGGTCTCTCTGTTGCCTGTATCACTCTGCAGGACACCACGAGGAGCTGTGCAGAGTTGTATACTGGTGCAAAACTGTGCAAATGCAGGTTTTAAAGTAGGGAAACTGAAAGAGATAGGAATTGATCCAAAACGGCCAATAAGCTACTAGTTTCAGTGCTGAGACCACTCCTCCAGGGACAGATAGGCTGCTCAAAGCTTCCCACTCTCACTGGTGAACAGAGAAGCTTCCTCCTATCCAAGTAAGGATGTGGGCAACACAGGAAAATATACCACAGTCTGGAATTCAGCAAAACCTGAAATCTGGACTAATCTAGTTCAGCAAAGGCGGGAAAAGAGAATTTGTTTTTTTTTCAGGAAACAGCAGAAAAACACACAGAAAACACTATAAATGCTATAAACAGGCTAGTGCACTTTAGTGTGTAGCCTACAACAGTTATACAATACAAAAATGACTTAAATTGATATAAAACAAGTACAAATACTGTAAAAAGCAGAATGCAAATGCAATTTAAACTTTTTGAAGCATAGATAAGTTAGAAATTCGCTTTTTAGGTGTGAAAAGGCAGTTGGAGCAAAAATACAGAGAAAAAAAACACTTTTAGAATAACAGACAGTGAGCCTTCAATCAGCAGTTCCCAGCTTAGAAGGATGTACGCTACCTGTCCTGCCACAGCAGTGCAGACCACAAACCTTCTTAATGTAAAACAACTGGTTTGAAGCCCAAGTGCTTAAACCAAGGGCCTTAAAATAACAGTTACAATTTAATCAGGCTACTAACAAGCAGTAATAAAGGCAGCAGAATAAATTTAATTGAGTACTTTTAAAAGAGGCAAAAGCAAAATAAGGTAATAAAGAAGGAAGAAACACAAATACAGCAAGGCAGATGAAGTGCAAATTTTTTTTTTGAGATGGAGGAAACAGAGCAGATTAAGGTAATATAGGGGAATGCCCTTCCCAACTGCTCTCTGTGTACGCCGCAGAGGATATGGGACTGGTAAGAGTATCCAAAATCAAAATATGATCTCACTGTACTCATTTGAGTGAGCGAATGAGATGGGTCCAGGAGAAGTGTGCAAAAAGAGATTTACAGCAGGGGCGGGCAATTCCAAAGCCACCAAGATTAACACCACAACAAGAAACAGGGAGTGGGGGTGGGGAACTAACTGCAGAGATTCAGAGACACAATATTTACTGAATCCAAGACACACAATATTTACTCACTCAAATCTTAAATAACTGCAGAAAATATACTTAAATCAGCTTGTGTCCAATTGATATATGCAGACAAGTCTCAGTAGCCAGCAACTTGAATTACAATGATTACTATAAATGTAACCAACACAGATTTTAATGCTAGCAGAAACCTCCGAGCTAATTAACACTAACAAAGGAATTTCAAGCAGTCTACCAACTTTCAGGGAGCTCAGATGGCTAACTGCAGAGATTCAGAGACACAATATTTACTGAATCCAAGACACACAATATTTACTCACTCAAATCTTAAATAAGTGCAGAAAATATACTTAAATCAGCTTGTGTCCAGTTGGTATATGCAGACAAGTCTCAGTAGCCAACAACTCGATTTAAAATGATTACTAGAACTGTAACCAACACAGATTTTAATGCTATCAGAAACCCCCAAGCTAATTAACACTAACAAAGGAATTTCAAGCAGTCTAACAACTTTCAGTGAGCTCAGATGGCTAACTGCAGAGATTCAGAGACACAATATTTACTGAATCCAAGACACACAATACTTCCTCACTCAAATCTTAAATAAGTGCAGAAAACATACCTAAATCAACTTGTGTCCAGTTGATATATGCAGACAAGTCTCAGTAGCCAGCAACTCGATTTAAAATGATTACTAGAAATGTAACCAACACAGATGTTAATGCTAGCAGAAACCCCCAAGCTAATTAACACTAACAAAGGAATTTCAAGCAGTCTACCAACTTTCAGGGAGCTCAGATGGCTAACTGCAGAGATTGAGAAACACAATATTTACTGAATCCAAGACACACAATATTTACTCACTCAAATTTTACATAAGTGCAGAAAATATACTTAAATTAGTTTGTGTCCAGTTGATATATGCAGACAAGTCTCAGTAGCCAGCAACTCGATTTAAAATGATTACTAGAAATGTAACCAACACAGATTTTAATGCTAGCAGAAACCCCCAAGCTAATTAACACTAGCAAAGGAATTTCAAAGCAGTTTAACAACTTTCAGTGAGCTCAGATGGCTAACTGCAGAGATTCAGAGACACAATGTTTACTGAATCCAAGACACACAATATTTACTCACTCAAATCTTAAATAAGTGCAGAAAATATACTTAAATCAGCTTGTGTCCAGTTGATATATGGAGACAAGTCTCAGTAGCCAGTAACTCGATTTAAAAAGCAGTTTGGAAAGCAGTCTTTCCCAGATGAAGAGAACAAAGTGTTGACAAAAGAAATAATTGCAGAATTAGAGGGTATACTGAAATAAGCACCTAGACTGAATGGTATAGATAATATGTTTTATAACAAAATGTGAAAAGAGCAGAAGATGTTTGTGAAAATAAAATATGAATTGAAAGAGCATAGGAAGGCCCAAAAAGTTGAAAGAAAGGTAACAAGGGCATTTTGAAGATATGGAGGCCCATGACATTAATGAAAATCCTGAGGAGATTTGGATTGTGGGATGTGATGTTGGTAAAGCAATCAAAAATATTTAGAGAAGAAATTGGGGGACATCTTGGAGGCACATGCAATGGACCAGCAGATTATGAAATTAATAAAATCAGTTTATAAGAAAAATCAAAATCAATGGATGGGATTAGAATAACAAAATGTCAAATTAGAGTTGGACAATTGTGTCCATAAGTAGCATTTTGTTTGCTTTAATAATGAATACAGGAATTAGAAATTTGAATAAAGGACTGAAAAAGGGGAAATACAGATATAAACGGAATTTGAAATGCCATTACATATGTCAAGGACAAGGAGACCTGGTGGTGGGATGAAGAAGTACAGGAGAGTATACAGAGAAAGAGGTTGGCGAAGAAGAGGTGGGATTGTCAGAGAGATGAAGAAAGTAGACAAAAGTATAAGGAGATGAGGTGCATGGCAAAGAGAGAGGTGGCAAAGGCTAAGCATAATGCATATGAAGAGTTGTATAAAAGGTAGGACACTGAGGAGGGAGAAAAGGACCTGCACCGATTGGCTAGGCAGAGGGACCGAGCTAGTAAAGATGTGCAGCAGGTAAGGGTGATAAAGGATAATGATGAAAATGTACTCACAAGCGAGGAGACTGTGTTGAGCAGATAGAAAGAGTACTTTGAGAGGCTGATGAATGAAGAGAATGAGAGGGAGAGAAGGTTGGATGATGTGTGTATAGTGAATCATGAAGGGCAGTAGATTAGCAAGGAGGAAGTAAGGATAGCTATGAAGAGGATAAAGAATGGAAAGGCTGTTGGTCCAGATGACATACCAGTGGAAGCATGGAGGGAGCAGCATGTAACATCAGATAGGACAGGACCTGGAACAATGACATCTACAACAGTTTCTACACAGGCCAAGGTACATATTCACTATACACACAATGTCGACAATTACCAGACTTATACATACCTCAGTACTGTACACACAACCACATAATGGCCAGGCTATGTCCTCAATTATAACCCCTACTATACATAACGTGTATCAGTCTGATATCTCACTGGCTTGTTATCAGATATGCTGTCAATGACTATGGAGTACAGAACATATGCACCCCCTACTGCATGACATATGTACAAAGGTTGACAGAGTTGTGGCTGGAGGCACAAATACAGGGCCAATATTCACGTCCCCATTATAACCTCATACATATACTGTTGTAACAGGGTTTGTTGCACCATATGTCCTATGAGGGGATGTGATGTCAGTAGCTTACCCGGCTGTCACCATCTACTTCCTGCTATCCTCACACTACCTTCTGCATTCCACAGGTAGGTGCACCATAGCTGACACATGAAACCAAAGGCACAACACTGCCCAGTCTGTGAATGACCCTGCGGATGGAGACCCCTCATATACATGGGACTGACATGGCAGGTATTGTGACAATTATGACAAATATATCCAGACAAACACCATTAAACCAACAGTACTCCACATGCAGTATAGCAGAACGTACAGTTTGTAGTCAGGTCAGGCACATCCCCCTCCTGTTTGTTGCTCTCTTTCCACAGTGTATGTTGTTAGAGGTAAATTCCCAACCCATCTGAGATACTGTTTCTCAAACAACAGATCGAGTTCCTGCACACAGTGACTGTAAAGGGCCAACACCACCATGTTGTTCCTAGGTATTGGAGTGTGTTTCCATGCAATTGGCTATGGGCCTGTTACCACAGCTGTTCCACATGCAATCAGCTAGGGGAGGGCTGCAATTCGTGCAGAGGCCATCAGCTGATCATGAGCATCACTTACAATACACATGCTGCTGCCTAAGTATAGCATGTGTGGGTCTCCAAATCCACTGGAGAGAAAGTGGGGGAGGCAAACAGAGGCAAATACATGTCAGGGAGGGGTGTTGGAGTAAAACAGAAGCATGTTTGTGTCACACACCTACCAGCACAGGGTATCAAACCCCCAACAAATATGTAGTGCTATCATAGTTCAATGCAGTTATTGGCTGTGCCATGTGGTGTACCTGCTGTGGATGTGAAGCACTCAGAGCATATTTGTGATGATGAGTGACATCTGCAACAAGGATACGGTAGATGTATGGTAGGTGACATACACATGCCTGTCTGCATGAACAGCTGCCAGCATCAATGCAGGCATACTCACACAAGAACAAACCCACACTGACACACTTGGAAGGGCCAGGAGTGCAACTCATCACTAATGTGATTGCCACTACACATCGATGTGCAGGTATCACATGCACCACATGGGTCATACGGAGGTCGTATGGGCATATATGATGAGGTGTCAGACATCAAACTGCATGCTTCAGTATGCTCTGGGGGGTTGTAGTGAGTGTGGATGTGATCAGATGCACCGTACAATACACACACGGACACACAGGGTGCCAGTCCTGACATGCATGGGTGCATGTCTGCATGGGTGTGACCTGGTCAACTGCTGTACAAGGGTAGGGGATGGGTATACCTTGGCATCAGGCCACATGACGATGGTCTGCATTGTGCTTCAGGCCTGCGGTTTCTGCATCTGCCCACACAGGTGGGTATTGCATCCCCCATCCAGTCATCTGCATGACTATTGTGTGTGGCCAATGCTGTGCATCACTTGCCATGTATATGTTCCTTACTCCATGACATGGACGGTGTCTGGGATGTGCACACCTCCCACATGGATGTACAGTGACATGTGGAACTGTACCTTGGGTGTCTGGCCCATGTTATGAACACAGATTATCATTGGATGTGCCAGTCTTGCCCACCTGTGGCAGGAACTGGTAATGAGTAGCATGTTTACCCTGCACCTACATTGATAGCATGCTAACAGCATTCCCTGATGTCAGTGTCAACTGTCCAGACAGGGCATATTATCAGGCATGGTATGTCTGTTGGGAGTTGCAGGTGAAGATACCACGGGTGCTGCAGATGTCCATTTGGGTACATGGTGGAGGTGCACTGTCTGCATGTACGTGCATATTGGACAGATGGCCAGGGTGACATGCCCTCTGTAGCCCACTGCTATCACTGCAGAGTTACTATCCATGGTCAATATGCAGTATACTACCCACATATTGGCTGTTGCCTAGACATGTGTGTGTGCTCTGGGTAATAATGATGTTGCTAACTGTGATTTTCTGGCATTGATGTCACATGTCTGGGTATGGCTTTGCACACCTGCCTCTCAGCTAATTTACATCTGGTATCCCTGTATGGTTGACATGGTGATATATAGTAGGGCCACCATAAAATAACTGAGAAAACCCCCCTCCACATTGGCCACACACTCACAGCCACCTCTACACAGGATAGGTGTTACACACATGCAAGCACACTCTCTCTCACACACACACACACACACACACACACACACACACACACACACACACACACACACACATACACACACACACACACACACACACACACACACACACACACACACACACACACACACACACACACACACACACACACACACACACACACACCTGTGATGTCTGGGAGCAGAAGCCCTACCTAACTAGTTTATCACACTACACAGTTATAATATGCACCATGGACATTACTGGTGTACCTTTTCCCCAAAGGTGTATTTCACAATGTATGACATTAGCACGGTTACCAAAGTAGGGCATTTCGACTGCACAGTGAGTGACTAGCCTAAAATGCATTGTTCCCTACACAGACAGTGAGACACACACAAAACATCCACAACTGACATGTGTAGGTATTGAACCCCTGACCGAAGTCTATAGCTCACTACAGCATGGGTCTGTTATAGAACACACCACAGGGCGTATAGAAGAACTGCTTCCCCACAGTTGTATTTCACAATGGATGGCATCAGCAGGAGTGCCACAGTATGGCATTTGAAATATACTGTGAGTGAGTAGCCTATAATGCATTGCTCCATACACCCACAAAACATCCAAGACTGCCATGGGTGGGGATGGAACCCTACCACTATTCTAAATCACACTTCAGCAGTACATGGTTAAAGGACAGGCTACGGAGATTACTGGGCTACTATCTTCCCAGACATGTATATCTAGGTGAGTGACATCAGCAGCCTTGCCAAGGTTGGGTATATGAATTGTACGGAGTGTGTGTAGCCTAAAAACCATTGCTCTCTACACAGTCAGATACACACATACAGATAAATGCACATAGTTGTCAGGTCTGGGGTCAGAACACCTATCTAACTACTTTATCATACTACACCAGTACGCAGTTACAGGATGCACTATGGAGATTACTGGGTGTGACATTCCCAGGGGTGTATTTCTAGGTGAGTGGCATCAGCAGGCTTGCAAAAGGTGAGTATATGAATTGTACAGAGTGTGCGCAGCCTAAAAAGGCATTGCTCTCCACTCAGTCAGACACACACACACAGCTCCACACACAAACACACAGTTGCCAGGTCTGGGGTTAGAGCACCTACCTAACTCTGTTATCACACTACAGCGGTATGCCGTTACGGGACGCACAACAGAGATTACTGGGTTATAACCTTCCCAGAGGTGTATTTCTAGGTGAGTGACTTCAGCAGACCTGCCAAAGCTGAGTATATGTATTGTACAGAGTGTGAGTATCCTAAAAAGCATTGCTCTCTACTCAGTCAGACACATGAACACAGATGCCAGGTCTGGGGTTTGAACACCTACCTAACTACTTTATTGCACTACAGCAGTATGCAATTGCAGGAGATGCTACAGCGATTACTGGGCTCTGACTTTCCCAGAGGTCTATTTCTAGGTGAATGACATCAGCAGCCCTGATAAAGTTGAGTATATGAACTGTATGGAGTTTGAGTAGCCTAAAAGGCATTGCTCTCTATTTAGTCAGACACACACAGATTCACACACAAACAGTTGCCAGGTCTGGAGTTGGAACACCTATCTAACTACTTTATCACACTACAGCAGTACGCAATTACAGGACGTGCTACAAAGATTACTGAGCTCTGACTTTCCCAGATGTGTATTTCTAGGTGAGTGACATCAGCAGCCCTGCCAAAGTTGAGTATATTAACTGTACGGAGTGTGAGTAGCCTCAAAAGCATTGCTCTCTACTCAGTCAGACACACACAGATTCACACACAAACACACAGTTTCCAGGTCTGGGGTTAGAACACCTACCTACTTTATCACACAAAAACAGTACACAGTTACAGGACGCGCTACGGAGATCACTGGGCTATGACTTTCCCAGGGGTGTATTCCTAGGTGAGTAACATCAGCGGCCTTGCCAAAGTTCAGTATTTGAATTGTATGGAGCTTGAGTATCCTAAAAAGCATTGTCTCTACACAGTTAGAGACAGACAAACACACAAACAAACACACTCACACAGTTTCCAAGTGTGGGTTTTGGACTACTACCTAACTGGTATATCACTACAGCAGTACTCGGTTATGGGACGTGCCATGGTGATTCCTGAGATACAGCTCTCACAAAGGTGTATTTCAAATTGGATTACCTCAACAGGCTTGTCATACTACTATTATGGGGTGGGTAGTGTATGCTTGGGCCATAACCCATTCATGTAGGGACTGACATACCACATGCGGGCACACACGGGGTCATATGTTACAGCTACATGTATACAGCTACTAGATGACTACTTCCTTGTATAGTTATGTTGCACAGCTGGCACAAGCACCACACAGTCTGTCATGCTGACAGATGCTGAATGCTAGTATCTGCAGTGAGTGCATCTGCATCTCATGTGGTTGTGGACTTTTGGCTGTGTGCTAGGTGGGAAGTCCCAGATGGGTCCTTGTTACGGTAACCCTCTTCCACACATCTATGTCCGTCTACCTTTGGCTCATTATAGTGTGGTGTCCTTAAATATATGACTGTATTCCTATCCACTGTGTGTGCAAGGCAGGAGTAGTGCATACTGACATGTGTCTGCACTAAGAACTGCTACTTCCAGATATGTCTGGTCCACTGGTATTTGCAGACATGGCCTTTATGTGTTTAAGTGTGTGAGCAGGCCCAGTATGGCCATCTGTATTGCATGTATGGAGCATGTCCAGGTTGTTTTTACTGCTGTGCTGACCTTTGTGTTGTACAGGTAGCATGCTGTGTCTGCAGGGTATCCACTGGTCATTTGGCTTGTACTGTTGCTACATTTCTGCATAGCTGGGGGGGGGCTGACTGTTTCTACATTTCTACACAGGAGTGGGGGGGCACACCTGACTGTTACTATTAGTGTACGTAGGATGGGGGGGCACACCTGACACTTCTGCACATTTGCTAGGACTGTACTGATATGTCGAGTACTCCATTTCAGTCTGTAGCCATGCCTATTGTGCTTGCTAGAGGCATACCAGTGTTCTACAGATCCTGGCTTTCACTGCCTACATAATGGTTTCAGACTTCCTAGCCTTCACATCTTCCATCCAACTGCCTGGCCTTGTGGGTGTCCCAGTATTGAGTGTGGTGCTGCAGGGCTGCCTGTGTCGGATGCACAGAGTACACTCCCTATACATGGTTGAGCACAGGTAGTGTCATGTTTGGCATCCCTTTTACTGTATGTGCGAGTCGGAGAGAGGTGACATTCCCTGGGTCCCTTCTGTGTCAGTGCATGTGCTATACATTGCCTCTTTGCCAGGGTGCAGGGCATACTGGGCACACTTCCTTCTGCCTACTGGGGCAGGCTCAGGTTGTTCCTCCTCTGAGTCACTCTGTGCCTGTGCAGGCCTTGGCAATGTTGGGAGGGTTGTGTGGCCTTGTCTCATGCTGTTCCTGCTGCAGCTGTTTCTGCAGGATCATATTGTGTAGCATGGCATATACAAGGACAATTGGGTACATGTAGTTGGTGAGTACTGCAAGCCTCCACTAGATGTGTCCTGACACCAGAACCATGACTTTAGCATCCCAAACATACACTCTATTATGATTTGTCTTTGTATGTGTGCCTCATTATGGAGTTCTTGTTCAGGTGTGTGTGCATTTCTAATGGGTGTCATCAGCCATGGCTCCAGTGCATATCCAGTATCCCCCACTAGGTGACAGCGTGGGATATTCCCATTGGCAAATCTGTGGCACAGCTGCATCAGATTGCACAGTTTATAGTTGTGCACTCGGCTGGGCTGCTGCCTGTGTGATTGGCTGTGTCTTATACATTTCACCTGTCAGCTCAGCTAATTCTCCTTGATTACCTTCCTACTTCTGTTTTCTCTTACCATTGCCTCCCTGTTTAGGCCCATGTGTGCACCATGCAAATTTAGTGCTCAAATGTGCACAGTGCTGCTTTTTCCTGGTTTAACTTACTTTTTCTTCCTGTACAACCAGGTGCGCGGTGCACACACCTGCTTACACTTTGTAAAGAGTGCTAGACAGGTTTAGACACACACCTAACATAGCTGTGCTACACTAGGAGTAATCTTGAGCCACAGGTCTCCAATCCACTTACAGTATGCCTGACACACCCCCATAATGTCACCTATATCCTAGTCTTGCACCCAGTTATTTATACTGTTACACTCTTGGAACCTGCCTCACACCCTGGGCAAATCTGGGATTCACTAACCCTTCCCACATTTGCATAGGATTGCCTGCTAATGCATCGTTACATGTCCCACACTGAGCCTCCCCATTAGCAACCATTACTCACTGGCCAGGTTGTCTTCTGACTGCCATTGACTTGCATGGCAGAATACGGACTTTAGTTAGAATGCTTATTTTAGGTTTATTTTATTAATTCCCCCCGATCCCATTTGCGCGTCGCTGCCCTATGGTTAACGAGGTGAGCTCGGCCTAAAGGAAAACAAAAGTTCTTTATTTTTTTTTTTTATATTTTGCAATGCCAATGGCCTTCTACTTGGACATTGGCATGCTTCCTCAATGATCTGCAGCCTTTATTTGATGTCATCATATCTCCGTTTTGTAGATTGCAGAACTGTACTCAGTTACTAACCGAGTACATTTCTGCACACTGCACTTGTCCTGCATGGACAGCTGCCAGCTTCCTGGATCACATATTACCCTCATTTGCATGATTTTCATCTGCAAATGAGGAGAATTTGCATACAGGAGCTTGTTCCGTGGAGGATTAGCCTAAGAGCTCACGTGCACTTCCTGGGAACTTGTTCCCAGATTGCACATCGGCCATATTGCCAAAAATAGCTCTTAAACTAATCCTGCATGCTATAAAGGGCTTCGTAAATCCAGGGGTGAGAGTACCTCAGGAGAAGCACAACAGTATATGGTGGTGCTCCTTACCCCAAGATGGTGTTATTCATCCATGAGGACACTCATTTTGTATCTCATTCTGATGACTTTCCTTCTTATTTTATCCTTCTGCTATAGCTCAGTATGGGTGGTGCTGTATTTGTCATGTGGCAAATTTCAAATAGGATGCAAATCTAAGTTCTCATCTGACCACATCGCTGGTAGATGAGGTTAACATCAAAGTCGTCATTGTGTAGGTAGCACTCTTCTTCCTGTCCTGGAGCTGCTTATACCTTTTTGTTTCATATGTAGTACAGAGGCATGGGATGCTGTTCTTTTTCCATTGTAAAAGATGTTAAACAGATTTCTCCTCTGACCACACTTGTGGTTGGTGAGGAAGAACTCGTCACTCTGTAGGTGGTCTCATCCCATCCTCATAGTCTTGGCTTTCATGCAGTATGGAGACTTAGCTTTATAGTTGTTTTGTTTTTCCATACAATCTTTCAGCACCTCCTCCCATCTTGCATCTGGTCTTCTTTTTTCTTTCCTAGTTTTCTCTGTGGGATGATACACTCCTAAGATGCTTTTCTCCTGACAATGTCAAACTGATGTTGATTCTGACAACAGTGGTTGTATTTCAAGTGGAACATCTGCCACTGTGTGGTAGGTGATCCTCTAGACTGAGTGCTCCTCATCCACGTTGCATCAAGATGTGTGTCCTTATCCTCTCCTCATGGTCCTCATTGTTGATTATCCAATCACTACAGAGAATAAACTGAGATGTTTTTCTTATTTATTTATTGATATGTTGACTTGATAAGTGCTTAGTCCTTTGGCAAATGACAGTAAAACAGCAATAAAAATAAGATAAAAAGTGCAATATGATGTAATGAAGATGTTCATTAATGAAAAGATGCACTATTTTGTATGTTTTGTTAGTTGAATAAGTACAAATTGAAAATAGTTTAACAATGCTACAATAGATATGAAGACATTAACATAAAGGAAGTCTAAATTCCTCATGTTATTTCACTCACTTCTGATGGGCTTTATCTGCAAACACATCAAACATTTACCTTACTTATAAAAAATATCGCTTAGATAAGGCATTAAGTCAAGGCCCCATAGAGGATCCCATGGCACTTATTGAAAAGAATAGTGGTGCGATATTACTAAGGAAAACATGAATTACAATTAGTATTAAAATCTTACACACTTCATCAAACTAAATTCAAATTATTCAAATAACACATCAATATACGAATATGCTAATTTGTTATTCTCTTTCACTTATTCTACCACAAGACTGCATGCCAAATCTAATATCTAGCTTTTCTAATAATACCCACTGCATCCCATGTTTTATTAAATAATAAATAGTTCATTCTAAGTTGCCATATCTGAAAGACAATTGCTATATGTAATTTATATTTCTGGTCCTATGTATTTCTTTCAAACCCCATGTAGTACTCATAAACAATATTTTCCATTCTTACCACACTAACTTATCCATAAAATTATATTTCTTCATATATTCCACAACTTTATTACTTTAGCAACTCCAATACATATGCAATTGATCATTTGCACTGTATTTTATACAATTTCAATTCACCCTTCACAGGCAATTATTTAACATTAGTCTCCTCAGAAAGATTTGCTTCTCCTCCCTTTTTTAAATCTTTTTTCTGCTTTCCATAATAGCCACTTTAATTTCTACCTGCACTTCCCTCCATGGTTCAATATAATAGTGTTCCTCTATAATCATTTCATACCACACCTTACTTTTTGGTCTACCTCCTCTATTTTTACTTTCTATTTCCTCATTTCTTCCATTCTACAACTTCTCCTTTCACATTTTTTCCTATTTGCTAACTCATTTCCTCCTAATATTCCTGATATTTTATATTTAAGAATATTGTTAATAATTCCTTACTGTCTTACCTCCTAATTTTCAGATTCCATTGTGGATAACAAAGTTGCTAAAATACCAGATGATTTTTTTTTAGTTCAAATCATATGTCCAGCTTATTATACATAATACCTCCCTTCATGGGGTTAACATCATCTCCCATATAACAAATGAAAACTATCTGTAACAAATTCCCATACTTTGGTGGAAATGCTGCCGCTGACACTAAATATCTCAATTTCCATGGAACAGTATCAAGAAAGCCTTGTTTTCAAAGTTTAATCCAAAAACCTTCCCTCATTTACTCATCTGTTGTATCAGGCCACTGCTCTTTTATTCTTTCATAGTCCATGAACGCTATCCCTAGGGTTAGGGTTTGGCATACTCATTAATTTGTTTATCTTACAAACACAAGGTATAGGGTTTGATTCTTGAATGCGATAAGTAATTAAGCTTAAAATACCCTCCAAGGGCAGTTTGCCTAGTAGTAACGTGTGAATCTAGAATAGCTCAGTCTCCTTTCTGTTAAAGTAAAATTCTGATTTCATAACAACCTCAGCAAACCCTTACGTCTCTCTTGATTAAAACTTAGACCTACATGACCAAACTGCTTTCTTAACCACCTCAACAAACTCTTACCTTTTTCCTTATAAATACTTAAACCTAGATACACAACCTTCTTCTAACTTAATGACTACTTCTAGTACCCATCTTACATTGCTAGTTATTAAAACTAAATCACCACATGAGACATAACTAATCTTCTTCTTATTCTTTCGGCTGCTCCCGTTAGGGGTCAACACAGCAGATCATCTGTTTCCATTTCTTCCTGTCCTCTGCATCTTGCTCTGTCACACCAACCACTTGCATGTCCTCTCTCACCACATCCATAAACCTTATGTTAGGCCTTCCTCTTTTCCTGTTACCTGGCAGCTTCATCCTTGGCATCTTTTTCCCAATATACTCTGCATCCCTTCTCAGCACATGTCCAAACAAACATAATCGTGCCTCTCTGGCTTTGTCTCCAAACCTTCCAACCTGGGCTGACCCTCTAATATACTTATTCCTAATCCTGTCCATCCTCGTCACACCCAGTGCAAATCTTAACATCTTCAACTCTGCCATGTCAAGCTTTGACTCCTGCCTTTTTGTCAATGCCACTGTCTCCAACCCATATAACATAGCTGGTCTCACTACCCTCTTGTAGACCTTTCTTTTCACTCTTACTGGTACTCGTCTGTCAAAAAAACACTCCTGACACTCTTCTTCACCCACTCCATCCTGCCTGTACTCTCTTCTTCACCTCTCTTCCACAATCACCATTACTCTGAACTACCTCTCTTCCACATTCACCATTACTCTGAACTGTTGATCCCAAGTATTTAAACTCATCCACCTTCGCCACCTCTACTCCTTGCATCCTCACCATTCTTCTATCCTCCCTCTCATTCACACACATATATTCTGTCTTAGTCCTGCTGACCTTCATTCCTCTTCTCTGTAGAGCAGATCTCCACCTCTCCAGGGTCTCCTCCACCTGTTCCCTACTCTCACTACAGATCACAATGTCGTCTGCAAACATAATAGTCCATGGGGACTCCTGTCTGATCCCGTCTGTCAACCTGTCCATCACCATTGCAAATAAGAAAGGGCTCAGAGCTGATCCTTGTTGTAATCCCATCTCCACCTTAAATGCATCTGTCACTCCCACCACAGACCTCACCGCTGTCACACTACCCTCGTGCATATCCTGTACCACTCTTACATACTTCTCTTACACTCCGGACTTCCTCATACAATACCACAACTCCACTCTAGGCACCCTGTCATATGCTTTCTCTAAATCCACAAAGACACAATGCAACTCCTTCTGACCTTCTATGTACTTCTCTATCAACACTCTCAGAGCAAACATTGCATCTGTAGTGTTCTTTCCTGGCATGAAACCATACTGCTGATCACTAATCATCACCTCCCTTCTTAGCCTAGCTTCCACTACTCTTTCCCATAACTTCATGCTGTGACTGATCAATTTAATCCCTCTGTAGTTACTACAGCTCTGCCCATCAACCTTATTGTTAAAAAATCGGTACCAAAACACTTTTTCTCCATTCCTCAGACATCCTCTCACTTTCCAAGATTTCATTAAGCAATCTAGTTAAAAACTCCACTGCCATTTCTCCTCAACACCTCCATGCTTCCACTGGTATGTCATCTGGACCAACAGCCTTTCCATTCTTTATCCTCTTCATAGCTATCCTTACTTCCTCCTTGCTAATCTACTGCCCTTCATGATTCACTATACACACATCATCTAACCTTCTCTCCCTCTCATTCTCTTCATTCATCAGCTTCTCAAAGTACTCTTTCTATCTGCTCAACACACTCTCCTCGCTTGTGAGTACATTTTCATCATTATCCTTTATTACCCTTACCTGCTGCACATCTTTACTAGCTCGGTCCCTCTGCCTAGCCAATCGGTGCAGGTCCTTTTCTCCCTCCTCAGTGCCCAACCTTTCATACAACTCTTCATTTGCATTATCCTTAGCCTTTGCCATCTCTCTCTTTGCCATGCACCTCATCTCCTTATACTTTTGTCTACTTTCTTCATCTCTCTGACAATCCCACCTCTTCTTCGCCAACCTCTTTCTCTGTATACTCTCCTGTACTTCTTCATCCCACCACCAGGTCTCCTTGTCCTTGACATATGTAATGGCATTTCAAATTCTGTTTATGTCTGTATTTCCCCTTTTTCAGTCCTTTATTCACATTTCTAACTTCTGTATTCATTATTAAAGCAAACAAAATGCTACACAATTGTCCAACTCTAATTTGACATTTTGTTATTCCAATCCCATCCATTGATTTTGATTTTTCTTATAAACTGATTTTATTAATTTCATAATCTGCTGGTTCATTGCATGTGCCTCCAAGATGTCCCCCAATTTCTTCTCTAAATATTTTTGATTGCTTTACCGACATCACATCCCACAATCCATATCTCCTCAGGTTTTTCATTAATGTCATGGGCCTCCATATCTTCAAAATGCCCTTGTTACCTTTCTTTCAACTCAGTCTTTTTAGGCCTTCCTATGCTCTTTCAATTCATATTATATTTTCACAAATATCTTCTGCTCTTTTCACATTTTGTTATAAAACATATTATCTATACCATTCAGTCTAGGTGCTTATTTCAGTATACTCTCTAATTCTGCGATTATTTCTTTTATCAACACTTTGTTCTCTTCATCTGGGAAAGACTGCTTTCCAAACTGCTTTTTAAATCGAGTTGCTGGCTACTGAGACTTATCTGCATATATCAACTGGACACAAGCTGATTTAAGTATATTTTCTGCACTTATTTAAGATTTGAGTGAGTAAATATTGTGTGTCTTGGATTCAGTAAATATTGTGTTTCTCAATCTCTGCAGTTAGCCATCTGAGCTCGCTGAAAGTTGTTAGACTGCTTTGAAATTCCTTTGTTAGTGTTAATTAGCTTGGGGTTTCTGCTAGCATTAAAATCTGTGTTGGTTACATTTCTAGTAATCATTTTAAATTGAGTTGCTGGCTACTGAGACTTGTCTGCATATATCAACTGGACACAAGCTGATTTAAGTATATTTTCTGCACTTATTTAAGATTTGAGTGAGTAAATATTGTGTCTCTGAATCTCTGCACTTAACCATCTGAGCTCACTGAAAGTTGTTAGACTGCTTTGAAATTCCTTTGTTAGTGTTAACTACCTTGGGGGTTTCTGCTAGCATTAAAACCTGTGTTGTTTACATTTCTAGTAATCATTTTAAATCAACTTGCTGGTTATTGAGACTTGTCTGCATATATCAACTGGACATAAGCTGATTTAAGTATATTTTCTGCACTTATTTAAGATTTGAGTGAGTAAATATTGTGTCTCTGAATCTCTGCAGTTAGCCATCTGAGCTCACTGAAAGTTGTTAGACTGCTTTGAAATTCCTTTGTTAGTGTTAATTAGCTTGGGGGTTTCTGCTAGCATTAAAATCTGTGTTGGTTACATTTCTAGTAATCATTTTAAATCGAGTTGCTGGCTACTGAGACTTGTCTGCATATATCAAATGGACACAAGCTGATTTAAGTACATTTTCTGCACTTATTTAAGATTTGATTGAGTAAATATTGTGTGTCTTGGATTCAGTAAATATTGTGCCTCTGAATCTCTGCAGTTAGCATCTGAGCTCCCTGAAAGTTGTTAGACTGCTTGAAATTCCTTTGTTAGTGTTAATTAGCTTGGGGGTTTCTGCTAGCATTAAAATTTGTGTTGGTTACATTTCTAGTAATCATTTTAAATCAAGTTGCTGGCTACTGAGACTTGTCTGCATATATCAACTGGACACAAGCTGATTTAAGTATATTTTCTGCACTTATTTAAAATTTGAGTGAGTAAATATTGTGTGTCTTGGATTCAGTAAATATTGTGTCTCTGAATCTCTACAGTTAGCCATCTGTGCTCACTGAAGGTTGTTAGACTTCCTTGAAATTCCTTTGTTAGTGTTAATTAGCTTGGGGGTTTCTGCTAGCATTAAAATCTGTGTTGGTTACATTTCTAGTAATCATTTTAAATCGAGTTGCTGGCTACTGAGACTTGTCTGCATATATCAACTGGACACAAGCTGATTTAAGTATATTTTCTGCACTTATTTAAGATTTGAATGAGTTAATATTGTGTGTCCTGGATTCAGTAAATATTGTGTCTCTAAATCTCTGCAGTTAGTTCCCACCCCCACTCCCTGTTTCTTGTTGTGGCGTTAATCTTGGTGGCTTTGGAATTGCCTGCCCCTGCTGTAAATCTCTTTTTGCACACTTCTTCTGGACCCATCTCATTCGCTCACTCAACTGAGTACAGTGAGATCTTATTTTGATTTTGTATACTCTTACCAGTCCCATCTCCTCTGCTGTATACACAGAGAGGACTTGGGAAGGGCATTCCACTATATTATCTTAATCTGCTCTGTTTCCTCCATCTCAAAAAAAAAAATTTGCACTTCATCTGCCTTACTGTATTTGCGTTTCTTCCCACTTTATTATCTTATTTTGCTTTTGCCTCTTTTAAAAGTACTCAATTAAGTTTATACTGCTGCCTTTATTACTGCTTGTCAGTAGCCTGCTTAATTGTAACTGTTATTCTAAGGCCCTTGGTTTAAGCACTTGGGCTTCAAACCAGTTGTTTTACATTAAGAAGGTTTATGGTCTGCACTGCTGTGGCAGGACAGGTAGCGTACATCCTTCTAAGTTGGGAACTGCTGATTGAAGGCTCAGTGTCTGTTATTCTAAAAGTGTTTTAGTTCTAGGTTAAGGACTTGGGCTTCAGGCCAGTTATTTTACATTAAGAAGGTTTGTTGTCTGCACTCTTGTGGGAGGAGATGCTAGATTCTGCCCTTCTGAGTTGGAAATTTCTGGTTAAAGGCTTATTGCGCATGCTTACTTGAACTGTTTCTTTATGAAATCGGTACGCCTTGTTTGCTGTAGCATAGACTAGATTCAGGCTGGATCTAGCTTTGTTTGTATGAATTGTGCACTGACCCAGGCCGTCTTTTTTGCCGAAGGTTTCTCTGTACCCTAGTGGCAGGACTGCAGTTAGAACTTGTCTGATTGAAGACTGCTGGAACAGGGCTCGGTTTTAAGCTTTTTAACTGGTTAATTGGGTAAAGTGTTGTTTTGATTGTATCTGCTCTATTTTCTGGAAAAAAAAAAAAATATATATATATATATATATATATATATATATATATATATATATATTTATATATACTTGTTCCTCACCTTTCTGAACTAGTATAGTCCAGTTTTCATGTTATTGCTGAATCCAGGGGTGTGTTACAAGTTTCTGTGTTGCCATACCTTACTTGGATAGAAGAAAGTTTCTCTGTTCACCTGTGAGAGAGGGGAGCTTTGAGCTAGCTATCTGTCCCTGGAGGAGTGGTTTCAGCCCCGAAGTTAGTAGTTTATTGGCCTTTTTGGGCTAATTTTGATTGTATCTGCTCTATTTTCTCTAAAAAAAAATTATATACTTGTTTCCCACCTTTCTGAACTAGTATAAGCCAGTTTTCAGGTTATTGCTGAATCCAGGGCTATGTTACAAGTTTCTGTGTTGCCATTACCTTACTTGGATAGAAGGAAGTTTCTCTGTTCACCTGTGAAAGAGGGGAGCTTTGTGCAGCCTATCTGTCCCTGGAGGAGTGGTTTCAGCCCATAGGTTAGTAGTTTATTGGCCATTTTGAGATAATTTCTATCTCTTTCACTTCCCTGCTATAAAAACCTCATTTGCACAGTTTTTACGCTTGTATTCCGCTCAGCAAGTGCCTTCCAGGTGTTCTGCAGAGTCTACAGCAGCAGAGAGACAAAAGAGTGACTTTGGAGTGATTAAGTATCACTTATCTGCTTTTCTTGCTGTCTTAACTAATTCCGCCTAAAACGCCATGTTTTTTTTTAGCGAATCTGTGATTTAAAAAGTTTGTTATTGTATACAACTCCACACAGCTCCTCGTGGTGTCCTGCAGAGTGATACAGGCAACAGAGAGACCCAAGAGAGACTTTTCCAGATTTAAGTATTTTTTCTCTGTTTTTTTGCTCGGACTGCCTTTTCCCACCTAAAAAGTGAATTTCTAACTGATCTGTGCTTTAAAAAGTTTAAATTGCATTTGCCTTCTGCTTTTTACAGTTTTTGCACTTGTTTTATATTAATTTAAGTTGTTTTTGTACTGTATAATTGTTGTAGGCTACACACTAAAGCGCGCTAGCCTATTTATAGCATTTACAGTGTTTTCTGTGTGTTTTTCTGCTGTTTCCTAAAAAAAAAAAAAAAAAATTTTCGCACACTTGCTGAACTAGATTAGTCAAGATTTCACGTTTTGCTGAATTCCGGACTGTGGTACAGTTTCCTGTGTTGCCCATATCCTTACTTGGATAAGAGGAAGCTTCTCTGTTCACCAGTGAGAGTGGGGAGCTTTGAGCAGCCTATCTGTCCCTGGAGGAGTGGTCTCAGCCCTGAAACTAGTAGCTTATTGGCCGTTTTGGGTCATTTCCTATCTCTTTCAGTTTCCCTGCTTTAAAACCCGCATTTGTGCAGTTTGCGCCAGTATACAACTCTGCACAGCCCCTCGTGGTGTCCTGCAAGTGATAAAGGCAACAGAGAGACCCAAGAGAGACTTTTCCAGATTTAAGTTTTTTTTCTCTGTATTTTTGCTCCAACTGCCTTTTCCCACCTAAAAAGCGAATTTCTAACTGATCTGTGCTTCAAAAAGTTTAAATTGCATTTGCCTTCTGCTTTTTACAGTTTTTGCACTTGTTTTATATCAATTTAAGTAATTTTTGTATCGTATAACTGTTGTAGGCTATACACAAAAATGTGCTAGCCTGTTTATAGCATTTATAGTGTTTTCTGTGTGTTTTTCTGCTGTTTCCTGAAAAAAAAAAATTCTCTTTTCCCGCCTTTGCTGAACTAGATTAGTCCAGATTTCAGGTTTTGCTGAATTCTGTGGTATATTTTACTGTGTTTCCCACATACTTACTTGGATAGGAGGAAGCTTCTCTGTTCACCAGTGAGAGTGGGGAGCTTTGAGCAGCCTATCTGTCCCTGGAGGAGTGGTCTCAGTCCTGAACCTAGTAGCTTACTGGCCGTTTTGGGTCAATTCCTATCTCTTTCAGTTTCCCTACTTTAAAACCTGCATTTGTGCAGTTTTGCACCAGTATACAATTCCGCACAGCTCCTCGTGGTGTCCTGCAGAGTGATACAGGCAACAGAGAGACCCAAGAGAGACTTTTTCAGATTTAAGTATTTTTTTCTCTGTTTCTTTGCTCTGACTGCCTTTTCCCACCTAAAAGGTGTATTTCTGACTGATCTGTGCTTTAAAAAGTTTAAATAGCATTTGCCTTCTGCTTTTTACAGTTTTTGCACTTGTTTTATATCAATTTAAGTCATTTTTGTATTGTATAACTGTTGTAGGCTTCACACTAAAGTGCGCTAGCCTGTTTATAGCATTTACAGTGTTTACTGTGTGTTTTTCTGCTGTTTCCTGAAAAAAACAAAAAAAAAAACAAAAAAAAATTCTCTTTTCCCTCCTTTGCTGAACTAGATTAGTCCAGATTTCACGTTTTGCTGAATTCCGGACTGTGGTATAGTTTCCTGTGTTGCCCATATCCTTACTTGGATAGGGGGAAGCTTTTCTGTTCACCAGTGAGAGTGGGGAGCTTTGAGCAGCCTATCTGTCCCTGGAGGAGTGGTTTCAGCCCTGAAACTAGTAGCTTATTGGCCGCTCTGCGTCAATTCCTATCTCTTTCAGTTTCCTTGCTTTAGAACCCACATTTGTGCGGTTTTGCATGATTTTGCGCATAGCGCAGCATCGGGCAGCGCTGCTTAAACGGGTTTAAACTATTCCCGGCTCCACAAAGTCTGCTCTTCACTTTTTCCCTTAGAACTGTTCTAAATTTCAAAGTAAACACTCTATTTTCATTCTAAAGCACTGCAGTTGCTCGTATAAGTAATCTTATATTTAAGCACTAATAAACTAAAGCACTACACCCTCTTATACTCCTTTAAGTACTTGGCTCCCTACTGGTCCTTTTTGATCAGTAACCACACACACCACAAATCCAGTCTCACATAGACCTATCGCAATAGAAAACCAAACACATAAACACACAAAAACATACTCGGAGAGGCTCTAAATAAAAATCTGCCCAAGCAGCAGAGACCTCCAAAGCAGACATCTAAGCAACTGCTACCCCACAACAATACCCACGTATCACATAGTTCACAAAGTCAGTGTGCCACACAGTCACAGCCCTTACGGCTAAACAACACACCTAATACACTTGTAATAGGTGACTCTATTGTCAGACACACTGACATCCCACTCACCAGGCTGAACAAGGAGAAGGTCACTGTAAGCTGCCTGTCGGGTGCCAGGATACGCCATATAACACAAGCACTCAGGTCACTCCAAAGCAAGTAAAAATATGATTCCGTCATTGTCCATGCTGGTGTGAATGACCTGAGACGTTACCTCCCTGGACTACATGAAAAGAGACATAGAGGAGCTCTCTGATCATGTAGCCCAGGCTGGTATGACCCTGACCTTGAGTAGCATCTTACCCTCACCAAGAATGATACCACAGTATAAAGACAAAATGATCAATTTTAACAATTGGCTAAAGTATTGGTGTCATTCAAAGTGGATCCAGTGTCTATCAGCCTGGGATGACATGCTCGACAAGCCACGTTGCTTCTCTAGGGATGGCTTGCACCTGTCACCCCTGGGCTTTCGAATACTGGCTAAGGCTCTTGCTACCCCATAGTGCTTTTTTAGGCAAGGCTCAAAAGACAAACCCACCTCCCATAGACAACACAAAGAAAAATATACTAAGGGTAATGCTGCTCAACGCCAGAAGTCTAAACCTCAAGATGCACGCACTCGAGGCTCTCCTCAGTATGGAGAATATCGATATCTGTGCAGTAACAGAAACCTGATTCAAGGCTCCTGAGAGCACCCCAGCACTACCAGGTTATACCTCATACAATGCTTTTCGGCCCCAAAACTCAGACCGAACCACAAAAGGAGGGGAAGTATCCATATTCATCAAAGATACCCACACCTCCATGTTAGTGGCACTGCATGAAGCATCGGAGACCATCCATGTGCAACTAACAGTGGGCAAAACTGCCTTTCAGTTTTTTACCTGCTACAGACCACCCTCCCAAACTCAGCAATCCCACTCCGCTTTCCCAAGAACACTGGAGAATATGAAGGTCTCTCCAAACACCATAATATTGGGTAACTTCAACTACCCAAACATAGACTGGGAGCACTACTCAAGCCCCAACACCCTCGCCCAACGAGTCCTAGAATTTATAAACTCAAATGCTATGGAACAACTGGTCACCACTCCCACATGGGGTGCTGTTCTTTGTCCACTGTAAAAGATGTTAAACAGATTTCTCCTCTGACCACACTTGTGGCTGCTGAGGAAGAATTCATCACTCAGTAGGTGGTCTCATCCTATCCTCATAGTCTTGGCCTTCATGCAGTATGGAGACTGAGCTTTAGAGTTTTTTTGTTTGTTTTTTCCATACAATATGCAGTATGGAGACTGAGCTTTATAGTTTTTTTGTTTGTTTTTTTCAATACAATCTTTCATCACCTCATCCCATCTTGCATCTAGTCTTCCTTTTTCCTCCTAAGTTGCTTTTCTCCTTACAATGTTAAACTGAGGTTGATTATGACAACAGTGGTTGTATTTCGAGTGGAACATTTGCCACTGTGTGGTAGGTGATCCTCTAGTCCCAGTGCTCCTCATCCATGTTGCAACAAGATGTGTGTCCTTATTCTGTCCTCATGGTCCTCATTTTTGATTATCATATCATTACAGAGAATAAATTGAGATGTTTTGTTTATTTATTTATTGATATGTTAACTTGATAAGCGCATTGGTGCTTGGGTGCTTTTCAATACTGGATACATTGTATCCGGTCTAATTGGCATCACAATGCATTAATGTTGTCCGCTCCCTTCTCCCAGGGATTTGAGGGTCCACATCTACTTCCAACTGCATTGCTTATGCACAGCTGTTGCTGTAGCAGAAATGGGCAGCTATGGACATTTCCTACATCCTTCCTGCACGTGCCTAGCTATGTCCCCTACTGTCCCTTTTTCACCACTTTCCTAGTAACCCTTATTTCCATTCCTTTTAAAGAGGTTAGTGTGGGGGTAAGCGGAAGTGTTCTGGTGGGCAACAGAATAAACCACCTCCGCAAGGTGCATACCCAGGACACTGCACACCATACACAAAGTGATTTCCAACTAAACCATGGCAGATGTACATAACCCTGATGTCTCCACAAACATCATCCAGCCCAGTCATTCAACAGTACAGGGAATGTATTGCAACATATAGATGTACGTGTGAGTAAATATATTAATGTCTAAACAGGCACAACATATTGATATATGTAGATATATGTGTATATACATATATACATATATATGAACAGGTACACATGCTAATGCCTACATCTATGGATATATATGTCTACATCTACATGTGTAAATATATACAGCAGGTCATGTATATGTCAGCAGATATATACATGTGCATATATAGGAGTATACGGACAGACATCTGGTGATAATAATGGGGATATAACAGACTGATATATGTAAATATGCAACGTTAATGGCATTGAGAGGCCCCACACAATATATGTCTGGTACAAATAGGTATACTCCTCTCCAGCCTAGCCCAGCCTCCCTGTAATACAGTAACAAGTGTTGCAGATCCCATAACCAGGACCGCACACAACATGGCCATCCCTAGGATACATATACACAGACAGATATATGCAGATACAGACATATATATATATATATGTATATATGTATATATATATATATATATATATATATATATATATATATATATATATATATATATATATATTTTTATATATATATATATATATATATAGATATATATGTAAGTACACATACACAC
The DNA here is from genome assembly GCF_019279795.1 of Protopterus annectens. Lineage (NCBI taxonomy): Eukaryota > Metazoa > Chordata > Ceratodontiformes > Protopteridae > Protopterus > Protopterus annectens. The sequence continues at coordinate 508,630,546 of NC_056727.1, read as the reverse complement.
ACACAGATATGTACAGTACAGTACATATGTAGTACGTGCACACAACTTGAGCAGCCAGTATTCCTACAGTCACCACCTTAACAACTGGAGACTGTATGAGCCACCCATATGAATGACATTCATAGCCTGCAACACATACCCACAGAGATATCAAAGGATATAACACCACACACAGGTGCCCATAAATGATTGTGACAGCTATATTTGTGTACTATGACAGTTATAGCCGTCTAGACACTGACATCCATATGAGCAGTGTAATGCAACTGTGAAACAGTTATACTGAGGTGGTAGTCTGGTATGGTTGACACATGTTGCTGTCCAAGCCGTGGCCTTCTAGTAGTACAATAGTAATGACAGACTGGCCCACAGCATACCAGACAATCAACAGTACATAATGCAGATGTATAGGTCAGCAGCTTCTATCTACACTCTGTACACAATCCCTAGGGGGTACAGACCCCAGTTGACACAATGGGATGTATCTGTTACATAACAAGGCATAACTGACACCATCACAATCACACAGGCAAACAGAACAGTCCATATGGCAGGCGGTAGTAGGCCTGCATTTACCCATAATGGACTGTATGATAATATACATCCAGATACCTTAAGACAGCTTACCCCAGATACCCACACATGTTGTTACAGCCTAGGTTAGTTATGGTGCACCCCCTTACCTGCACTACTACTGGACCGTATACCACGGTTATGTACACTGCCCTCTGTAGTGCATTAGGGCACAAGTGTATTGTGTAGGTGGAGCCCACACATATATAGCCCCAACCCCCCAGTATGTGTGGGGAACACGACAGCAGTGGAAGGATGGCAGGAATGACAGCATGACATACACACAGCCCACTACATAACAAACCCTGTCAGCATGTCACCTGTGCTAAGCCAGGGATGTAGGTGGAGGACAGAGTCTGGAACACAGGCACATATGTGTACAACTGTTGTCATACAGTAAGCAAGTTATGCAAATGTGTGCATATCTATATGGATATATGTATAATGATATGTACATATATGTTTGCCAGATGTCCTGCAAATGGGTTGGTACCCTAACTCAGCCCTAATAGTCCCAACCTCTCAGTGCAAGGGGATGTTATGTATGTATTGCAGGCATATTTGTAGACTGTTGCTACTGTAATAGGGAGTGTCTTTACAGACATAGTGTGTGTCAGAGATCACATCTGCTGTGGACATGTGCGTCATTGGCTACTGACAGACATTCTAAGTTCATCATAGTACAGTACCACTGCTAGCACAGTAATGCCCCTTTGGACTACAGCTGCGATACGCCAAATATATGTGGACAGCGTGACACATGCTGCTCTGTCGAGGGGTATACACAGAACCCATTCATGCAAGACATGTGGACCAGGCCTGTCAATGTGGTTGTTAACAGCCATGCAACCATGTAGCTGGGTATCACACGTAAATACTGATATACATTTGCCCCCATAGATTATACATTCATACACCCCTGTCTCTCCTGACACATAATAACCACTGGTACAGAGGTGCCATGGCCACATACTACTCACTAGTTAGTGACATACATCTGAGCAGCATCCTACTGCCTTTTCTGACATACATGACTGTCATGGTGGCCCAGCAGAAGTACATCTGGCAAGTATCTGGACATTTCATCTCACTGGATAAGTACAGTCATGTGCTAAGCATGTAACAAAGCACAGTGCTAGCTACAGTCAGACTGACTCAACACTGGGCTACATCTCCCATGTGGGGATACCCATGTACTTGCATAGATAGCAGGCTCTACAGGCATGTCACATCACAGAGTAACAGACATCTGTGTGAAAGTGCATAACCACTACCAATGTGAACACAACCACAGCCACATATAGTAAGCTAGTGTACTATTACAGTATATGGACTATCTGACCTACACCATCCTCATATGAGCCACTCAAACAGCACCCCTACATATACTGGGCCACTAGACAGTGTGGTCTGATGCCTGTCGGTGGTATGGGACATGTGTGTGTTCGCCCTTACAAACATTTAAGCTGTTAGGGTGACATACAGTGGAGCAGCATGTCACATCAGATAGGACAGGACCTGGAACAATGACATCTACAACAGTCTCTACACAGGCCAAGGTACATATTCACTATACACACAATGTCGACAATTACCAGACTTACACATGCCTCAGTACTGTACACACAACCACATAATGGCCAGGCTATGTCCTCAATTATAACCCCTACTATACATAACGTGTATCAGTCTGATATCTCACTGGCTTGTTATCAGATATGCTGTCAATGACTATGGAGTACAGAACATATGCACCCCCTACTGCATGACATATGTGCAAAGGTTGACAGAGTTGTGGCTGGCGGCACAAATACAGGGCCAATATTCACATGTCACCATTATAACCTCATACATATACTGTTGTAACAGGGTTTGTTGCACCAAGTCTCTCTGTTGATCAGTGGCAGTGAAAAACATTGAGCAGCCTGCCTGCCCCTGTGGGAGTGGTTACTGACTTGAAACTGTAGTTTTATTGGCCATTTTGGGTCAATTCCAAAACTCCTTCATCTTCTTCTCTTAAAACCTGGTTGCCTCATGGTTTTGGCGTCTTTTCAGGCTTGTTGGCTGTTGGTGAAGCACCCACCAAGAGAAGAAAATGCTGAGAGAAGAAAGGAGCCACTTTTGAGACTTTAAGTATTTTTCCTCTGTTTATTTGCTAAGTTTTTCTGCATAGCCGCCTATTTTGAGTATTTTCTGGCTTGTTAAATTTGATTTCTGCGTTAGTAACTGTATTTAGAGCACAACCTAGAGCTGTTTACTGAATTTCCTGTTTGCACTTATTTTTAAAATCGTTTTTTTCTCAAAACTTGCATTTTATCTGTCTTTGGCCTAGCACTCTTGTGTGGGGTCATTTACTGCACTGTTATAACTTGTTGATACTTGTTAACCTCTGCTATCTCTGACAAAAACAAAAAACAAAACCAATCTTGCTTTTTCCCCCTTTTCTGAGATTTAAAAAAGTTCAGTTACAGGCTTGCTGTTCTTGAACTGTTTGTAAGTTTCTGTGAGGCCATTTTTTGCTTGGGCTAAAAGAAAGTCTCTCTGTTGATCAGTGGCAGTGAAAAACATTGAGCAGCCTGCCTGCCCCTGTGGGAGTGGTTACTGACTTGAAACTGTAGTTTTATTGGCCATTTTGGGTCAATTCCAAAACTCCTTCATCTTCCTCTCTTAAAACCCTCTTTTGCGTGGTTTTGCACACTTTTGTGCATAGCGCAACAGCGGGCAGCGCCGCCTAATTGGGTTTAAACTATTCCTGGCTCCACAAAGTCTGCTCTTCACTTTTCCCTTAGAACTGCTCTATCTCTCAATTTAAACACCATATTCTCATTCTAAGGCCCTTCACTGGTCCAATTAAGTAATCCTACAAGTTAGCACTATTAAACCATAAGCACTACTTACTCTTATACTCTCTACGATTACCCTGTCCTCTATTGGTCCATCTTAAATTCAGTTTCCCTGTTACTCTAGCATGTCCAAAGGTCAGTCAGTGGTTTCCTCTCCAGTCCAGCTGGTGAATCTGGGAATTTTGAGGCAATGTTACAACTGTCTCATGTACACGGACAACCCTCTCCTCCTCCAAACAGGTTCAAATATATGTGAGAGATGCAACTATTTAGCCAAACTGGAAGCTGAGCTCTCTCATCTCAAAACTGGTGTAACCAGTCAGGAGGAGAAGGTAACCTCACACAACACAATTCCAGTATCACATAGTCCCACCACATCAGCGAACCAAACACATAAATACACAAAAACATACTCGGAGGCTCTAAATAAAAATCTACCTAAGCAACAGAGACCTCCAAAGCAGACATCCAAGCAAACGCTACCTCAAAACAAAACACACACAACACATAACCCACAAAGTCAGTGTGCCAAGCAGCCACAGCCCTTAAGGCTGAATAACACACCTGATACTCTTGTTATAGGTGACTCTATTGTCAGACACACTGCCGTCCCGCTCACCAGGCTGAATAAAGAGAAGGTCACTGTGAGCTGCCTGTCGGGTGCTAGGATCCAACACATAACGCAAGCACTCAGGTCACTCCAAAGCAAATACAAATATGACTCAGTCATTGTACATGCTGGTGTGAATGACCTGAGACGTACCTCCCTGGACTACATGAAAATAGACATAGAGGAGCTCTCTGATCATGTAGCCCAGGCTGGTATGACCCTGACCTTGAGCAGCATCGTACCCTCACCTAGAATGAAGCCACAGTACAAAGACAAAATGATCGATTTTAACAATTGGCTAAAATTTTGGTGTCATTCAAAGGGGATCCAGTGTCTGTCAGCCTGGGATGACATGCTCGACAAGCCACATTGCTTCGCTAGGGACGGCTTGCACCTGTCACCACTGGGCTTTCGGATATTGGCAAAGGCTCTTGCCACCCCCATAGTGCCTTTTTTAGGCAAGGCTCAAAAGTCAAACCCACCCCCATAGACAGCACAAGGAACAAGAAACTAAGGGTAATGCTGCTTAATGCCAGAAGTCTTATAGGTTCATAGGTTCATAGGTTCATACTAGGCTATCTGCCTGAGGGCATTTACAAGCCTAGCCCATCTTAACCTCAAGATGCACACACTCGAAGCTCTCCTCAGTTTGGAGAACATTGATATCTGTGCAGTGACAGAAACCTGGTTCAAGGCTCCAGAGAGCACCCCAGCATTACCAGGCTATACCTTGTATCATGCTTTTTGGCCCCAAAACCCGGACCGAACCACAAAAGGAGGGGGAGTTTCCATATTTATCAAGGATATCCACACCTCCAGGTTAGTGACATTGCACAAAGTATCGGAGACCATCCATGTGCAACTAACAGTGGGCAAGACTGCTTTTCAGTTTATAGCATCCTACAGACCACCCTCTCAAAGTCAGGAATCCCATTCGGCTTTCCTGAAAACATTGGAGAACATGAAGATCTCTCCGAACACCATTATATTGGGCGACTTCATCTACCCAAACATTGACTGGGAGCACTACTCAAGCCCCAGCACCTTAGCCCAAAGATTCCTGGAAATTATAAACTCAAATGCTATGGAACAACTAGTCACCACTCCCACAAGAGGGGAAAACATACTAGACCTGATCATTACCAACATGGGGACTCTATGCTTCACACCTGAAGTATATCCCTCATTGGTAAGATCAGACCATAAATTAATTTCACTGGATGTCCACATCCCAACCCCACCCCCAGCCCAGAAAACCACAGTGAAAAACTTCTCAAAAGCGAACTTCTCACTTCTCAAAACCGAAGTGGAATCCTTCAAGGCCCCAGGGCCAGTGGAAACTACAGCCAAAACTGTAGAATCCTATATAAATGCATTCTACGGACATCTCCAGGAATGCATGGATCATGCTATCCCAAACAAAACCAAGACCTAATCATCCAAAGGCAGGCGTCCAGTCTGGTGGACCCCTGCCATAAATAAACTGTACAACAGAAGGAGGAAGCTACTACATGATAGAGCAAAATCCCTAATAGGGAAGGCATCTCTGATCAGAACTAGCAAAAAATTACGATCCCTCATAAAATCCTCCAAGGCCAGTTTCGAGAGAAAAATTGCACAGAACACCAAAGACAATCATAAGGCTTTTTTCAGTTATGTTAGAAATCTGGGATGCAACTCCCAGACTTGTTCTGAGTTGATTCTAAATGACAAAAAATACACTGAACCCACAGACATCGCCAATATCCTGGCAGACAGGTTCAGTGCAAACTTCTCCACCCCCCCCCAAAAGAGCAAGTATCTATCCCGGCAGAGGGCTGCCTCCCAAACATCTCAGATGCTCAGGTGAAGGCTGCCCTCTCCAAAGTAAAAAACACTGCTTCCATGGGACCAGATGGCATCCCAGGTTGCGTCCTTCATGAACTACAAGAGGAACTAATCCCTCAAATAAAACAGCTGTACAATCTCAGCCTCACTACAGGATATGTGGCCACAGAATGGCGTACAGCAACAGTGGTCCCACTCCACAAAGGTGGAGCCTCTACGGACCCTGGAAACTATCACCCCATAAGCCTGACTAGCTTAGTCTGCAAGGCTATGACATTGGGGACCTACAGACACTAGATCCTACCCAGTTTGGCTTTGTCAAGGGCAGATCCTGCCTTTTGAACCTGGTTGATTTCTTTGAAACAATCACAAAAGCCATAGATGAAGGGAAGGTAGTCCACACAGCCTATCTGGACCTTGCAAAGGCATTTGATACAATACCCCACTCGGGCATCTTAAATAAGCTATCCAGCTTAAATATAAACCCCTATGTCACAAGATGGGTCGCAAACTGGCTCAAAGACAGAACCCACAGAGTGAGAGTTGCTGGAGCCATGTCAGACTCGAAACCGGTCACAAGTGGCATCCCACAGGGTTCTGTCCTGGGACCACTCTTGTTCGGTATATACTTTTCCGAGGTACAGGCAAACGTGGGAGGACTATGGCTCACCAAGTTCGCAGACGACTGCAAACTGGGTGCCATAATCAACTCTCCAGCTGACACAAACTTCCTTCAAAAAGGTCTCACAGAGATAGATAACTGGTGCCAGCACCATGGTTTAAAGCTAAATGCCAAAAAATGTATAGTCATACCCTTTGGCAAAAACAATGTGCTCACAAATTACCACATAGGCGGAAACCCATTAAGTACAGAGAAAGTTATTAGGGACCTGCGGACCCAAGTTGATAGCAATCTCTCCTTTGAAAACCACATTGCCAAAGTGGTTAGAAAGACCTTCTACATAGCCCACCTCATCACGAAGGGTTTCACATCTAGATCAAGAGAGGTAATCGTGCCCCTTTATTCATTCCTCATCAGGCCCATCATAGAATACAATGCCCCTTTTGGTATGTACCTTACCCGACACCTGCAGCAATTAGAAAGACCCCAAACGTATCTCACCAAGAGGATCAAGGGTCTCAAACAGATGCCATATGCTGCTCGGTTAAAAAAAACTCCAGCTCTACTCAGTTGCATACCGCCTACTTCGAGGCGATCTATGCCTGACATACAAAGCTATGTCAAATCCAGAATTAATGGACATGCTCCACCTCAGTTAATCTAAATCCCTTAGAGCCACACGCTCAAGGGACTTGAACCTCAGCACAGAAATAAATAGAACTTGCTGGAGGGACAGTTCATAACCCAGAGGCTCCCTTCGCTCTGGAATAGAATTCCAGTTCATGTGAGGCAGAGCACCTCACTGAATCTCTTCAAGAAGAATCTCGATAAGTGGATGGGGGATCGTAGGTTTGTCCCAGGGATTACTCCCGTGTCACTATTAGACAGAGGCACAGTAAACTAAACCTTAAAAAGGGCACAGTATACTCAAATCAAGGGGTGGCGTAAGCCATACAGAATCGGGCTAGGCTTATAATTGGCCCAGGGCAGATAGCCTAGTATGAACCTATGAACCTATATGTCCTGAGGGGATGTGATGTCTGTAACTTTCCCGGCTGTCACCATCTACTTCCTGCTATCCTCACTCTACCTTCTGCATTCCACAGATAGGTGCACTGTAGCTGACACATGAAACCAAAGGCACAACACTGCCCAGTCTGTGAATGACCCTGCGGATGGAGACCCCTCATATATATGGGACTGACATGGCAGGTATTGCGACAATTATGACAAATATATCCAGACAAACACCATTAAACCAACAGTACTCCACATGCAGTATAGCAGAACGTACAGTTTGTAGTCAGGTCAGGCACATCCCCCTCCTGTTTGTTGCCCTCTTTCCACAGTGTATGTTGTTAGAGGTAAATCCCCAACCCATCTGAGATACTGTTGTCAAACAACAGATCGAGTTCCTGCACACAGTGACTGTAAAGGGCCAACACCACCATGTTGTTCCTAGGTATTGGAGTGTGTTTCCATGCAATTGTCTATGTGCCTGTTACCACAGCTGTTCCACATGCAATCAGCTAGGGGAGGGCTGCAATTCATGCAGAGGCCATCAGCTGATCATGAACATCACTTACAATACACATGCTGCTGTCTAAGTATAGCATGTGTGGGTCTCCAAATCCACTGGAGAGAGAGTGGGGGAGGCAGACAGAGGCAAATACATGTCAGGGAGGGGTGTTGGAGTAAAACAGAAGCATGTTTGTGTCACACACCTACCAGCACAGGGTATCAAACCCCCAACAAATATGTAGTGCTATCATAGTTCAATGCAGTTATTGGTTGTGCCATGTGGTGTACCTGCTGTGGATGTAGAGCACTCAGAGCATATTTGTGATGATGAGTGACATCTGCAACAAGGATACGGTAGAAGTATGGTAGGTGACATACACATGCCTGTCTGCCTGAACAGCTGCCAGCATCAACACAGGCATACTCACACAGGAACAAACCCACATTGACACACTTGGAAGGGCCAGGAGTGCAACTCATCACTAATGTGATTGCCACAACACATCGATGTGCAGGTATCACATGCACCACATGGGTCATATAGAGGTCATATGGGCATAGAGTATGATGAGGTGTCAGACATCAAACTGCATGCTTCAGTATGCTCTGGGGGTTGTAGAGAGTGTGGATGTGGTAAGATGCACCATACAATACACACATGGACACACAGGGTGCCAGTCCTGACATGCATGGGTGCATGTCTGCATGGGTGTGACCTGGTCAACTGCTGTACAAGGGTAGGGGATGGGTATACCTTGGCATCAGGCCACATGATGATGGTCTGCATTGTGCTTCAGGCCTGCGGTTTCTGCATCAGCCCACACAGTTGGGTATTGTATCCCCCATCCAGTCACCTGCGTGACTATTGTGTGTGGCCAATGCTGTGCATCACTTGCCATGTATATGTTCCTTACTCCATGACATGGATGGTGTCTGGGATGTGCACACCTCCCACATGGATGTACAGTGACATATGGAACTGTACCTTGGGTGTCTGGCCCATGTTGTGAACACAGATTATCATTATGGGTAGCATGTTTACCCTGCACCTACACTGATAGCATGCTAACAGCATTCCCTGATGTCAGTGTCATCTGTCCAGACAGGGCATGTTATCAGGCATGGTATGTCTGTTAGGAGTTGCAGGTGAAGATACCACGGGTGCTGCAGGTGTCCATTTGGGTACATGGTGGAGGCGCACTGTCTGCATGTACATGCATATTGGACAGATGGCCAGGGTGACATGCCCTCTGTAGCCCACTGCTATCACTGCAGAGTTACTATCCATGGTCAATATGCAGTATACTACCCACATATTGGCTGTTGCCTAGACATGTGTGTGTGTGCTCTGGGTAATAGCGATGTTGCTAACTGTGATTGGCTGGCATTGATATCACATGTCTGGGTATGGCTTTGCACACCTGCCTCTCAGCTAATTTACATCTGGTATCCCTGTATGGTTGACATGGTGATATATAGTAGGGCCACCATAAAATAACTGAGCAAACCCCCCTCCACATTGGCCACACACTCACAGCCACCTCTACACAGGATAGGTGTTTCACACATGCAAGCACACTCACACTCACACACACACACACACACACACACACACACACACACACACACACACACACACACACACACACACACACACACACACACACACACACACACACACACCTGTGATGTCTGGGAGCAAAAGCCCTACCTAACTAGTTTATCACACTACACAGTTATAATACGCACCACGGACATTACTGGTGTACCTTTTCCCCAAAGGTGTATTTCACAATGTATGACATCAGCAGGGTTACCAAAGTAGGGAATTTTGACTGCACAGTGAGTGACTAGCCTAAAATGCATTGTTCCCTACACAGACAGTGACACACACACAAAACATCCACAGCTGACATGTGTGGGTATTGAACCCCTGACCGAGGTCTATAGCACACTACAGCATGGGTCTGTTATAGAACACACCACAGGGATTATAGAAGAACTGCTTCCCCACAGTTGTATTTCACAATGGATGACATCAGCAGGAGTGCCACAGTGCGGCATTTGAAATATACTAACTCATTTCCCTCCATCCCATTAGCCCTTCTAGCTTGTTCCACCTTTTTGTGAAGCATCTGCTTTATATCTGTTTGAACTAGTAACAAGAAACTGAAACGAGTTCAGCGGACAAACTGGTGTACTGGGTGCGGAACAGGACGATGCTCGTGCGGATACGGAAGAAGAAGTGCAGGAACAGCTGTAACTCACAGGAACAACACTGTAGTAAAAACACCGTGGACAGTTGCTAAGATCCACAAATTTCTTTATCACACCAAAGGATAACCACACAGTGAAGAAAGGTTAAGCGCTTTCGATTGGTACAACCAATCTTCCTCAGAACGAATACCTATAAAAACTCTTTCATCTTTTATACTCAACAGTGATTACACTTGTAAAAAGGCGCCAAATCTCTAAAAGCCACAGCATCCCATAAATATAATTGAAACAAAAAATCTAAAATACTGCACCATTAAAAAATCTAATAACTATACTAATACAAAATCCTACACAATTAAAAAAATATATACTTCCACATTATGATAGAAAACATTATTAATCTGACATATGAAATACTAAACATATTGTAGGTCTCATATATCATTGATTGTGCAGAAAAAATCTATTCTGTAAGAAATCTATTCTATAAAATACAACAATCTATCTAGTGTATACTTAGGTGTTATGAAAAATACTACAAAAATTGCACAACATTTCACTAATATGTTATAATTAATAATAATAATGATTATAATTATATGCTTGAACATGACACAATAAATTCATCCACATCTAATAAGTAATTTTTCTGGATGATTTCTACAACCTAATAGACAATGCAATGTGTATATATTGTGATTAAAAACTATGGTGAAAAACTATGGTAAGGGCTATTCATGAAATCTCACCTAATATCCTAATAATATTTAATATTTTAATCAACAAGGAAAGGTTTAATGCTAATATGGTCATTAAGACCAGGGTATCTGGTAGCATCAGTTTTTATTTGCCATATACTTTCCTTGAGAGCTAGTTCATTTTCCAATTGCCTTCTGGGCAATAAATTTGTCAATAACATAAATGTAAACACATGTTTATCCCCTTTTGACATATGTCTGTATAGCATTAGTGGTATCTTGTTTGCTAATCTTATAATAATGTTCATATATTCGTTTTTAAAACTTCTCTCAGTTTTTCCGATATAGTAAGCCGTACATGCTGTACAACAAGCTAGATAAACCACTCTTTTACTATTACAATTTCCTCTTCTACATTTGATCACAGTTTTATTCATATCACTTAAGACAACTTTATCTACTTCATTAATGTATCGACACTGGCGGCAGTTGCCACATTTGGTACTCCCTCTGGTGTACTTAACTTTCCCTGACTTCAACCCATCTGAACGTTCCAGGAGTCTTTTAATATTGGGTGCCACCTTGTATACAATCTTGGGTTTGTTGCCTAACTTGACATCTAAGCCATTGGATTTAATGACATCCCAGTGTCTAAACAAAATTTCCTTAATAAAATTTACATATGGGTTATAAATAAGCACACAAACTCTCTGAAAATTTTCAGTCATTTCATTAACCCTAATGTTATCTAAGCCATTGATGTCACCAAGTAATGGCTTATACTTGTTACACCATTCAGTAGTAACAAATTGAGAAATTTTCTTAATCATTCTCATCGGATATCCCCTCTTGTAAAACATGTTACATAATACATCCAAGTCTTCCTTCATAACAACCTCTGTGGAGGACATACGAGCTGTTCTGATACATTGTCCCTTAATAATATTTCTAAACATATAAGGCGGGTGGTTACTGTTGTAGGCTATAAAATCATTATACAAGGTGGCACCCAATATTAAAAGACTCCTGGAACGTTCAGATGGGTTGAAGTCTGGGAAAGTTAAGTACACCAGAGGGAGTACCAAATGTGGCAACTGCCGCCAGTGTCGATACATTAATGAAGTAGATAAAGTTGTCTTAAGTGATATGAATAAAACTGTGATCAAATGTAGAAGAGGAAATTGTAATAGTAAAAGAGTGGTTTATCTAGCTTGTTGTACAGCATGTACGGCTTACTATATCGGAAAAACTGAGAGAAGTTTTAAAAAACGAATATATGAACATTATTATAAGATTAGCAAACAAGATACCACTAATGCGCTATACAGACATATGTCAAAAAAGGGGGATAAACATGTGTTTACATTTATGTTATTGATCAAATTTATTGCCCAGAAGGCAATTGGAAAATGAACTAGCTCTCAAGGAAAGTATATGGCAAATAAAACTGATGCTACCAGATACCCTGGTCTTAATGACCATATTAGCATTAAACCTTTCCTTGTTGATTAAAATATTAAATATTATTAGGATATTAGGTGAGATTTCATGAATAGCCCTTACCATAGTTTTTCACCATAGTTTTTAATCACAATATATACACATTGCATTGTCTATTAGGTTGTAGAAATCATCCAGAAAAATTACTTATTAGATGTGGATGAATTTATTGTGTCATGTTCAAGCATATAATTATAATCATTATTATTATTAATTATAACATATTAGTGAAATGTTGTGCAATTTTTGTAGTATTTTTCATAACACCTAAGTATACACTAGATAGATTGTTGTATTTTATAGAATAGATTTCTTACAGAATAGATTTTTTCTGCACAATCAATGATATATGAGACCTACAATATGTTTAGTATTTCATATGTCAGATTAATAATGTTTTCTATCATAATGTGGAAGTATATATTTTTTTAATTGTGTAGGATTTTGTATTAGTATAGTTATTAGATTTTTTAATGGTGCAGTATTTTAGATTTTTTGTATCAATTATATTTATGGGATGCTGTGGCTTTTAGAGATTTGGCCTTTTTACAAGTGTAATCACTGTTGAGTATAAAAGATGAAAGAGTTTTATAGGTATTAGTTCTGAGGAAGATTGGTTGTACCAATCGAAAGCGCTTTAACCTTTCTTCACTGTGTGGTTATCCTTTGGTGTAGATAAGAAATTTGTGGATCTTAGCAACTGTCCACGGTGTTTTTACTACAGTGTTGTTCCTGTGAGTTACAGCTGTTCCTGCACTTCTTCTTCCGTATCCGCACGAGCATCGCCCTGTTCCGCACAGTACACCAGTTTGTCCGCTGAACTCGTTCAGTTTCTTGTTACTAGTTTTGACATGGCTGCTAGTGTGGAGGGGTCGCCTGCTTCATTGTCGGGTATGGAAGTTTGTGCACTGCGAGCCGAAGTTTCGGCATTACAAAATGACATTTCTAAACTTACTGCTTTAGTTATGGACTTATTTACGGAGCACAAACAATCTACTGAAAACAAGGTAAATGCAAGTATGCATGAGCAACGCATTTCTCCTTCTGTTGCTCATTCTGTTGTACGTTCCGCTATTTGTGATAGAAACAGTAAAGTTTGTGGAGCACTATTTAAACCGAGAGAGTCTGTTAACATTAGTGACAGAATAAACAGTAAACCGAGAGAGTTTGTTAACATTAGTGACGGAATAAACAGTAACCGGGCACCGGAACGTGACTGCATCATAGTACAAGATCTTTTCATTGATCCGCATATTCATGACACCCCAGAGCGTGCTTTTCCGGTTTTGTTACAGGACTCTGAGGTTTTTGACTGTAGCGAACAAATTAATATACCTATTCCATCCGAAGCTCGGATGCAGGATAATATATGTGGATTCCATCACTGTGACTGCCAGTTGGGTAGGAATAAGAATGTGATAAGCCACTCGGCAGACAATGACCGTACCTTTGACTTTAGTATCAACAATAACAAACACGGGACATATGGGGCTAGGCCCAAAGAAAAAAGAACAATTAAAAGACATGGTAATACAAGATGGACTGGACACTATGATAATAGTAATGTGTTTTTACAAGCTAATAGCCCAGTGCTACGAAAAGAGACTGTCTCTAGAAAAGGACATGATGTGCAAGGGCACAAACAAAAGCAGAACTTATGCAATGTTAATCAGAATGTATGCAATGTTAATCATAACTCTAACTCGTCTATTGCCTTAATGGATCAGTTTTTATCCGATGATTATGTTTTTGAGTCTAATAAGAATGTGGATAACTATGAAAATTCTAATATGCATGATTTTCAACACAATTCCATCAAGGACATGATATATGAGTTTGGGAAAAAGTTGGCTGCATATAAAAACACCAAAATGGATTTAGCCTATCTAACTAAATGCCTTGATATTAGGATAGTGCCCAAGGGTATTAGATTTTTCAAGCTACCTCTGGGTATACAACATAGCAAGGAAGTTAAAAAGGAATTCAATGATTTATTTGATAAATTTGGCTTTGCATACATTCAAATGCTCATTAAATTCAATGATGAAAAACTTAGCTATTTGACTCATGAAGTTGAATGTATGAATAACACCATTATTAGGCACTCTGAATTTAGTAATTGGAAAGAGTTGTATAATAAACAGTTCAAAGACACACAAGACAAGACGAAAGTGATTTTTGATAGAAAGAATAGGAAATTAATAAGGGATAAAGAAAGTTATGATATTGATAGAGCATACATTTGGCCTTCCGATAGGAGTCATGAAGGTAGAGAAAGAGTCTATAGTACTCACGAAAGACCAAGAAGTGTTAAAGGTGATGAGAATTTTCGGGGGGGGAGATACTACCCAGCACCCAAACTAAGGAATTACAACAACAGATGGAATTAGACAATAGACTAGGTATAAAGAATGAGTTTTTTGATTATGGGCAGGGGGATATTGAATGTCACCATCTTCCTATTCACTTCATTATTTGTAGCATAAGGAAACACAATGAACAACTCAGTGTTTTGTTGAACAATCTGGTGCACAAACATATAGAACAATTACCCCCACTAGAAAATGTAGATAATACAAAGAACTCTAACAAGATTATGACTGAACATAATGGATTCTATGTTTACAACTATACTGATATCTCAATTGAGAATGACTTTGTAGGCTTGATCAGCAAAGGAATGAAATTTATACCTACTTCCGATTTCAATCTTGTAGATACAATTAAAGAAGTGAAATTGTATTGCAGAAGGCTTAATTTGGCACTTCACTTTGATAAGAGTACGGATGACAATGCTAGTGATCATGCAATTCTTAAAAAACGAAGTACTTTTATACCCCCCAATAACCAGTCTGTTCTTAGTTATGAACGGACAGTGAGTAAGGATATATATTGGTTTTTCTCAGTACAAGAAGAATAGTATTAATAAGAGTTTAGGTTTCGATAATCTCACACTGGAGGAAAGAACATGTTTGAATAGTTTAATATGTAATAAGGAGCTACGTATAATGAAGCCGGACAAAGGAGGTGGTATTGTGGTTTGTTACACGACTGACTACAATTCTAAAATGCACAATTGGCTGTATGATTCTGGAAATTATGAAGTTATATCTCACAATCAAATCAATATAGGGTACAAAAGGATCGATTTGATTATTGAAGAATATATGATTGACAACAGGATAAGTGATGACATTTATAAGTTCATTAGAAATGACTATCCAGTAGTGGCCAAAATTATTGGCATACCGAAAATCCACAAATCCATCAATGACCCGCCGTATAGACCTATAGTGTCAGGACCCAAATCTAAAACTTACAATATAGGAGTCCTGATTGATACTTGGTTGAAACATATATACAAAGTAGTGCCCCACATCATGAAAGATTCTTGGCATTTTTTACAGAATCTTACACCAGACAAATGGAACAAGCAATACATATTCATTACCATTGATGTGGTAGATCTATTCACCAGCATACCCAAGGATGTGGGGTTAGAATTCTTTTCTAACAGTCTTAGAAAATATTCCGGGTTTTCCTGGGACAAGATATGTTTGCTTACTGAATTAATGTCCCTGGTGTTGGAACATAACTACATCATGTTTCAGGGTGAGCTTTTCAGACAGAGGATCGGGGTGGCTATGGGGGCTTCTTGTGCCCCCATATTTGCAAACATGGTCATGTTAGAATGGGAAACCGAATTTTTATTTAAGAGCAGATACTATGAGAAGGTGGAATATTATGCCCGATTTCTGGATGACCTATTTATATTATGGAAGGGGTCTGAGGATGAGATACAGGAGTTTGTTGAATTTTTGAATGGTACCACTGAATTTCTCAAATTCACTCACAATTATAGTACTCAAGAGATTGCATATTTAGACACGTTTATATGGCATACAAATGAAGGATTTGCCTCTAGAATCTTTAGAAAGCCTACATATTCTAATGATTTTATAGCCTACAACAGTAACCACCCGCCTTATATGTTTAGAAATATTATTAAGGGACAATGTATCAGAACAGCTCGTATGTCCTCCACAGAGGTTGTTATGAAGGAAGACTTGGATGTATTATGTAACATGTTTTACAAGAGGGGATATCCGATGAGAATGATTAAGAAAATTTCTCAATTTGTTACTACTGAATGGTGTAACAAGTATAAGCCATTACTTGGTGACATCAATGGCTTAGATAACATTAGGGTTAATGAAATGACTGAAAATTTTCAGAGAGTTTGTGTGCTTATTTATAACCCATATGTAAATTTTATTAAGGAAATTTTGTTTAGACACTGGGATGTCATTAAATCCAATGGCTTAGATGTCAAGTTAGGCAACAAACCCAAGATTGTATACAAGGTGGCACCCAATATTAAAAGACTCCTGGAACGTTCAGATGGGTTGAAGTCTGGGAAAGTTAAGTACACCAGAGGGAGTACCAAATGTGGCAACTGCCGCCAGTGTCGATACATTAATGAAGTAGATAAAGTTGTCTTAAGTGATATGAATAAAACTGTGATCAAATGTAGAAGAGGAAATTGTAATAGTAAAAGAGTGGTTTATCTAGCTTGTTGTACAGCATGTACGGCTTACTATATCGGAAAAACTGAGAGAAGTTTTAAAAAACGAATATATGAACATTATTATAAGATTAGCAAACAAGATACCACTAATGCGCTATACAGACATATGTCAAAAAAGGGGGATAAACATGTGTTTACATTTGCGGTTATTGACCAAATTTATTGCCCAGAAGGCAATTGGAAAAATGAACTAGCTCTCAAGGAAAGTATATGGCAAATAAAAACTGATGCTACCAGATACCCTGGTCTTAATGACCATATTAGCATTAAACCTTTCCTTGTTGATTAAAATATTAAATATTATTAGGATATTAGGTGAGATTTCATGAATAGCCCTTACCATAGTTTTTCACCATAGTTTTTAATCACAATATATACACATTGCATTGTCTATTAGGTTGTAGAAATCATCCAGAAAAATTACTTATTAGATGTGGATGAATTTATTGTGTCATGTTCAAGCATATAATTATAATCATTATTATTATTAATTATAATATATTAGTGAAATGTTGTGCAATTTTTGTAGTATTTTTCATAACACCTAAGTATACACTAGATAGATTGTTGTATTTTATAGAATAGATTTCTTACAGAATAGATTTTTTCTGCACAATCAATGATATATGAGACCTACAATATGTTTAGTATTTCATATGTCAGATTAATAATGTTTTCTATCATAATGTGGAAGTATATATTTTTTTAATTGTGTAGGATTTTGTATTAGTATAGTTATTAGATTTTTTAATGGTGCAGTATTTTAGATTTTTTGTATCAATTATATTTATGGGATGCTGTGGCTTTTAGAGATTTGGCGCCTTTTTTACAAGTGTAATCACTGTTGAGTATAAAAGATGAAAGAGTTTTTATAGGTATTAGTTCTGAGGAAGATTGGTTGTACCAATCGAAAGCGCTTAACCTTTCTTCACTGTGTGGTTATCCTTTGGTGTTCGTATTAAAGAAATTTGTGGATCTTAGCAACTGTCCACGGTGTTTTTACTACAGTGTTGTTCCTGTGAGTTACAGCTGTTCCTGCACTTCTTCTTCCGTATCCGCACGAGCATCGTCCTGTTCCGCACCCAGTACACCAGTTTATATCTGTTTGAGTTTAGTGCAATATTTGTATATAAGATTTAGGTATATGAGTTTAGAACAGTATCCATTTCAGCTTAGTACTATCTGTATATACATCCTACCTTTATTCCTAGCTAGATATTGGTATATCTGTTCATTACTATGTTTTATATTGTATGTATATCTAATGTTTGCTGCAGTATGTATTATTTGCTATTGTATGTATATTCAGTTGTTCTTCGTGTACTCTGCTGCTCATTTATTGTTCTGTGAATCTTTTCTCCCCGGGTCTCTGCTGAAAAAGGACCTGTGTTCAGTTGGAATTTCTCAGTAAACAAATGTAAATAAATAAATAATAAATAGTGCAGGACCTGTTGGACGTATTAGATGTTTCCAAATAAAAGCTATTGCAATAACTTTTAATAAAGCAAGTTGAGTGCTTTCATCCCTATCATGGGGTCTTCATCAGAACAAAGTACTATCTATTTATAGTAACACTTATTACAAACTACCAATCAGACAATTTTGTCAATGAATGCAAATTAAAATATTTTAAAATACTGCAACCTTTTTAAAAAACAACAATAAAAATATACATATTCCATAATTGCAATGGCACACAGGCATTGAGGGTCTATATCAGCTTATCAAAATCTGATAATATCGAACGCTTGTTGATCGACCACAAAAGGTCAAACAGCCAAAATAGTGAAATTATTGAGCAGCGATTTTTTTTCCCAGGGAAAAAAACTGCTGGGCCATTGTTGGGAGTTTGCCATTTCCTCCATTGTGGTGCGATTTCAGAGTTGGTTTATTTAAGTAGGAGTTGTGGGGGTGAAGTCCCCCAGTTTATGTTGTGTTTTATTTATTTATTTATTTATTTATTGTGGAACAGTGATTTTTTTTCCCTAGGAAAAAAAATCGCTGGTCCGTGTCTTCGCTATTTTGGTGGTTTTACCTTTTGTAAATAATCAACTAGCATTCGATGTTATCAGCTTTTGATAAGCTGCTATAGACCTGGCATTGATAAAATATATACTGTTTGATAAAATCCAGATATATAATACAAATAATTATTAAATAGCATGTTAAATGTTAAAGTTTATCGGCCTTAATTTTAAGGAAAGGAATAATAGCTGTCACTTCATTCAAGCCAGGGGCTACTAAAGCTTTTAATTTAAACTGCCATACCATCTTATTGTATTGCAGTGTAGTTTCCCAGGCCCCTCCTCATAAATTCTTCTTAACATGTTCTAAAATGGCAAATTTGAAGATAGAACATTGGCTACTAACAGAAAAAATCTTTACATAATGAATTGTTGAGATTTTTGTTATTAATATCACATAAATGTTCATATATGCATTTTCACAGGCAACTTTCAGTTTTGCCTGTGTAAAAACTTGGACATCTCATACATTTCACAATGTATACCACACTTTTCTTTACATAAAAAAACTTTAAAATTTCCATCAATGTTCAGATTTTTATACCCCAAGTAAACTCCAAAGAATTTTTCCTTTAGTAGATGTCAAATCTTGTAAGTGTGATAGGGAAGAAAGAAGTAGCTGTTGTGGGTGTGTAATGAGTTGGCAGATCTTATAGGTTCATAGGTTCATAGATAGGTACTAGGCTATTGGCCTGAGAGCCAAAGCAATCCTAGCCAACAGTGTATTGACTTTCGCCACCCATGTATTGTTAAATTCCTGCCCCTATATCGAGCAGTGCCCCAGACATAATCCCAGGGGTGAATTTCCTATCATCCATCCACTCATCAAGGTTTTTCTTGAAGAGTGCTAATGATGAGCTCTGCCTGATGTGGATGGGAATTTTGTTCCAGAGCATGGGAAGTCTCTGGGACAAGAATCTATCCCTCCAACATGTCCTATTTATTGTTGTGGTGAGGTTTGGGTCCCTACAGCGTGTAGCTTGGGAGATTGGGATTTCTTCAAGTGGAGCATGTCCGACAATTCTGGGTTTGACATAGCTTTGTATGTCAGACAGTGGTCTCCTTGGAGTAAGCAGTATGCGACCAAGTAGAGTTTGAGTTTCTTGAGCTGGTCGGCATAGAGCAATTGTTTGAGGCCAGCAATCCTCTTGGTGAGGTACTTTTGGGGCCTCTCAAGTTGTTGTAGGTGTCTTGTGAGGTACATCCCCAATGGGGCATTGTATTCATTGAGTGGTCTGATAAGTGATGAGTAGAGAGGAATGATGACTTCTTTATTTCTATATGTGAACCCTTTTGTGATTAAGTGGGCCACGTAGAAAGATTTTCTGACCACTGTGGCAATGTAGTTATCAAAGGAGAGTTTATTATCCACTTGGGTCCCAAGATCTCTTATCACACTTTCTGTGTTAAGTGAACTTCCCCCTGTTTGGTAATTCATGGGTACCATGTTTTTGCCAAAGGGGATAACAATGTACTTTTTGGCATTTAGTTTGAGGCCATGATTTTGACACCAGGTGTTAGTCTTGGTGAGGCCCTTTTGCAGGATGTCTACGTCGGCAGGGGAATCAATAATGGCACCCAGTTTGCAGTCATCTGCAAACTTGGTTGGCCATAGACCCTTGGTGTTTGCTTGCACTTCAGAGAAGTGTATACCAAACAGGAGGGTTCCCAAGACTGAACCCTGGGGTAATCCACTTGTCACTGGTTTGGAGTTGGATCTGGAGTCTGCAACTCTTACTGTGCAGGTTCTGCCCGTGAGCCAGTAGGCCACCCATCTCATGATGTAAGGGTTTATGTTAAGGTTGATGAGTTTATCTAAGACTCCTGAATGAGGGATAGTGTCAAAGGCTTTAGCGAGGTCCAGGTAGACTGAACCTATCTGCCAATATGTTGGCAATATCAGTTGGCTCTGTATATTTTGTGGTGTTCTGTTGTAGCTCAGTGCAGATCTGGGTATTGCCATGAAGATTCTTTTTTTTTTTTTTAAACAAGTTTATTATTTTTAACATACAAAATAAATATTATAACAATCTTATACAAGCAGTTAATATATAAACAGTTATAACATTTGATAAAACAACCAAAGTATTTACAAAGACATCCATTGCAAATCAAATCAATTAATTAAGCTGTAACATCTTACTAATGGAACTAAGACTGTTTTAACAAATTTTGTAAAGTATCCCATATATTATAGTAAGACGTTTTTCTAATGGTTCTTGACTTTATTGTCATTAGTTCCATATGCCACACTTCAATCATAACATTTTTAAATTCATTAAATGAAGGAGGAGTATCTGAAATCCAATTTCTGGTTATTATTTTTCTAGCCACTGGTAGAATAGACCATAATAAGGGAAGTTTAACTTTTTTAACACATTTAGGAACGGGGGTGTTAAATAATATAAGTGATTTAGAGACTTTGAAATTATCTGTGAAAAGAGCCTGCAAAAAATGATTAACATCCAATATTCCTTCAATTTTATACAGTCATAAAACATATGTGCCCAATCAGCATTTATTTCTACATTACATCTCTTACACATGTTGTCTTTATTGTTTATTTTATTCATCATTAAGGGTGTATAGAAAGATCTATGTAAAAATTTCCAGGTAAAAAGTCTCCAATTAATAGAAGAAGTAGTTTTATAAGCAGATTCCAATATATATTGTTTATCTTGTTGTTTTGGTGATTCACCATTAATGGAAATGAAATAATTCCAGTAAGTATCTGAACTGTAATGTGTTTCATCTCTAATAATTTTATGTATGTGTGAGAGCTTACCTTTATCAGAAACCCTATGTTGTAAATTTAATATCAAGTAGTCAATCAGAATTGGGACAGATTCTTTAACTGTTAACGACATTAAATCAAGTTTATTAATAAGATGTTGTCTAAAAGTCTGAATCTCTAACCAACATGTTTCTCTCAAATCAAATTCTTGCTTTAAGAAATCTAAATTTTTTGCTTTATTGTCAGACAGCAACTGATACCAATACTTTAAATCATTCTCTGTGACTAGAAGAATTCTTTCAGAGGTGGATGATAAAAGAATACCTTGTGTGTACATTATAGGAAATAAGATAAAATTCCATTCCTTATACTTAGGATGCATAAATATAAAATTACGATATCTAATAATAATATTTAATGGGTAACTAGCTATATATTTTGGTGTAATAGATGAGGTACAAAACTCTTTTAGTAACCATAACATGGGATTGTTTACAACAGTATTTTTGTGTATTAATGATATTTTCGTGAAGTGAATGCTAATTAGTTCCCAATATTCCTTCCATTTTGCAACATATGACTGATCTATTAGCAATGTTATAACTTTTATAATAGAAGAGATAGCATATAAATTAAAGTCTGGAAATTATATGCCCCCTTGAGACCAACTATTAGTATGTTTCTTTAATGCAATCCTAGGTCTATTAGGTGCCCATAAGAAATTTAACATTTGTGAATTCAATTTCTTAATAATTATTTTTGTAGGTGGGAGTATTATTGATTGTATTATGTATAATATCTTCGGAATATTATCATTTTAATAATTGTGAGTCTTTCTTCCATAGTAAAAAACATATTGTTCCAGCTATTGAAAAGATTTTGTATATTATGAAGACAATTACTATAATTATTATGTATAGTGGATTTAATATCTTTAGTTAATATTATGCCTAAGTAAGTTATTTGACCTGAATTGGGTATATATTTGAGAAAATCATTAGTGAGAACATTTTTTCTTGCATATATTGGTAATATTTTAGTTTTTTCTTCATTAAATATCAAACCAAAAATATTCTTGAAATCTGTCATCTTGTCAAATAATGGCCGCATAGAAGAATTTGTTCCTGCTGATGTAATTAGAACATCATCTGCAAAAAGTTGGATTTTAGATATTGTATTTTCATCTATATCAAATCCTTCTATATCATTGCTGTTTCTAATCAAATTAGCCCAAGGCTCCATTATTAAAGTATATAATAATGGTGAAAGTGGACACCCTTGTTTTGTACCTTTTAATATGGGTATTTTTTGTGAGACATATGTTCCTATTTTAATGTAAGCCAATGCTCCTTTATATAGATGTTCAATTAAATTCACAAATGCATCAGAGAAATTTGTACACTTCAATAAGATAAACAAATAGTCCCAACTTACTGAGTCAAATGCTGAACTTATATCAAGACTAATGAGTGTCAAGTCTTTCTTTTTTCTGTTTGCATAATCAGTTAGCGTTAAAGTTCTCCTTATATTATCAAAAGTATTTCTATTTATAATAAAGCCTGTCTGATCTATATCTATTATACCTGGAATGATTGTCTTTAATCTGTCAGCAAATATATTCATGAACATTTTATAGTCAACATTAAGTAATGAAATAGGTCTATATGAAGTGCATCTGGTTGGGTCTTTATTGGGTTTCAAAACTGGTAAAATAAATGTGTATTGCCAGGATGGGGGAATTGATAACTCATTTTGAGCTGAAATGAAAACCTTATGTATTCATGAGTAAGTACTCTTAGAAAGAATTTTATAAATCTCTGGAATAATACCATCATTACCTGGTGCTTTGTTTGATTTAAGTTTATTTATTTGTGTGATAACCTCTGTATATGAAATATTTTTATCTATTAATTTAGTCTGTTGTTTATTAAGTTTTTTGTTCATGTTTGAAATTATAAAGTTCTTTATTTTGTCTTTAGAATCCATATTAATGTTATTATGGTTAATGTTATGAAAGTAATTTCTAAATTCATCTAATATTTCTGGTAAACTAGAGACATTCTTCTTTTTCCTTGGTGAGAAAATTTCTTTGATGTGATTTTGTTTATTCAACCTTTTTGTTTTATTTTTAAGTCTATGTAAATATTTGGGACTTATTGAGTAAGACAAAAATGTATATTTCTCTAATGTTATTTTGACTTTGTGACTTAAAATTTCTTTGTATTTCTCATTTAATTTATTTATTTCCCCAATGACTTTTTTGTCCATAATATTTTCTTTATTATTATGTTTATATGAGTCTAATTTGTTTTGAATGTCTATTAATTCCTTGTCCCAAGATTTCCTTTTATTATTTTACCATCTGATACTTTGTCCATATAAATATGATTTTAGAGCATCCCAAATGTGAATAATGGAGACGTCAGGTGTAGTGTTTAAGTCTAAGAAATGTTGCACCTCTGTAAGTATATAATCTTTATAATCCTTTAGTTGAGTTAAGTATGCTGGCATTCTTTTGATCTGAACATTATAAGTACTATTTACCATAAATTCAAAGACAATTGAATTATGATCTGATATAGGACATGAAATGATCTTAGAATTAATTAAGTCTGTTACCAGTTGGTTAGAAATAAAGACTCTATCTATTCTTGAATAAGTTTTATGTCTATTAGAAAAAAAAGTGTATGGTAATGATTTAGATTCTGTCTGATTATTAATATCGTTCAAATGATATAAATTAATGAAATCCTCTAAATGTTTTGCATTAGATGTGATTTTCCTTTTTCCTATAGTAGTAGTATTTTTTTCATGCAGAATACAGTTAAAATCTCCTGCTAAAATAATATCTCCTATAGAAAATTATATAATCTTATTGAGATGTGTTTCACTGTATTAGTGCCAATTCCTGGTATCCAGTATACATTAATTAATGTATATATTTTCCCATTAATCTGTATTGTAACCATACAGAACATTCCTTTATCATCTTTATAAGACTTAATAGTTTTAGGTATGGGCATATTTTTGTTCCATAAGATAGCCACTCCTCTTTTTTTCTGTGTATGTTCAGAGCTAACCAAGACTGTATATTTATTAGTGGCTAATTTATCTATATCTTTTTTCAGGAGATGTGTTTCTTGAAGGAATATTAAATTGGCTCTATGCAGATTAATATATCTCATTAAACTTGCCCTTTTACATGGGTTATTCAATCCATTAATGTTTAAAGAAATTCCTTTTAAGTTACCATTTAACTTTTATAAACATATAAAATTTATAATCAGAGTAACATTTACTAAAATAAGTATTATTATGTCTCCTCCTTTAGGTGTTCTGTTAATTATAGCTGTATTTAATGAAAATCTTATGGAATTTTGTGTAATTTTAACTTTTGTTTGTAGTGACAATGAGTTTATAAAATGTGATGTGAATGTCAAAACTATATACACACATGACAATAATCAGGTGAAAATATTGTTTGGATTAAACAATGCATCCAGCCTGGAGTTAAGAACTCCAACTTCGAGTAGCAAATACCACTCAAGTTATCCCCCTATCCTAAGCAGCAGTGATCCAGCTGCCACCAAATTAATTCAATACTATTATTAACTAAAGTTAACCTCATTTAATTTGATTATCTATTATACAAGGCTTAAACAATTTATATAACAGCATCATATAATCATATAAAACATTTATAGACAACCAATATTGCTATGTACATCTATTCTATATAATAAATTCATAATCATAATAGCATTCTAACAATCATGATAGTGGGAGCAGAGAAGAGAGAGAGAGAAAAAAAAAAAAAAAAAAAAGAATACCCATATGGTAGTTTAATAAAAATTTGTAATAATAAGTTCTTATTATATGTTTATGCTCATTTGAATTCAATAACATTTATCTCAGGCTATTATGACTCAGACATTACTTACATTAGGGTATTCCCATTTTCTGCTATAGCAGTACTGTTTGTAGCTTTAAAACTTTAAATTACATGCACTAGAAGCTTCCTTCTCATACTTATTCTTACCATTTAAATAAAATGATTATTCTCAATATATAAGTTAAAAGAACATACAACACAGCAATATTGATCCCTAGTTATACATAAATCATTGTGATGAAAGCCATCTGTATCTTATATATCTGCACTGCAGCTTTAAAATGTATCACATGACATTTTCTTCTGAAATATAATCATAATAATGCACATACTTGTCTGTTAGTCAAGGCAAATGCATTATAACATTACATATCTTTAAATCATAAGCATCTATATGCATTAAAGTGCAGCAGTCATATAAGCTTTCAAAGACATATGTGCATGAGTTTTACCTTCTATGCCTTCTAAATTATCTCATTTGGTTACTATGGCATATTAAGTCATTTAAAATCATTATAACTTTTATATTTTATAAGTTACATCTTAAATAAGTAAACTATTATAAAGAAAAACTCACATTTTGTTGTCATAAAGTTCGTTTTTCATCACAATACCGCATTTACAGCAGTTCTACTTCCTGAAACAGTTTACTTCTTGAATTTGCGATGAGTCTGTGTGAAATCAGGGGTCAAAATTCAAAATGGCTGCTTTCAGCTTCTCTGCGTGTTCTCTGGATGTTGAAGCTTTTAAAATGGCTCAAGGACACTATTCACGAGGATACCCACAACCCAAATTGTCTCCCATAACATTCTGGCAGGAATTTTAATAAAAGTAAGTGACAGACATTCATTTTGTAGTAGAAATGAATTTATGCAGTGTAAAACCTTCTCGAAGCACTTCAAAAAGTCATTGCAGTCTCTATGGCAGTGAAACCAAGCCTTCAATTGTTTAACATAAACATAACTTATTTTTATATGCCCCATTTCATTTTCTCATTCAGAGTTTGTTACATACACATATCAGCATTATCAGAACCTTATTACCTTATAAGTAAGAAAGAGAGAGAGAGAAAAAAAAAAAGTACCTACAAAGATATTTACTTGCTGTTTGCTTTAATAAAGTAAAACCTAAGACATATTACTTTCAACTGCTTTAGTTCTAGTCAACTGCAGTTATATCATGACATATTATTTGATATCATGTATTTAAGCAATTTAGTCATGGTATAATATATAGCAGTAATATTTAAACAGCAAAAATAATTTTAAAGAGATAATAGATTATTTTTCCCCTTATTTCCTTCTTTACATCCTTCCCCTCTCCCTGCCCTCCCCCACCCTTCTCTAAATGTTTAGTTTAAAGAGAATGCCATTATTTAAAACAAGAAAAGAAAGGAAATGAATCAAATTACTAACCTTAGGTCTCTTTGTCACAGAAGAGAAACAAGTTGATTCATATCAGGTTATTTGTTCCTCAGGAAGTTTGATTATTTATAAAACAAAATTAAGTTCTTGCACATTAAAATAACTTTGAACAAATCATTAAGATATTTGTGGTTTTCTTGTAAAGGTATTAACTGTAATTAAAGAGTTCAAAGAAATATAAAACATGTCATTTGTTTTTTAGTCTTTTTTGTTTCTCTGATGTCTTCCAAGAAGTTCCTGTTGCCATTCTCTTTAACGAAGGACTTGCCCATTCCATATCCTCTATTTTATCTAATATTTTATTTTTTTTAATATGCAGCAAAGCAGAGTCCAAGTCTTCAAAAATTCTAGGGCCATAAGGTAAAAAGATTTTTAGTTTGGAAGGAAATAAAAGATGAGTTTTGAACTGTGCTTTCTTAAGCTCTCTTATTAATGGTAAAAAGACCTTTCTTTTTGATATTACCAAAGAAGAATAGCCATTGTCAAAGCGCACAGTTGCTTCATTAATTTTTATAGGTGTAGGTGCTTTAGCCCATGCAGATTTTAATACCATCTCCTTGTCATAAGATGATAAAAATCTTACAATAACTGATCTAGGATACTTTTTATTTGTATTGGAATTAGATAAAGACCTATGGGCTCTTTCAATACCAAAAGAAAATGCCTCTGACAGATCTAAAGTTTTGGGAAGCCAAGTATTTAAAAAAGATGTAATGTTATTACCTTCTATATTTTCTGGCAGTCCAAAAATCCTTATATTATTGCGTCTGGATCTGTTTTCCAAGTCATCTAGTTTGGATTGAAGGTGTGTGTTTTGTTTCAATAAGAATTCAATGTTTATTTCTTCTTCCTTAATTCTGTTGTCCATATCATTAAGTGTCTCTTCTATACCTGTAATCTGAGCTTTCTGATGTTGTAGATCTTGGTGTAGCACATCCATTTGTTTTGTGGTTCCCTATATAAAGTTAACAATTTTAACATCCAGTCTGTCCATTTTAGTTGTTAGTTGCTGAATAGTTGATAGTAAAGTCTGAAGCTCTTTCTTAATGCTGGAATCCTGGCTGTTAGCCTTGCTGGAACTCATTCTGAACAGAAGTGATGAGAGAAATTTCCAAAAAGATTTCTGACAGGAAAATTAGTTAAATTTTCTTTCTTTTTTAGATATTATTCAAGATACTGATATTCCAAACGTTATTAAAAAGAAAATTATTCCATTAGTTGAATTTTGAAGTAATAATTTCCTGTTAATGTAGTTATGTTGGTGGAGCTGAAGAAATCTGCTGCTATCCTGTGTTCATCCTTGGCCACGCCCCCGCCATGAAGATTCTTGACAAAGCTAAAGAATGCCTTGTGATTGTCTTTGAAATCTGTGACAATTTTTCTTTTAAAATTAGCTTTGGAGGATTTTATGAGAGATCTTAGAGTTTCTTAGAGTGTGTGTGTGTGTGTGTGTGTGTGTGTGTGTGTGTGTGTGTGTGTGTGTGTGTGTGTGTGTGTATGTATGTGTGCGTGTGCATGTGCATGTGTGTGTGTGCGTCCGTGTGTGAATGTGTGTGTGTATGCATGTGTGTGTCTGTGTGTGTGTGTGTGTGTGTGTGTGTGTGTGTGTGTGTGTGTGTGTGTGTGTGTGTGTAGTAACTAAAATGTTGAAATGTTGAAAAATCATTTGACTGAAAGGTTTTTGTGGGTATAAAAAAGAGAAAATGTATTAATTCTCTACAGAACACTGTCAGAAATATTGGGTGAGCAAATGGTTATAAACTAGAAAATGGAAATGAAAGTGTAAATTAATTGTGTTTGAAATATTCAATATTGTAACAGAAATAAAATAACTGGAAAATGGATCTTTAGAAAATGGAAGAAGTAAATTAGATAGAAATAAATGGAGACTGTGAGAACAATATATTCAGAATAATGTTCTGCAGGAGGAGTGAGGTTTAAGGGAAGGCAAGAGTTGAGCACTTTATGCAACTCTGGACTGAGGATAGATATAAAAAGAATATATGTGAAATATGGTATATGTAACCAAAACAACTGAAAACATGGTAATATGGTTTGTTTTCTTTTATAGTAATATATGTTTGCCTGTGTCTTTAGTGATAATTTAATAAAGCTATTAAAAATATACACAAGACAGAAAAACTAAAACTAAAAAAAAACATTAATTTCCTTGTACACTTCAATGTACCTACACTATAGAAAACTAAATTCAGCTATATGTGATTCACACAAATGAGCATTCACTCATTTACTCATTAATAGATGTTCTCTTTTTTATACCCACAAAAACCTTTCAGTCAAATTATTATTCAACATTTCAACATTTTTAGTTACTATACACACACAAAAGTGTGTGTGTGTGTGTGTGTGTGTGTGTGTGTGTGTGTGTGTGTGTGTGTGTGTCTGTGTGTAGAGAGAGAGAGAAAACCACAAAAGATGTACAGCACCCGACTAGAAGCTGTCATTAACTATAATATACTATTAACTCCCAATTTCCTCTCTGATCACATGCTGGAGCTCTGATCCCCTGTAGGCTTGGTCATCTGAAAGGGTACTTTTAACTGTAGAATCTTACTTGATATATTTTCTTTTCTTACCAAAGTTTGACTGACATTGTCTTTTTACCCATGTTCTATATCTTTTACCTGGAGTGTTTTTATTAATTCTTGTTATATTACTATGCTCAGCATACATGATGTAACCTGTTTTGTGTATTATGCTGGATGTACTGTATTTGTATAACTTGATGTTGGAGCTTTTCTCCCCGGGCCTCCGCTGAAAATGGACCCGGTCCAGTCGGAATTTCCCGGTTAACAAATGTAAAATAAATAAATAAATAAATAAATTAACTTTTAATATACAAAGCACACTCAGTGGAACACAAAAACACATACCAAGTTTCCCTCCTCAAACAGGAGCTTCTTCAGTGTTAGATTACAGTCTATGGCATCATCAGTTTATAGCATTTTCCTGGTGGGAAATTTGAATTTTTTTCAAATAAAATTAAGTTCCTATAAAGTAGAAATGAGTAGAATGAATGGATGAGCACTAAATATAAGGTCAATAAATATAAAATAATAAAAGAGAAGATATTTATACGCAAATGCAAAAAAAACTATTCTTAAATACAGTGACACCAGGTGGCAAAACAGAATATTACATGCAAATAAAACAAAAGACAATTCATATATGTGTAGCTGAATTAGATATGGGTTCCTTCCTACCTGACTCTGGTGACACCTCTATAAGCCCAACACACCAAGGTGGCAAGAATGACAGATTTTATTCTAGTTGACACATCCAGTTTAAAAGGCAATAGCACAACCACAAATTAGAAGTTATGTACTCACCATAGCGTTCCATCTGAGTAGGTGTATTCATTTGTCTGCAACCTGTGGGTTATGGATCCGATATCGGATCCGAACCGGCATGGTTTTCCAGCTATGGATCCGAGCTCTCAGCTCCTCCCCTCACCCATAATGCCCTGCTCTCCCTACATGACCTCAGATCGGGTTTGCCAACAGCATGAATACCCTAAAAAGGGTAACACATAATATGCAGGAAACTGAAAAGGCCAGGGGGATAGGAAGGCGGGATGGTTGCAGACAAATGAATACACCTACTCAGATTTAACATTATGGTGAGTACATAACTTCTAAATCTGAAGTAGGAGATTCATTTGTCTGCAACCTGTGGGACAGAGTCCCCAGCTACCTGAATCTTGGGGGGCCATCATGGAAGGATATTCCGGAGCACCACGGAGCCAAAGGATGCTCTACCCCTGGATGTAATATCCAACTTGTAGTGGGAAATAAAGGTATGAGATGAAGCCCAAGTGGCTGCTGAACAAATATCATCCAGAGGAATCCTAGCCTTAAAGGCCGCCGAGGTAGAGACTGACCAGGTTGAATGGGCATGTACTCCCTCCGGTGCGGGCCTTCCAGAAGCTTGATAAGCCAATAAGATGCACTGCGAAATCCAGCGTGATAATGAGACTTTAGAGATTGGCTTGCCCAAATTAAATTTAGCAAAGGAAATAAACAACTGGTCGGATTGCCTATGACCAGCTGTCCTGTTTAGATAAAATCTAAGTTGCCTGTGAACATCTAATGAATGAAGCTTGTATTCACCCTTGTTTTGGTATTTCAGAAAGAAAACAGGGAGGTTAATGGATTGATTAATATTTGCTTCAGAAGCTACCTTAGGAAGAAAGGACGGGTTGGTCCTGAGGTATACACGGTCCGGGTGAAAGACCAAGTAAGGAGGCTTGGCCAATAAGGCTTGAAGTTCTGAAACTCTCTTGGCCGAGGTAATGGCTACTAAAAAGGCCGTCTTGAAAGATAAAAATTTCAGATCTACCGTCGCCGTCGGTTCGAAGGGGGGAGCGGTCAAGGCCTGAAGGACTAAAGAAAGGTCCCAAGGAGGAACCACTTGCTTTACAGGGGGCCTGAGAAGAAAAGTACCTTTCAGGAAAATCTTACACAATTTGGCAGACATCAGAGGACTGGAGTCGTGACCAATATGATAATGAGAAATTGCATAAGTTGTACTTTGACCATGGAACTGCTGGCACCATCATTAAAAAGAGTGGTTAAGAAGTCAAGCACCAGAGGAAGGGGAACTGTGAAGGGGTTTAGACCTTGCCGCTCCGCCCACAAGGAGAACCGTTTCCACTTGCTGCAGTAAACTTTCCTGGTGGATGGTTTATGAGCCGCCACCAGGATGGCCTTAACTGGGGACGAAATACCGGGAGTCCTGATCAGGAGTGGAACTGGAGCAGCCAAGCAGTCAGCTTCAGGTTGTCCAGATTCAGGATTGATAGATGGGATGGGTGAGATATCAGATCCGGAATGGGATCTAGAATCCAAGGAGGATTCACTGAGTGAGACCTTAGGAAAGGGAACCAGATCTGTCGAGGCCAAAATGGGGCAATGAGAATCATTCTGCACCCTAACCGAGAGGCTTTCTGAAGAACTTGGAGCATCAGAGGCAAGGGGGGGGTAAGCATAAAGGAGACCGGGTGGCCAAGAATGTACCAGAGCATTTCTTGGGGTACCTCCGGGAGGAGGTATTAGAGTGAAAAAACTGTCGCACTTGGTGTTTGAGGGAGACGCAAAAAGATCGCAACAAGGAGTTCCCCACCATGCGAAGATGCGTTCCGCTACCTGAGTATTGAGAGACCACTCGTAAGGGGTGAGAATGGTGCGACTGAGTTTGTCCGCAAGGATGTTGGACTGACCCGGAATATGCGTTGCTATGAGAAAGCGGTTGGTGGAGATTGCCCATTCCCACACTCTCATGGCTTCTCGACAAAGAGGGTAAGACCTGGTTCCTCCCTGCTTGTTGATATACCAGACAACAGACATGTTGTCCGACTGAATTGCAATTGTTCCCAAAGGAAGAAAGGCCTGAAGTGCTAGCAACTCTAAGAGCACTGCTCTCATCTCTAGAACGTTGATATGCAGTAAGGTCTTGGAATCGTTCCACGTGCCTTGGACCGTCCGGCCTGCAAAATGCCCCCCCCCACCCGAGGCGGGAGGCGTCCGTGGTCACCGTGGTGAGAGGGGGAGAAGCACAAAAGGGGCGGCCTCCGTGGAGATCTGGAGAGTGAAGCCACCACAGGAGGGACCGCTTGCAAGCCTTGCTGATCGCAATGGGATGATGCATAGGAAGAGCAAGATACGACCATTGAACTAGGAGTGTCCATTGAAGGATGCGCATATTGAACCTGGCGAGGGGAAGAAGCGCTATCGCTGCTGCCATGCACCCTAGAGCCCTCAGGACCAACTCCGCCGGAACTGAGCTGGAGTGGAGAATGGCCCGCACCTGGAGCTGCAGATTCTGAATTCTGTCCGCAGTGAAGAAGGCTCTTAATCATCTCGTGTCTAACCTGGCACCTATAAAATCTATGAACTGCGAGGTGCTAGGTTGGATTTCTCTGTATTTATTGTGATGCCCAGACGGGGAGCAAGATGGAGAAAGGAGTCTCGCGCCAATAATAGTAGACGCCTTGTTGGGGCGGTGAGAAGCCAGTCATCCAGGTAAGGAAAGACCTGCACCCCCTGAAGCCTCAGGTGGGCCGCTACCACTGCTAATACTTTGGTGAACACCCTGGGGGCTGTGGTGAGACCAAAGGGAAGGACCCGGAATTGGTAGTGACTGGCTCCCAGCCGGAAGCGGAGAAACCTCCTGGAGCGCCTGTCCATTAGTATATGGTAGTACGCGTCCTTGAGGTCTATGGAGCACATCCAGTGGTTTTCTCCCAGAAGGGGGAGAATAGACTGCAACGTAACCATTCGGAATTTTTCCTTGGGAACTGCCAGGTTCAAGAGTGAAAGGTCTAAAATTGGTCTTAGATCCCCCGTCTTTTTTGGCACTAAAAAGAACCTGGAGTAGAACCCTGATCCGATCTGGTCTGGGGGGACAGGCTGGATGGCTCTTTTCTTTAGCAGATGGCCAATTTCTGCCAAAGCGGCCTCCCACTGACCGGGTGGAACGTCGGGGAGGGACTTCAATTTTGGCATGTGACGAAATGGGATATGGTATCCTCTGGATATGATCTGGAGGGCCCAGCAGTCTGATGTTATGGACTCCCATGCCGCTAGGTGCTCCGAAAAACATCCCCCGACTGCCTCCAGAGTGGAGCAGCCAGGCAACCCTTCAGGGCTGCTGCGCGGGCCGTTCAGAGAAGGGTTCTCTGGACCCGAAGTAACTGGGAGCCCCTCTGCCCCTGGGGCGGCGTCCTCCCTGTCCTCCTCTGCCATGGAAGGACTGGTTGTCCGGAGCAGGCTGGGATTGTTGTGACTTCCGGAACCACATCTTCTTCTGGCCCTTTTGGTTCCTAGAATAGGGCCTCTGGGGCACAGAAAAGCGGATTCCAACCGCAGACAGCGTCTTCCCGTCCTTTTCGCTCTGGGTCAAAGTATCACAAACAGTTTTGCCAAAGAGGGCAGAACCATCGAAGGGGGCGTTCGCAAATGACGCCTTCAAGGGCTCCATGAAATCGCAATGATGGAGCCAGGCCTGACGTCTGGTAACTAGGCCTGCCCCTGCAGCTCTAGCGGCACCTTCCGTAGCATGGGACAGTAGCCGCATAGAGGTATTAGTGACGGACCTGAGAGTGGCCATACGGGTGGAGTGCAGTGCTTTGTCCTCCTCCGACATGGACTCTGGGGGGGATGCAGCGTATTCTTTTATAAGATCACGCTGCATCCTAATCACATGTGCCAGGTAGTTCAGCTCCCTCACTGAGAAGGTCGCTGAACTAAACATCCGCTTCCCCAAGCGGTCCATCATCCGAGACTCCTTGCTCGGGGGATGGACTGAGGGACTCTCCTGAGCAAGTTCCCTCTTGGTGGCAGCCGCCGTCAACATGGCATCTACCGGAGGCCCCTTACTCCAATGGGCACGGTCAGCCGGGGGACTGAGGATACGGTCGGGCCTTTTTGGGATTGGCTCCACGGTGTCCGGTTCCTTCCACGCCCTGGTGGTAATGAGGTCCACCAGGGGGTTGGCAGGAGGGGACACCCAAGAGGTAGACGGGCCCGCTTCAAATGCCTCCAAGAACACGGACTCGTCCGAGGAAGACTTGGGGGCAGACCACCCCCCCTGATGCGAAGCATTTCCATGATGTTTCCAAATGAGACATCCTCAGGGGTGATCTTGGGGAGCCTTCCCCTTCCTCCAAGTCCGTGTCTTCTGTGAGAGACTCGGGGGAGTCTATGTGCCTCTTTTTGCACGTATGCTTGCGGGGGGCATCCTCTGGGGGGCTGTCAGAGGACTCCTCACAAGCAGTGACCTGTTCCAAAGGAACAACTTGGGGTAAAGGAGCGGGCTGTCCCAAAGGCCGGATGGTGGAAGCCTATTCCAGTGCAGATGGAGCGCGGGACGGAGCCGAAGCAAGTGCCGGGGGTCCGGAAACCCTCAACAGGTCCCTCTCCACTACATCAAAAGCCGAGGGGGAGCCGACCTCGACCAAAGGATCCGACAATCGGCTCCCCCTGGGATCCGAAGAGTGGATCGGAGCCGGCGCCGAAGCACTCGGATCCGAGGGGACAGTGCGCTCCGACACAGACGGCGCCGAAGGAGCACTGATCCCCCCAGATCCGAAGCTCGGATCCAGGTTCCGAGAGGTCGGATCCAAAGCACTCGAGGGCAGGGTCGGATCCGAAGTACCTAGTACTATCGGCGCCGACCCACCCCCGGCTCCGAAGCTGCTCGGCTCCAAGTGCTCCGAACTCGGGTAGCGGGTCGGAGAAGGAGCTATAGGCTTAAAGAAAGGGGTCGAGCTCCCCCCCAGAGGGGGGGGAGGCAAGAGCACTCCCATCTGCATCTGGGCCTGGATGAACCTTCTCATCATCCGGTCCAGATCAGCGTCGATAACTATATCGGTCTCGACGAGGCTACCGAGGTAGGCCTTGAGTGCCTCCTGGATAGCCTCGACGGAGATCGGGTCTCCTCCTTCTCAGGTCCCGGTGAAAAGCACACAGGTGACCAGAGCTGAGGAGGGGGAGAACCAGCAGACAAGGAGGCCGGAGGAGAAGCCCGCTTGGCAGGCGGGGCCGACACAGAGGTCTCGGCCCGCCGCTTATGGTGCTTCTCCCTCCGGTCCTTCTTTCTAGCTTCCCTCCTCCGAACCACTACAGGGAGGTTGAGTCCCAGGAGGAGGAGGGGGAGCTGGAGAGGAGGGAACCATAGACACGGTACCCCCCGAAGGAGCGGAGGTCGGAGCCAAGTCTGGGGGCAAAAGTCCCGCCAGGACCAGCTTAGACCTCCGCTCCTTCAATGCCCTAGGGTTGAACCCTGCACAAATGGAACATCCAGAAGTGAGGTGTTCAACCCCAAGGCATCGAACGCACCGAGTGTGGCCATCAGCAGGGGAAAGCTTATGGCCACACTCGGAGCACTTCGAAAAAATAGCCTTAGGTTGTTCTGACATCCTAAGAGCCTAGAAATTACTTAAACTAATGTTAAAAAAGTAAAAGTAAACTAGACACACACACAGGCCCAAACACACACTACGCTACCAGCGAAGGGAGGGAAACTAATTACAAAATATTGAAACAACTAAACAAGTTTAACTACCAAAAGGGGAAACCTAAACTTTCACACAAACTGTCAAAAAAAATATCAAATTTTAGCACTAGAATAACTAGAAAATCCACTTAGCTGTAGAGCTCAAGAAAACCAATCTGGTCACCAGCGCGGCAAACTAGATCTGGGGTCATGTAGGGAGAGCAGGGCATTATGGGTGATGCGGAGGAGCTGAGAGCTCGGATCCATAGCTGGAAAACCATGCCGGTTCGGATCCGATATCGGATCCATAACCCACAGGTTGCAGACAAATTAATCTCCTACTTCTGATCAAATTATTTCAACAGTGCACCTGTTAGCAGTAAGGCAAGGTGAGATATGCATACAATGAAAACATACATTCACCATCTTCCAGAACTCAACAGAAAAAGGTCTTGACATTCAAACATGCACAAAGAAGGCAATATCAATGAGCAGTAAAGCTTTATAATGCAGCAATACAAACACGGGAAAAATGCAATATCATTAAGCAATAAAAGAGTCATGATACAACAATACAGATATAAGTAAATGCAATGTCAATGAGCAGCAAAATTCTTGAAGGCAGCAGTAGCAACACGAGCAAAACGCAATGTCATTGAACAATGAAGATTTATAATGCAACAACACAAAAATGAGAAAATGCAATGTCATTGAGCAGTACTAACACCCTCAACCCCCTTGATCAATTCTAAACAGACCAACTATGAAACACTCTATTATACCCTGTTCACTGGCCAGTGACTACTTACAGTCTTGCTGCCGGCATGATGGGGCCCAAGCTCATATGGATCCCAGTTACTTGTAATCCACAGTATATTACTTCTACAATGAAATACAGTGGGAGCTACACACTCCTCCCACTTGAAAATCTTGCCCCCCCCCCCCAAGAACTGAACAATATGTTTGCATTCAAAAGGTACATTCCACCAAGGGTAATTAGCCTTATGCCTAACTTGGGATGGGGTGTCACCACTGGAGTAGGAGGCATAGAGAATATGGGCGCAGACTCTCCGATGAGCTCTGGTCACAGGTTCTTGTGTAGTATTTCCCAGACTGTTATATGTAAATCTCTGTGGGGGCCGAACCAGTCTCTGTAGTTTTGGTTCAGAAGAGACAGCTAAGGAATTTTGCTTGGAAGGTTTGTCACTCACATCACATTCAATGTCCAGTTCTTCATTAGGCATATTGTCTACATCTAAGACCTCCTCTTGTATAACTTCCCTTTTGTTTTCCATAATGCTATGACTGTCCTCAGCACTATTTTCTGAAGTTTGCATAGCAGGGCCTCCATCAGTATCAGGTTCTGCAAGAGGTACAGAAATATTACTTAGACCATTGTTAGGTCTGGGCTGCTCAAAATGACTAGGAACAAATTCTGGTGCATTTACATTAAGATTACAGCCCCTGGGGTCTCAAACATCCTCATAAAAAAGCTCACTGAAACCCCAGTCATCATCAGTGTCCTCCTCTCCTTCAGCAGGAGGAAGCATAGGCTCTTGAACATTGGAGAGGATAGTTCCTCTCTGCCTTAGCCTTCTCAATCACTTTGAGTTAGGCTTCCACTGAGTCATGCTAGGTTCCGGATTCATGAGTCTCACTGATTTTGCCAAAGGCATTAAGTTGTTGCGGTGCCAGGTGTTAATGGGCCCTTCTTTCTCCTCAGGGCAAACTTGGTAGACAGGGATATTAGGTAGCTGAGAACAAATTTTGTAAATCTCAGATCCCCAGTGGTCAGCTAGTTTATGCTTTCCTTGTAGTCCCAAATTTCTCAAAATAACTCTGTCCCCTGGCTGCAAGTCACGCATCTTTACTTTTTTGTCATAGTGAGCCTTGTTTCACTGATGTCTTTGTCCTGTTGATTTTTCAGCAAGCTCATAAGCCTGTCTGAGGTTCTTCTTAAGTCTCTCCACATAACTGCTGTGAGATCGCACTGGTGTATCATCATCTGTGACTCCAAAGGTGACATCAACAGGAAGACGAGCTTCTCTTCCAAACATTAGGAAGTAAAGCGGGAATCGTGTAGCATCATTTTTAGTACTGTTGTAAGCATGCACCACTGTGGTTACATGTCTACTCCATTGACTCTTCTTCTCAGCAGATAGTGTCCACAACATGTCTAGTAAAGTTCTGTTGAAACGCTCAGGCTGAGGATCACCTTGAGGATGATAAGGAGTGGTGTGACTTTTTTGGACTCCCAAAAGAGTGAGTAGTTCATGGACAAGCTTGCTCTCAAAATCATGTCCTTGATCAGAGTGTATCCTTTTTGGCAGGCCATAGTGTACAAAGAACTTCTCAACTAGTAGTTTTGCCACTGTAATAGCTTTCTGATCATGAGTGGGAAGTGCTTGAACGCATCTGGTATAGTAGTCTGTCACCACCAGCACATTACTGATCCCACCTTCATCCAGTTCAATGCACAGAAAATCAATACAGACCAGTTCCATGGGTCCAATACTTTCCATTTGATCCAATGAGGCAGCTCTGGTCAGCAGAGTCTTTCTCTGAATGCAACGAAGACAAGTACAACAATAATCCTCAACGTCTTGCTTCATGCATGGCCAATAGAACCTGTCTTATACCAAACCCATAGTTCTGTCATAACCAAGATGACCATGTTCATTATGCAATGACCGGAGTATTACTTCTCTATACTTTTGACGAAGCAACAAATGCCATTTTACACTGCCGAGTGCACTTGGAGATCTCCTATACATGAGTCCATTCTGTATCTGGAATCTGTCCCATTCTTTGGCCAGAAGTCTTACCAGAGGATGAAGATTGGTGCGAATCATATTAACTTGTTTCTTCTCTAAAGCAGCTACCACCAGCTGAACTAAGGGGTCTTCTCTTTGATATCTCCTGAGGTCACTGTTACTCAAATCTGGTAGCGATGAAGCCTGTAAAGTGACCAGATTACAGTACGTTTGGAGTATGCTTGCTGCAGACAGACCCAACTTCTGGACCCAACATTCAGTGTGTTGATAGGTTGAAATCTGACACATAGCTCTCACCCCTGGTGCTGGAATTTCCACCCATTCATCATCGGGGTGTAAATCTCCCTGAGGTTTTCTGGACAGACAATCAGAATCTCCATTTCAATGTCTGGGTGATATTTCAAACTGAAATTATAGTTGCGCAGAGCTGCCATCCATATGTGGCCAGTAGCATCTAGATTTGCAGTGGTCTGGATGTATGTCAGAGGATTGTTGTCAGTCTGCACTTCAAATTCAGCCCCATAGAGATAGTCATGTAGCTTGTCCACTACTGCCCACTTTAAGGCAAGGAATTCCAACTTGTGTGCCGGATAGTTTCTTTCTGTGGGGGATAAACTCTGACTGATAAAAGCCACAGGTCTCATCTTCTTGTCATACTCCTGGTAAAGGACTCCTCCTAAGCCATCCCTGCTAGCATCCACATGTAAAGTGTATGGCTTTGTTGGGTCAGCATATGCCAGCACAGGGGCATGTGTGAGGCAATACTTAAGCTGTTCAAATGACTCTTCGCACTCAGGAGCCCAATGACTCTCGATGAGTTCTTTAGGACCTCTCAGTCCCTTAGGTTTTTTCAAAAGGATATCTTTATCTGTTTCATCTGCTTTCTCATCATTTTGGAGCAAATGGCTGAGGTGTCTTGCTATCTTTGAAAATCCTTCCACAAACCTTCTATAGTAACTGCAAAATCCCAGAAAAGATTGCAGCTCTGTGATAGTTTTGGGTCTAGGCCAAGATGTCACCACTTCAACTTTGCTGGGATCTGTGGATATTCCATTTACAGACACTTCATGTCCCACATAGGTCACTGAAGGTTGGAAGAACTTGCATTTGTCCAATGATAACTTCAGGCCTTCCTTCTCAATCCTGTCCAGTACCTTCATCAGTCTTTCTTTGTGCTCATCTAGGGTCCTTCCAAAACAATGATGTCATCCAGGTAGACTAAGTCTTCCAGGAGATGCATGTCTCCAACTGTTCTTTCCACGATTCTCAGGAAAGTTGCCGGTGCATTTGATAAACCTTGAGGTAGGCGATCAAACTCAAAAAATCCCAAAGGGATGATGAAGGCAGTCTTCTCTTTATCTTCTGGATGCATTGGGATTTGATAGTATCCACTCCTTAAGTCTAGCACACTGAACCACTTACTGCCAACTAGGCAATTTACAGCATCTTCAATCTGGGGAGTTGTGTACTGGTCGCTGATTCAGAGTACAATAGTCAACACATGTGAATTGACCCATTCTTTTTCCTGACAACAACAATGGAAGAGGCATATGGACTTCTTGACTCTCTAATTATCCATGTGGCTTTTAGTTCTTCCAAATGTTTTCTTAGGTCCTCCAGGTCTCCTGGAGCTACTCTTCTGGAACGTTCCCTGAAAGGCCAGTCCTCTTTTATTTGGTGTTCTGCATTTTTTGCACCGCCCACATCTAGTTCACTAGTAGAAAAACAATTTTCCTTTTTCATTAGTAGCTCTTTAACTCTGGTTAGCCACTCAGGGGGCAAGAGACCACCTCCTATATCAATATCTTCCAGCTTCAACTCGTTGGCCCTGCTGTCATTCCTTGTCAACACAGGAGCAGGTAAGGGAGTGGCAGTATAAACATTTCCCAAATGCACTTGTGAACGCAGGACAATGGGAGTACTTGCTTTATTCTTTAACCCCACAGACAAATGTCATAAGGATGCTTTAACTTGTTCGCAGGCCAAACTTCTGGGACTAGTTCCAGCCCCAGTGGCAAGTCACTTTCTGGATTCATTTCCATCATGAGATGAGAGGAAACTGCCCACACATCCTCACTTTGGCTCTCAAGCAGGTGACCTGACCAGGATGAATTATATGCTCTTTCCCAGACAGGGTCCACACATGACCAGTTTCATCTTTCTTACTATTCTTCTCCCTTTGAAGGGCACAGAAAATTGGTCTCGGGAGAGGATGTAGTGTTGGGTGTTTCTGAGTCAACTGAGGCATTAGCATTCTTCTGACGAGGTCAGTATTTGTCCCCACTAAAATAGATGCTGACTCCTTTCCTTTTGGCCTGGGGCACACAACAAGGAGTGTTTCAAAAACTTCTGTTGACCCAACAACTGAAGTGGAAAATTCTAACTTGAGTGAGACATAACCATCATAAGGGAACTTTGTGTCACTTAGCCCCCAAATCTCCAAATCTTCAAACGTTTCAAGTGGCAAATGCTTTAAGTATTTTCAAAAGAAGTCTCTGTACAGGATGGTGATTTGTGCACCAGTATCCAACAGTGCTGTACTATACACTCCTTCTATTTTTACAGACACGACACAGGTTGGTCCCAGTAGGCCATCGGGTAGTTTCTGTTTCCGGTGCTGTTCAGTTGTATGGCGTCAGCATGTGGTTGAGGTATCACTGGTTGACCTCGCCCTTTCAATGAATAAGACTCTTGCTTAGTAATGCTTTGCAGTCTCAGATGCTGAGATTTTGGCTGAGATGGCTTTCCAATTCAATTGTACACCTCAGATGAGCTAGAAGTGTGCATAGTAGGCAGTTTCTCCCCCCTGTTACAAGGGTTTGTGTGGAAAGGAGATCCAGGATGCTGTCTCTTGATGTTAGATTTTATGGAGCTCTTTGTAACTGGGCACTCAGCTGGTTGCTTCACTAAGACCCTTTGAAGTTTCCCTGCATTGCACTAGCCAATAACAGTTCATTCACTTTTTTCAAGTTCTCTGCATTAGGACACTGTCACTTTATATGCCCTGCATCCCCAGAGCGGAAACAAAATCCAGTAGGAACTCTGAACATTGGCTGATCCGGTTCTTCCCTGAGTCCTATCCTGGAGGTTCTAGCTGATGTATTCCTCCCTTCAGCTAAAGTTACCACGACTTTCTGCAATTATGCAACTGTCTTGGTGACTTGAGCTATGGCGTTGGTCTGGAAAGACACCTGCATCTGCAACTATGACACCTCTACATTGCAAACACTCTGGGCCATGACTCCTGTTTGAGTAGTGAGCATGGCTACAGGCTCCTGCTGGTGTTCACTCACTGTTTTAGTTGCTGTTGAGCACTGATATTTGGCTTCCAACAGGGCTTCCTCTTCCCTCACCTCTTTAATCAACTGAGAATAAGTTAGAGTCTCTTCCCTATTTCTCATCCTCATTTTCCACACAATGGGGTCCATAGCTTGAGCTCCCTGTAAAATGTGTCTGATCTGTACTTGGTCAGCTACTTTCGGATTCACCCCCTTCTTTAGGATGATCTGGTGGAGCATTTTATCTAATCGCTTAATGTAATCAGATAGTTTCTCACCAACTTCTTGGTATGTATGTCCAAACTAATACAGTAGGTCGGCAGCCCTCTCGGTCCTTCCAAACACATCCTGCAGTACTCCTAAATAGTCCTTGGCCATGCAGTCTTGCTTACTCATCCTTAGGTTGCGTATGGTATCCACAGTTAATCCCTTTAGATATTCAGCTATCCGCTGCTTCTTCTGAGATTCTGGGATATCCCACTCCTCTAGGGCTTGTGAAGCCTGATCCATCTAGGATTCAAAATCTTCCTCTCCCTGAGGTGTGGGTTGTTTGCCAGAAAAGAAACGCAATTTGCGGTAGCCAAACCTAGTGAACGGCTGTGTAGGCTTTAAGCATTTTTCTACAATACTTCCCAGAGCATTCAAAACTTCAGGCCCTATAGTATTTATGAGCAGTGAAACTGCAGCTTCTGGTGTAAGGGTCTAACCTACTTGGATAGTTTCCACAGGTGTTTTCTCTGTTACTGAGGTAGTGCACTTCTCAGGGATTACCACACGGACTGTACTCTCACCTGTAATTTGTACACTCGAAGGTACAAAGGTACATACACTAAAGGACTTTTCCATTCTAATAAGGCCAATGTGCTCTGCTCGGTAGGGTCCATAGGGCTGTCTAATAAAAGTCCATGCTGTACAACTGGTAAGGATCCTGTGACTTGATTTATTTGCATATCAGTCCATGTGACCCCTGACAACACCAGAACTAAGCAATGCTCTGACTGAGCATTGTGCTGTTTGCACCACTTAACGGCTACTTCTGGGTTCATGTTTCTGCTGGATTTGCTTTCCACACATACAGGGGAATAAGGTGGAGTCCAAGGCAGTACAGGCAATCCCTGATGAGCCCCCAAATGTAGCGTACTCACAGGTGTAGCTGAATTAGATATGGGTTCCTTCTTACCTGACTCTGGTGACACCCCTATAGGCCCAACATACCAAGGTGGAAAGAATGACAGATTTTATTCCAGGTGACACATCTTGTTTAAAAGGCAATAGCACAACCACAAACAAATTATTTCAACAGTGCACCAGTTAGCAATAAGGCAAGGTGAGATATGCATGCAATGGAAACATACATTCACCCTCTTTCCCAGAACTCAACAGAAGAAGGTCTTGACATTCAAACATGCACAAAGAAGGCAATATCAATGAGCAGTAAAGCTTTATAAAGCAACAATACAAACACGGGAAAAAATGCAATATCATTAAGCAATAAAAGAGTCATAATACAACAATACAGATATGAGAAAATGCAATGTCATTGAGCAGCAAAATTCTTGAAGGCAGCAGTAGCAACACGAGCAAAACGCAATGTCATTGAACAATGAAGATTTATAATGCAACAACACAAATATGAGAAAATGCAATGTCATTGAGCAGTACTAACACCCTCAACCCCCTTGATCAATTCTAAACAGACCAACTTTGAAACATTCTATTATACCCTGTTCACTGGCCAGTGACTACTTACAGTCTTGCTGCAGGCACGATGTGGCCCAAGTTTGAGCTCATATGGATCCCAGTTATTTGTAATTGACAAACCATTTAGGGGGGAAATCCACAATCTTATACAAATATAAAATGACAGCCAGAGTCTCTCACCACTCCTTTGAAAATATTCTAGTGACCAGGCATCATGGTTCCTCTGATGAGAGAAGTAGAAAAATCACCTGCCAGAACTCTGGTAATCATCTATGGCTTCTCTGCACTAGGTCCAAAGGAACTCATTTTCTTGCTGAATCATATGCAGGCATGGAACTACTGGTTTCAGACTTCTCTTCTGATTCCAACAAAATACTACCATCTAGGATTTCAGCAACAGATAGACACAATCTGCTACTTCACTTCCCTGTCCCAAAACACTAGAAAAGAAAATCCAGTCATGCTGCAAGGCCCATTTTCCCTTCAGCTACCAGTTTCAGTCTTCCTTCCTTCAGCTCAGTCTCTCAGTCTCTTCTTTCATTTTCGAAATTGTCTTTTATATCCGCGAAACGGAGCACCACCTTGTAGTGTAATGG
This sequence comes from Protopterus annectens, assembly GCF_019279795.1. NCBI lineage: Eukaryota > Metazoa > Chordata > Ceratodontiformes > Protopteridae > Protopterus > Protopterus annectens. The sequence continues at coordinate 508,586,109 of NC_056727.1, read as the reverse complement.
AAAACTATAGTGTATTGCTTGTACAATGAAATACAGTGGGATCCACATATGTATATATATATATATATATATATATATATATATATATATATATATATATATATTTAGCACTCATCTGTGTTCTACAGTGTGCTTTGTATATTAAAAGTTAATTACAGCGTCTATTTGGGTGCTGTACTTCTTTTATGTTTCTTTATATTATATACATGAATCTAGGTTGTTGCTTTGTTGGTCATGGATTGAGTTTTTTATGTATATACACACACACACACACACATACACTATATATATATATATATATATATATAAATATATATATATATATATATATATATATATATATATATATATATATATATTTGTCATTTGTTTACCAGGTTAGTCCACCTAAGGCAAAGGCCCAAGGAGAAAAGCTCCAAAATATGTCAAAAATTACATAACTTCAAGACAACACAAGTAAAAATTACATAAAGTCAAGGCTGTACAATTTGAAAATTAACAATTACATGGAAACTGTATACAAGATAAAATGGCAAATTATACAGAAAAGAGATAGACCTGAGTAAGTAACACAAGATTAACTACCTAAGTCTAGAGTGAAACAAGTTAAAATCCATGTTAGCATTATATTGTATTGTAGAAAAACTATTTGAATAGGCAACATAGTGCAGAAGTGTTGCTATTTACATGAAATCTTGTACAATGCAGCAGCTGATAGCTTCTCATCAGCCTGATATAATTTTGTTTTTTTCTCTGTTTACCTAAGACCTATAGGTTTAGGGTAGAGAGATTGGGAGGGTGATTAGGTAAGGTCTTGGCATGGACAGGAGCTTGAGCAAGGTAGTTTTTCAGTTCTGTTTTGAAGGTGTTAGTGATTTTGAATGTTTGAGGGGAATTTGTTCCAGGCTTGTGACATAGTCTTTTTGTAAAGTAGTTTGCCTATGGTTTTATTAGGTTTGTATATGTCAAGAAGGAGTTGATCTGAGCTACGGAGAGTATGAACAGAAGTATAGAGGGACAGGAAAGAGAAGGACAGACTAAAGGTTTATTTAGTAAGAAGTGAGTGATTTGTGGCTGGGATAGAAACAGTAGGTGGGGGAATTCAAGCCACTGGAGTTGTTTTAGGGCAAGGCAGTGGTGAGCTTTGTATGGTTGGTTGCTGGCAAATCTAGGTATTTTGTTAAATGTTTGTTTGAGTTTGGTTATTAATGTGGATTGTAGATGTGTAAGTATAGGAGAAGCATAGGGAAGGTAAGATAGCGGGAATGCTTGCGCCAGAGAAGGTTTGGAGTCAGAAGAGAGGAATATTTTATTTCTATAGAGTAGTCCCGATTTTTGATCTGTCTTTTTAATACACTGTTGAATATGGAAGTCAGATTTTAATTGGTCATCAGTTATGGTGCCAAGGAACTTAGTGTGTGATTCAGTTTTAATAATAGTGTTGTCAAGAGATGAGATGGTGAAGGCGGTCCTATGATGGGTGAGAGATTTAGGAATAAAGAGAAGGAGTTTGGTTGTTTTAAGGTTGAGTATCAGTTGGTTATCCGTTAGCCATTTTTTAGATGGTGAGAAATGAGTTTTGTGTAATGGAATGAAGGTAAATTATGTTATCAGAGAAGAAAATAAGAAAAGAATCGTCAGTATATTGTATAAGGGAGGAGGTGCTACAGGATGAGTGGAGGTTATTAGTAAAGATTTTGAAAAGAAGAGTCCCTAGAATAGAGCCTGACTCCTGTCTGGATAGATAAAAAAGGTGAGCAAGTGGTTTGCCATCTGACTGACTGTAACCTATTAGAAAGGTAGCTTGAGAACCAGAGGGCAGTGTATATCTATATATCCTATATCCTAGATATTTTCAGATACACCTATATATATATATATATATATATATATATATATATATATATATATATATATATATATATATATATCTGTATAGGTGTATCTGAAAATACCGCACGTGGGTAAGGTCGACAGCTATCTAGCTGACTGCAGACGGATGACTAGGCAGTTGTTCTGCAGACGTGCAAGATTGAAAATCCCCAGGTAAGGGAATATTTCCTTTCCCTGGAAATTGCGTGATCTTGGAGTTAGTGCATATAATTAGCAGGTGGTGTGGGGGATGCATGAGGGCTTGCCCACCTGCAAAAAACGTTTCATCTTTTTTAAGTTTAAAATTGCATGTACCAAGGCTGTTTCTCAGTGCATACATCATAATGTGATGTTGACTTCCATGTTTTTTGACCTTATGTGATCAATGTTTTTGCAGTCAACTATGGGTGCTTTGTTTAAATGAGGTACACCCATATATGTATGTGTGTGTGTGGTCAGGTTGTAATCATTTTATATGTAGTTATGCTTAGTTGCAGTGCATGGATACACATTCTTAAGGTTGTAGAATGGTGTGGGAATTCTTTTCCTTAAGGAAACACATTTTTTAGTGTTTTGCCTTCTCATACTGTCTTTCTGAAACCATTGTCTATGGAATGTCTTTTAGGAGAAAAAGAATGCAGACAATCACAAACTTAGTTACTCTATTATAACCAAAAATTAAGTGAAAAAAATAACATACAAATGCATTTTGGCAGTCTGCTGATTTACAACTTCTTTCAGACTAAGTTTATTTTTTTAATTCTCCATAGATGTTACACAATCACATTAAAACAGCCTTGTATTTAATAGTTTCTATGATACTGTTTTGTTTCAGGCTCAAAATGAGTGCTTATTTTACATTTTCATCTCTCACTTCTCTCAAATCATTTCACTTTTATCTTAAAATAAGTGCATGTTTTACATTTTCAGCTCTCATTTCTGTCATATCATTTTATTATTTGATTAGAATCAATACTTGTTTTACATTTTCATCTCTCATTTGTACAGAAATACACTGGAGGCTTCCTCAAGTGCAGTCTTCCTACTTTAAGGAAAGTAATTTCCCTTTATTAAAATAATTTGACATGCAGATGCTTACCTGCATTCTTCTAGGTGACACATCTCTTGTCTGTGGTAGCCTGAACATTTATTTTTTATCTGGAAAAACATCAAAATGCTTAGTGTCTCCATTAATGAGTCTTTCTTAATTTTCCAGAAAAAAGCTGACATTCATTCAGTATTGTGGTTAAACGATTAAACAAAATGCAAGTTAAGAAAGGAGTGCTGCAGAATAAATAAATAATCAAAGAAATAATTAAGTTGATGGAGGGTCAACCTCCATAAAGCCATCATAAAATATTTATCGACATCTCTGTTGCTGGCTGCAGTGTGTTATTGAAACCAAACTTCTAAAGATAGACACTATACGTAGAAAAACTGAATGACTACACAAAATGCTGCAGGCACTGTAACATAACTGCTGTATTTGTTTAACAAATATAGAACTGCTGACAGCATCATGGCATTATGTTTGTTGGGGAAGGCATGATAAGTAGGTTGCACAGATTTAAATGGCAGCCTGTCTTACTGCACCTTTCCATTAGTTGCCTTGGTATGCTTCAGACAAGTGTGATGTAGTAGCATGTGTTTTCTGTGGCATATATTTGTGTGTAAATTACATTATTTAGATGCTAAAATGTGTCCAGTACAGTTTCAAAGGCTTGCTCAAAACATCTCTGATAGGTATTAGAACTGATAATATTCATACCCACAGAAAGTGGTAACAGCGTATTTTGATTTGATATGAACAGGCAGTCTGTGACTGACATTTACAGTCAACTTGTCTAGCATACAATGCACTTTTGCACAGCGAGTGGCCACATTTGAGCATGTTGTGATTTGTAGTGCTTGCTAGTGCTACTGAGCAGTAAAGAAAACAGTACAGGAGTTGGTGTATGTAAATGACCGTATAATTGCAAATGAAAATGCACACTAATGCAATGCAAATGTCTGTCTTTAAAAGCGTAGGTGTAAGGCACATTAGGTGTGTAGTAACTTAAATATCACTATAAGAGCAAAAAGTGTGTGGGAACTTATGGAGTTACAACAAGCAAAGATGCTCAGAGCAGCAGTTATATGAACCAGCACTCACTGACTATAACAACCAATGTGGCAGAAGTAGGTACTGTAAATGAAAGTGGTACTGCCTGTGGATTACACACCACCACCTAACTCACCAGCAGCTGACATTCTATTTTACAAACAGGATAGTGAATAATGCGTGGACTTCTTATACTGGTGGATACTAAAGCATATGCAAATTGTACCATACGTGCCACGTGGGCTTTCCAGAGATAGACGGGGGACTCAGTGGATATATCACGGGAGCCACTCTGCAGAATAGTTAATACATTTCTTAATATATACTTTCACATGTGGATAGGTTTATCTGTTTCCCCAGCACACCAGGGATGTTAGTCATGACCATTTGTGGTTTTAGTGACATTGCCAAACTCCTTGAAGCACTGGGTGATGATTATTACTCATATGTAGCAATAAAGACTCCTATATTTTCTAGACAATAATATGGCAGTAGAAAGGACTCTATTTTTATTTATTTATTTATCCTTTATTGACTGGGTTATTCCCATTAGGCTAGTGGCCTATTTTCAGGGGAAACCTGAGGTGGTATTTATACTACTACAGGAAATTTGACCAGGTCATCAGGGAACTTCTCCTACACTTTTCAATATGTGTTGTGGGATCTTTTACATTCACTTGAGCTACTATCAACTCAGGCAGATGGGACCCAAGTTTAATGTCTCCTGCAATATACAGGGGTTGATAAGCAATGTGTCTTAACAGCAACTTGGCAGTGCCTGTGACTCCTGTATATGTTATATAAGTCCTTTGTATCACTGCTGCCTGCATACGGTAGTTCCATAGTGCCACCAAGTGAGTAAGTGCAGACACTGTGGTATAAAGGTATATAAATAGGCAAAGACAGGGTGTACACATCTCACTCCCCATATGTTCTTACTGTGGTTCAGATGATGCAAGATACTTATTGGTGCACTGGTTGATGGCACTCTTAAATCACCCCCCCCACCTAGCATTATTGGACAGTAAAATAACACTACTCACATGTAAATTAGAAATGTCACAAAGCACAATTTTAGCCTGTTGGAGGCATGGCTCTGCAGTATGCCTCTGCTAACACTTGCAAGATGTTGAAGCATGCTGCATACTACATAAGGACATAAGGTCATTACTAGGAAGCATGCAGGCCTACTTTCAGTCCATGGAATCTCTAAACCCACTACAGCCTCCTTGTCACAGGTAGCACACAAACACCAAAATGGTGGCATCTAGTTAAGCTGTTTGGGCCCATGATGGGCACACATTGACAGAGCAATGTCACACAGAACAAACATGATTCATACAGTGCTGTTGAAGGCTATGCTGGGCAGTACATGGTCGAATCTCACTGTGCATCAGGCATCTCCTTATACACCATAAATTAGGGAGAGTATTGTGGGTCACAGTCCTCATTGTTTGCACAGGTGTCATGGGAAACAATGAGACATGGCTGATATCACAAGTGGGTGGAGGGGCATGTCAGCATAGATGGAGTCAGACCTCTTCTGGGAAGAGGTACTGTGTGTCATAGGCAATATCATCCAGTGAGAAGAGGGGGTGACAGTACAGCACTATGACTGAGAGAAGTTCCACTATGTGATCATGATCTACAGTCACTGCAACAGCTTGTTATGGCACTATGGGATGGTGACTGGGAGGGGATGCCATTATGTGACCATGATCTGTGACTACCACACTGGCATGCTATGGTACTGTGGGATGGTGACTGTCTGGGAATGACATTACATGACCATGAGCTGTGTCCACTGCACTAGCATATTTCAGCTGGACTGCAGGACCACTGTGACAGGGATGTTGTGGTTCTGGGAGAAGGGACCTGTATTGACTCTGCTGGCATTATGTCCAATCTCTGGAGACTGGCAGTTGTCATCACCCGCAACATGAGGTGGTATAATGAGAAAACTCTTAGGCTTACAGGAGCAGACTTTATACCCTGTGATGGCCTCATGGTGTCACCTCATCATGTATGTACAGACCTCTTACTATGTATAACAATGTTGTACATGGCAGTGATGGTGGCACTTGCTATCCTCTGCACAGAGGTGACTATGGAAGCCATGTGTGTCAGCCTAGTCCTCATGAGATCTAGCATGGTACTGGCCCTGGACTTCATTACTTCACCAAGGCATTGGCAGTATTGGGTGACATCCTAGTGGAAGACACAAATCACAGCAGTCATCTCCATATCAGCATGAGTAGCAGTGGACTATGCAGATGATAGGTCTGTACATCTGTTGATTGAATCCTAGCACCACCTGCAAAACAGGGTCTGGCTGTGATACACACTGTGGCCAGACTCACCTGCTAGTCTGTCATATACTGGGTATACCACATTGGATGCAGTGCACTTCTCTGCTGCTGTAGCCTAAGGGGAGCAGTGCTGGTGCTTTTAGTCATGTGTGAGCTGTCCGATGATTATAATGGACACTTATGCTGTACAACTTCTAGCTCAGGTATGGGTGAGGCCATACCTTCACACTAAATGTTGGATGGATGGCCACTCAGGAAGAATGTTGAAAGTGCCTTTGCTTCATCATCCTCATACCCTGAATAGTGATGACATAAGCCTGTTGCCTTGACCCAGCGTATCCAGGCATCTCCTTAGCACTGGTCTGACCTGGGAATATAGAGTTAAGACAGAACACAGTGAATCTGAATAGCCATGCCATATGAGGCTCTGTTTTATGCATGCAGATAATGGTATAGAGTATGCAGATATAGATCAGAAAGATATGTCTGCTGCCATCCCTGTGATCTTATACATTTGATATACCTATGCAAAACATTTGCAGTGATATTTGTGGTTTGCCAAGACATAGTGCACAGTTGCTATATAGACATGCAGTATGGTTATCAATCTGCTATGCTTCCATCTGAGTGCCAAGGGTTGACCTTCCTAGAACCTTTGTCCACTCCTCCAGGTATGATATCTGTGCCTTTATTATCTACATGCAGGGAATGCTAGGATGATTTTCCATGTTTACTTGTAGTAGGAGATGGTCTTTCATCAGTGACTAACCTCTCTGTTGCTGTGCTGCATGAAAATAGATACAAAGGCCCTTGAAAGGTAAGTACATACAGCCAAAAATCGTGATCTCTAATTAACATAAAATTTCAATACCGAGTAGCATATAAGTCTTCCTGCTTCCAATGTGAATATAGGATACAACTCAGAAGCACATGATTAAAAAATGAGAGTGGCAAAATTAATGGAAAAATATAAGCATATTATGAAAGAAAGTATAAAATCTTTAGATACTGATGAACTGCATGGCAAAATTCTATCACTCAAGCTAATGTATTTTTGCTTCTGAAAATGGGAGATATAAAATATGTGACTTATTTTCTTTACATAATTGGTGCCATTAGTATGCTAGTCATGTAGTATTTTTTTTCTGTTTATTAGACAGCTTCAAAAATCATGTGTGATGAGGAATATGCAGCAAATTGTGAGAATGGGTAAGTCAAGTCTAGAAATAAGAACATACCTCCAAAATAGGTACATCATGTATAGTGGTAAATCAGGCCTGAAAATAGGAACATTCCGCTAAAATAAGGACAGTTGAGTGGTCTGGTGACATGTCTCAGACTTCACTCTGTTTGATTCTGTCCACCAGCTGGGTCATGGTCAAATGGGGCTCTAGGCAGGGTAATGGATCGGGTCCCCATACCAACCCCACCAGACCCCATGCACAGCCTCCATCACAGTGATTCCAATGTCCCATTACTTGGCTATTTCTCCCTGGTTATCATAAACAAAAACCTCTCAATGTATATACTGTTTTCTCCTTTACTTATACAATGATTACAGATATTTGGATTTAATTTAAAACGTTTATTTCAAATTTTATAGCACAGACACTGATAGACATTTTCTAAGCAAAGCAATGCAGTCTCACAATGAAAACAGACTTAGCATTAAAACAGGAGACACCAGTAAAGTTGTTTTGCACTTTACTTTTGAGAGTCTTCATTTTTTTGTCTGTGGTTTATTTCATTGTGGTTCCAGTTTGAGTTCTATTTGGGATTGGGCAGCTAGGATGTCCAATAGAGTCTCTTCAGGAGCAGCTGGTTATGATCAGAGAAGGAAAGGTGATCGTGTTTCATTGCTGGATATGTGGAGATTAAGGGAAGAGAGGTTTACAGCAAATGATTTGTGGTCCCTTGGTGGCATTAATATACAATCTGCCGAATTCAAGAGATTGGAAAGGTTGTTGGTAAAAGAAGTGACTTTATTTTACGATACTAAGCTGTTTGATAAATATTTGTCAACCAGATTAACTCCTCATGGTCTTGGGGTTGATCAACTTCTGGCTTTTGAATTTGCAGAAGATGATTCAGACCTGTTAGAGGAGTGGAAGATTGTGGCACTTGCTTGTACCACGGCGTGGTTGAAGATATTGGTTAAAAGCAATGGTAGAGCACAAGAGAAGTTGCAGGTGGAAATTTTGGGATTGCAAGAGGAATTGCTCAGAACTGATAATTGCCAATGTGGACTTTGATACGGTTTCATTTTGGGCAGAAGGAGTTGGGCCCAAATGGCATGATGAACTTGGACAGTTTGACATCATTAATTTATCCAGGTTTGAGATTACTGATAACATTAAATGCTTGTTAAATAAGGGTATAAAATTTGTACCCACTTATTTTCCCAGTCTAGTGGATGTATTCCTTGAAGTTGGATACTTTTGTAGAAAACTGAATTTAGCAATGTTTTTTTCAAAACAAAAATGTTCAGGTTAATAATGCAGATGAGTTTCAATGGGAGAATTTTGTGGGGGAAAAGATAATAGTGATTCTGAAGATTCATTGTTAAATTTGTCTGTGTATGAAAATATGTTCATAGATGTTAACAATGTAGAGATATTTTCACAGGATGAATATGAGGATTTTTATGCCCAGAATATGGGGGAACTGACGGACAATAACAGTATCAATGATGATGGGGAGGAAGCTTTTGTTACTGGATATGGAAAGCTAACGGTTCCACCTGTCCCCTATGAAAGTCATTTTGTTCCCCCTAAGAATACTGTTGCTATTAATGTGTTTGAAAAGACTTTATGTAAAGAAATTGAACGTGAATATAAGATTTTTTGCAAAAAAACAGAAAATGTATAATTTAACTAAAGAGGAATGGGGTACATTGCAAATGTTATGAAGTAATGATGAGAATCTGGTTTTCACTCAGGCAGATAAAGGAGGGAACTGGATCATTCTGTCTAAAGAACAATATAATAAAATGGCTTTTCAGTTGTGATGGAGATACCTACGTAAAATTGAAACATGATCCTAACTCATAGTTTAATGTATGCTTGTTAGAAATTTTAGAAAGAGGGGAAAGGTTGGGCTTTTTCGAAGCAAAAGATGTCAAAAAGTTGTTTATTAAAAATCCCAAAAGAGCTAGATTTTTCACGATCCCCAAATTCCACAAAAATTTGATGAACTCTCCTGGGAGGCCTATAGTCTCTGAGGTCGGGGGTTACTTACAAAATGTAAGGATTTTTTTGGATGAACAGCTAAAAAAGTTCAGTCTTAAGGTACCCTCACATATAAAAAATAGTCAAGAATATTGTAAATTGGTTGGGGGAATGCAATGGGAGGCCGATTTTTACTGGGCTTGTGTAGATGTAAAAGTTTTATATACCAGTATCAGTCATGTGGTGAGTTTGGAAGCTGCAGCAAAAATATTGGGGGAAGGACCCAGAACAAGTTATATTCTGCAGTTGCTTGAGTTCTGCCTGACACACAATTTTTTGAGTTTAATGAGAAGGAGTTTTTGCAGAAGGGAGGCACAGTTATGGGTCCCTCATTTGCTCCTTCTTATGCAATAATTTTTATGAATTTTTTCGAGTAGAAATTCATGTATAATAAATGGTTCTTTAACAACAAAGTCATGGTCTATAGGAGATATATATAGATGACTTGATTTTTGTGTGTCGAGGGGAAATGGAACAATTTGGAACATACATGGATGAACTGGAAATAAATGATTTTGGGATATCTTTTACATACAACACCAGTAGAGAGGTGATGCAGTTTTTGGATTTAGAGTTATATGTGGGTCAGGATAAGTTGGTACAATTTAGACCTTATCATAAAGAAACTGCAGCAAATATTTTTTTATTAACCTCAAGCATGCATCCCCCCTTTTGTTGAATTCATTGCCTTATGGGGAATATAAACATATTTTTGGTAACATATCAGATAAGAGAAGGATATCTCAAGAATTATTGAAAGTAAGGAACAGGTTACCCAGTACAGGTTATTCACCAGATTTGTTGGTAAGGACAGAAAATAGAGTTTTGGGAATCTGACAAAGAGGTGGTGAAGGAACAAGAAGAAGATATAAAGAGTCATCTTCAGATGAGGGTATAACGAAAATGTATTTTGCCAGCAAGTTTTCCCCTTTTTCATATCATTTAGTAAGGCTAGTTAGAAAATTTTGGCCCATTGTGATGCAAGATAATCAACTAAAGGCATATTTTCGGAGCACATAATTTTTTTCATATTAGAGGTGTATGAATTTGAAACAGTTATTGAATAGGAAATTTGATAAGATAGATGGTCAGGTGGGGTGTTATTCCCTGTCAGAGGTGCAAAGTATGTTCAAAAGTTAGGAACTTGCATGGCTGCAGCATTAATGAGAGAACTTATAGGGCTACACAGAGGTTTTCTTGTCAATCGAGTGGAGGAGTTTATATTTTCGGCTGTGGTTGTTCACCTAAAAATGGCATATTGGACAAACCAAGAGACAAGTTAAAAGATGTATTTTAGAACATATGGGGGACATCAGACATAGGAGATTAGTTAGTCCAGTGGCACATCATTTCTGCTTAAATCCTGCAGGTTCAGATTCATCTTTATTCTTCAGTGTGTTGGCCATGCCTTTACATCAACGTGGGGAAGCTCATTATAAAAAGCTGTTAGCCTTGGAAACCAGGTTCATCATTAATTACAATACTTTATTTCCTTCATGTCTCAACCTGGAGGTAAATATTATGTGATATTGATGCCGGAGATTGAAATTTATTTAGGTACTAATCTGTGTTTTCACAAAAGTTTGTCCAATTTAAACATGCATTTAGACATAAATAGTTATGAGTTATTGACTATAAATGGTAGGAATTATAATTAATACAAACATTAGTCAATAAGAATGTATAATGAATGTAAGGCTGGGAAATGAGGCAACAAGCATTTTTAATGGTTCAAAGTCACTTTAAATAAAAGGGGATGTGCAATTTGTATAACTGGTTAGCATCATGTTACTTAATATAAATAATGTGCTCTTGATGTAACAAACTATCCCTTGAAGGTTTTTTAGCCGAGGTACCAAGAGACACCAGTAAAGTTGTTTTGCACTTTACTTTTGAGAGTCTTCGTTTTTGTGTGTGTGGTTTATTTCATTGTGGTTCCAGTTTGAGTTCTATTAGCATTAAAACATCTCTGCTCTTGAAACTCACATTCATTGAAACATTAAAACCCACAAAAGCAAAATGCATCTGGCCAGTGGCAATAAAGTTTACCTTTGGGCTGTTTTCAAATCATAGGTCCCTTGCACACATTTTAGGACCATGCAAACATGCATATGTTTTTTGATTCACCTTACTAATTGTATTCAATGATTTTCATTGAATAATATGGCACCACTTGCTAGAGCATGTTTTAAATTTGTAGGTTTGAACATTTTTCCAGTAAGCAATGAAACAAAACTTGTGGACCAATAATAATGACAAAAATGCCCAATTCAGAACATATCGACCATAAAAGGCCACTCAAACTTCTGTCATTGCATTCCACCAATATCAGTCAATATGCACAGTCTCTGCAGAAGTAAAAGTCATCTAGATAATTCCACATTAAAGAGATCTGTAAATAATTAAGAGGTTGTTGCTGTCAAACAACATTATATTTCAGTGGTTCATCTACAAATTCAGTGTCTGCTGCCCTTGAAGAATAAATTGGCTATGTTACATTAAAAAATGATAAGCTGGTAATATTGCAACAGGGAATAGATGACAAACTGATAACAGGTTCATAGTTACTAGGCATCTCATCCAAAGAAGAACATACTATAATCATGAGTTACTAGGCATCTGATCCAAAGGAGGACATACTATACACATGACTGTAGCACCCCCCTTAAAGTACAACACAGTATTAGAAATCCATCTACATGCTGTGGGAGCAGAACCCACAACCTTCTGCATCAAAAGCAAGCATGCTACCTTTTATGGTATTTACATTCTGTTAAATTGTATTGCACAATAGTGATGCCATTTGCTAAACAGAACAGTTGCATATTGTAAGCAGACTTAGCACGAGCAGCAGAAAACTTCTTTTCCCTCGAAGATCACAATTTCTTGATCATACACTTGAAACTCAATTTCTTGAAAAATGCACCTGAAACTCAGTTCCTTGAAAATGCACTTGAAACTCAGCTTTTTAGCAGCTTGGTAGTTGGGGTAGAGGATTCAGGCTCTTGTTTTCTATAACTAAGATATAGGGTTTGAGCCTGAACAAATTAACTAACCACCTGCTATCCTGCTAACCCTAACTAGGACATTTTATGCATGCACACACACACACACACACACACACACACACACACACACACACACACACGCACACGCACATGCACACATGCACACACACACACACACACACACACACACACACACACACACACACACACATGCACACACACCCCACCTCTTACTTGTCCATCCATGCGCTTTCCACATTCCATGGAAACAGTACAGGAACATCTTCTTGTATTTAAATTTCATACATGCAGAAGAAAAGGAAGACGTAAACAACAGGTCTGTGCAATGATGATGCATGCAAAGATGCAACAGGTGTGTGTGGGACTGACTGCAAAGGGCGTTCTTAAAGAATGCCCTTAAAAAACATTTAACGTGACAGTCCCCTGGCCAGTGGGCCCCCTCCCAGCTAATAATTGCTAGGGGACTGCCTAGGTCACCTAGTGTTAGATCCAGTTCTGGACCACCTAGGTGTGGCCCTGTACCTTGAAGAGGCTAATGAGCACCTCCTTTCTCTAGCAGGTGATGCCCATAAGCCTTAGGTGCCTGTAGCAGGATTTAATTTTTATCTCACTTGAAGCTGTCCAGCCTCTTTTATCTGTATTCTCTGAAGGGCATGAAGACACCTATGAGAATAAGAGACTCTGATGTAGGCTGGTGACTGCTGGAGACAATAGTCTGCCAACAACAAATAGTGGGTCGGCATAGGTGTACACAAAATTACAGGTTTTACTCAAGGATAGGAGTACAATAGATGTCAGAGATACAATGTGCTTTGGACAGTGCCATGCTACAATGATACCACAGAAAAGTGATAGGCCCAGTTGAGGTGGCTGCTATACAGAGGCCTACTGGGATACAGAGGTAAAGGGTGGACTTCACTGATGGCATGGTTTAGGAGCAGCTATGTGGTAACATGTGACAGGGGGCTACTACTGTACTATGATGGGGTTACACAATGGGGACACACTGTATGTATCCCCACATCAAAAGATCACAACACATTTGTACAGAACATACAGGATAGTATAGACAGGCAATCCTGACAGTGGCCTTTTGTCCCTCACCTACATGTAGATATTCAGCAACATGCATTACATTTTGGGCTATATGCAGATACAAGTCACAGGAAAGCATTTGCATACTAATATACATATACATACACATACACATATACATATACATATATACAATTTGCATATACATATACAGATATATTGCATATCTATTTGTCATGGTACTTCTACATATTGTGTGGTGTATACATATAGTCTGTTCAAACACAAGGAGTTAAATGAATAACACACTTAACAAATACCTTAGTAACTCCTCGGGCCTGTGTCTTCTGGAAACTCTGCTCCTCTGCTACATTAAACCTGCTTCAAAATGGTATAGTGGAATTGCTGCTTCAGGTCCTTTTTCAGTTTACAGTTTGGTATTTTATGGTGGAAGGACCATTTATTTTATGAGCAAATGGCACTCTGCATGACAGGCATTCAAATCAGACCAGTGTATGAATTGCGATATTTCAGCAGAGTGCATGAATAACATAACACTCATGTTGGTTTTACATCTGCCTCTGACAGGCCATGAGGGGTTGCATATGTTACCTGCATGTGTATGAGAGTAATTTTTTGTGGCAGAACTAGGTTGCACTGTTCCTGATTCAGGATTCACATTTTCAGTCTGAGTCACAGGTCACTATTTTGTTTTACTGGACATTCAGGGTAATGGCTGGCATGTTAATATCCCTTATATAATGTCTGCTGTGGTAAGGAGAGCAAGATTATGCTGTGCTCTGTTGCACAGCCATTTTAGAGAACAACTACTGGGACCCTATGAGGATCCATTTGGGAAGTTAGATGGATGGCTTGTCCTGGCTGAGTTGCTGAATGAGGCCACTGGCATTCCCAGAACCGTTGAACAATACAGTCAACAATATGATGATCTGTGGTCCACCAACGTGAAGATGTTCAGCAACGGAACGTAGAGGGTATTCACAAAAGGTCTGATTGGTATAGTAAATAACTGCAGTTGCTACTATTTTCCAAAGGGTAATTTGATTTATTTATTTCATTCAGAGCGCTATTTGTAGCAAAGGCTGTATCAGGCAGGCTGCTGTGGGGAATTGTCTTGTGCTGTGTTTGTTGTTTATCTATGTGCCCTGCTACTTCTACATATTGTGTGGTGTTGAATTATTGTTAAGTTGTAATACCATGAGCACCATTTCAGGCTTCCACTGTTTTGCACATAGATAAAGGGCTGTATCTTAGTTGTTAAACTGTGGATACTATTACATGCTTCTGCTATCTTACACATATTAGTTGTAAAGCTATGGACACATTTCCAGTCAGGCTTCTGCTACCCTGAATCTGCTTGTGGAACTGTAGCTATGTATTGAAGTCTGTTTCTCATCTAGACCTGTGTGTGAAGTTGATTTTGCCCCTTGTGCCATTTAGCATGAGAAGAGTGTAAGGCCAGTCACATGGATTGCTATGCAATGAAGTCAAGACAGACTTAAGACCAGAGTGGTATGTTTGCAAATTAATCAGTAACCTGTATTGTATTAACTGTACCATTTGTAAGTCATCTTCACAAATGTTATCATTCTTACTGTATCTCCTCCTACAGGTGATGATGATGCCACTGAACCACAGGCACGTAAACCACAGTTAGCCTTTCATCTCTGGCTGTGGCTGCAGTGAATGGGAGAGCTGGGAGTGTCAGGGTATCTGACCTCTCTCAGACAAGTAGGTACCCTGGCTCAATCCCCTGCAGTCAAGCCACCGATGTGGCTTAACTTGCAGGAGGCAGTTGAGGCAGTGCTGGGTAACTTCCATCATGCTCCTTCTACACAGCATTGCAAATACCCTCGACCTTCAAGAATCTGTCATCAGGCCACCAGAACAGGGTGTGGCTCCATTTGCTAGTTATGCTGATCTGTATGAATCATCTTCTGTTTGAAGCTGGCATCCCCCTTGGCCAGTTATCAGAGAGCACAATGCCTGTACCCTACTCTCTTCCTATCCTCTTGTGCTATGACCCATCCTTTGAGCATTGTCCACTCCTCCCAACCACCATTTGTCTATCCTCTGTTTCTCTCTGTCCAGTCTATGTCTTCCCCTCCAAATGTCTGCACATCCACTCCTTTGTTTACACTGTTTTGAGATGTTAAACTGAGGTGCCATCTGTTTGAGTAGGTGGTCACTCAAGTAGATGTAAAAGATAACATGGCACCTATTGAAATGAGTAAGAAAGTTCCTCAATACCCTGGTCAGATAGTAGTAGAAATACCCTTTCAGGTCTCCCCTGAAAATATGCCACTAGCTGAGTGAGACTAAACTGGTAAACAAAGGATAAATAAAATGTGTTTGTTTGTTTGTTTGTTTGTTTGTATACCCCATAGAATACCCTTCCCCACCTTTCCTTCCTCTGTTTTCTATCTCTCTCTCTTCTCAGCATACCTTCCCTCTACATACATATATAGGTATACAAAAGGGGTGACTTTCCCCATAAAATATGTGCTTGCCTTCCCCCACCTGCTTTTCATTTTCATTTATGCTTTTTTCTATGTGTACATCTGCTTGCTATAACCCCCAGTTCCTACTACCCTATACTTTCCCTTTCCTCCTTTTTCCGCGAACCAATTAGTGACAAGATGATCGAATGCCTGACAGCAGAAGTTTGCAGTGTGATGTAAGTTAGTATTATGTTGTACTTACTCACAGTCTGCTCCTACACACCCGCTTGTGTTACCTGCTACCGTCAAGCATCATTAGATTTATGCATGGCAGCATATAGCTACTCCCTTTCTGAACAGTTTACTTCTTTGGTTGGCTTGTGGCATTTTAGCCTTAATCTGATTTCAACATTGGAACACACCTTGCTACTCAGGCATGCTCATTGTCACCATGGAGATATACATGCCTAGTTTACACTGCAGTGCTTTGCTGCTTTGTGGCACAAACCTTGCTCATGTTTGCAGTTCATCTGTATAAATCTTAATCTAAGCATTTAGCGTGCATGTCCATTTATAGCTTACAGCTGATAGCTGCCAAGCATTTAAAGCCAGAATGGTCCTAATGGTGTCTTTTAATTCATATAATGCACATGTTGGAATCGCAGAGTATATTTTAGCCAGAACTGAAGATGCTTTCAGTCTGTAATTTTTAAACTTTTCCTGAGTAAAAAAAATATTTTTAACATTTTATAGGAATCCTATTTAATTTCATGTCTCAAGTATTGCTGTCTTTGACTAACTCATAAAAGAAATACTGCTTCTAAAAAAAATTTGTTTGTAGCTTGATTCCTTCATTTTGATTTAACTGATGGCTTTGCCTAACTCTTAAAAGAAACACTTCTTCTAGGGGGAAAACAGGATATAGTTTGTCTTCCTCCTTGATGTTATTTTAATAAGGAAAAATTATTTCCTTTTTCTAAACATTCATATATTTTCCATTATCTTTAATTATTCACTGTTTCATAGTTGTATTGGTTCTAATTTGGGCCATTTTCCTTTTTATCTGTATTATCCAAAATACATAGTATAAAATACCTTTATTTAAGCCTTTAAAAATTATGTCAGTACCCCAAAATAGCAAAGACTCTTAGTAGGGAAGGGAAGGCAGCATATGACATTAAGAGGTGCATTAAAATTAGAGATATTAAGACTGGAAAAATAGTATGGGCCCAAGAAAAATAAGGGAAGTATTCAAAGGTATTACGGGAAACTATATAAGCAGGAGAAGGAAGAGGCAGCTCAGTTAGTGAAGGTGGGGAATTTTATGTAAAGTCTGGCAATGCCTAGGATAGAAGAAGAAAAAGGTAGACAATGGCTGCAACCTATAACATCCCAGGAGACAGAAGAACAAATCAAGCTCAGGTGCCAGGGAAAACCCCATGATGGGATCCCTGTAGAGATGTAGAAGAAATTAAAATTGACTGTTGTCCCAAAATGACATAATTTATTTAATCTGGCTCTGGAACATGGAAAGATACCATCATTTTGGAAGAAAACAGTAATAATCCTGAAGGAGAGGAGGGACTCCTGCAATTCTGGGTCATATTGATGAAATTCAATATTGAATCATGACTATAAAGTATTTAAATCTATACTAGTAATTAGATTAGCTATAATTCCTCCAAAACTAATTCAGGAAGATCAGTGTAGGCTTGTGAAAACAAGCAAACATTTGACAGTATAATTAAAACATATATGATTCATAGTGAAGTGGAAAAAGAAAGACAAAACTTGATTTTTCTGGTGTTGGATGCTGAAAGATTTTGGTAGTATTCACTGGTCTTTCTTCTGTGAGGTAATGTACAAAATGAGTTTTCCAATGGAATTTATCCAGTTGCCACAAGAAATTTATAGGGGATTAACATCAGTAATTAAGATGAATGTTATAATGTCATCTGAGTTTGTAGTGCAAACAGGTACAAGACAAGGGAGCCCAATGTCACCACTTTTTTGCCATATACATTGAGCCATTGGCACTAAAAATAAGGCAGCCAAATATAAAGGGATGGAACTTGAAAAGTATGGAGGAATAACTATCCCTGTTCACTGATGACATAATCTTATATATTACTGACCCATATAAGGATATATCAAGAATATGTAGTATTTTAAGGCAAATTGCGAACGTCAGGTTATAAAATAAACAAAGAAAAGACAAAAGATATATGTGCAGATTATGCTCCAACAAATGCTTCAGTACACAGTTTTCCTCCCTCAGCTTTGCAGTTACTTTAAATTAAATATCTGAGAGCATGGATATCCAAAAATGCTAAGGATTCATTGTAAGAAACATGCAAGCAGTTTGAGCTAAAAATACAAAATATAATAAAAAGTGGAAACTTATGGTGAATGACATAGATCAAAGAATATGTTTGTGGTCTAGACAGTACCATATGCAGCATAAGCATTTATGTATGACCATGGTAACATATTTTGTGATTGTGTTAGAAGAGAAATGATGAGGTATGTATGGGGACAGAAAAGACCCAAGATTGAACTGGCAGGAAATTATCTTATCAATAGAAAAAGGAGGCTTAGTGGTGCTGCATCTGCAAGAAAACGTTATGGTGGTGCAGCTACAAATTAACATATTACTTATGAAAGCCAAAGTATACCTCAGAATGGAAAAGGATTATGCTAAAAGAAAAGAAAAGAAAAATAAACGACTCAGCTAGGAATGATCTATAATAATGCACTAGAGATTCTTAAAAACTAAGATTGATAAGACTTGGAAATTTGAGGTATGACATAGCAGCAAGGGGCAATTAACAGTGAGATACCCAAGGGCTGGTGGCGAGAGGAAGATTTACCACTAGAAACAAACATGGGGGACCTAGACTGAAGGGAATTTTTTGACAAAACCCAGATTCAAATTTGGGAATTTGTGGAACACAGAGGGGTATATAACATCCTGGTGAAAAATGACATGTTTGTAAAAAAAAAAGTAACCTAGAGAAACTGGGATTATTCAAGAGTGAGAGATGTGGAAAATCCTGAATTGTGAGAAACAAGCTTTCATCAATAAAGGAAGATAAAAACATTTCTTTTAAATTTGCACTTGTAGTGACTCTTGGTGATATTGCCTTTGTGTATTCTTCTGTTTTTTCATGTTCTATCCAGACAGTTACCTATTTCCATTTTATTAGTTTGTTCTGGGACCTTAGTCTTGTAGCTGCATTTGCAGTTGTAGGTAAGGCTGTGAATTACTGCAAGCTCTTAGTATCATTTATATGTTATACTGCACTCTTGTTTGTATTTTGAACCCTGTCTGGAGCCTTAGGCTTGTAATTTCATTCGCAGATGTGGCAGAACTGTGAACTGCTGCCAGAGTTGAGCCTAATTTAGTCAATTATTACTGCATTTTTCCATTTACAGTGTTAATGGTAAAGTTCTACAGAGTCTGGTGCTTTAGACTGCAGTGGGGTTGCAGTAGTGGAAATACTGTGAATTATTCTGCATGATTTGTGCTTCTCTTCATTTGCAGCTGTTTACATTCCAGTTTTTGCTGCTACAGTCTTATATTCTGCTTATCAGTTACCTGCTTTGTGTTGCTTTCCAGTGCCTTTCTGTTTATTTTGCTATTATTAACATGTAGCTCAGAGTCATAGATTAAGATAACTGTGACTTTCTAACAGGTTCTGAAGTCACAGAGTTCCAATATTGGCTTTATTTGATAAGATCCCTCTCTAGCTAGTATGCTTCTTGCAGCTTAAAATTTTCCCTAAACCTCTTACTCTTTCCTGTTTTGATTTTAAAATCCTGTATCTCTGGCTTCTGTCCGCTATAGTAATCGGACTTTCAAAGTCCCTCCTTCCTCTCTTTCTTTGCTATTGTCAGTTGTGTAAGCTATTTAAGCACTTTTCCCACTCATTGTTTTTCATAGGTCCATAATACTGAGTGCCCACTGAGCAAACCAGTATTGCCCTTGAGTAAACCTCCCTTACCATAAACTACCTTCTGCTCATTTTCCTAAAGGTCCCATCTGCTTGGCATCCTTTCTACACTTTGCGGGGGTTCTGAATTGATCCTGATCCATCCTTGCCATATAAGAGATTTATTTTATTGTTTTGCACTTCAGATAACTGTATTAGAGTGCTGCTGATTTATTTTTGCATTATTTGTTGATTTTGCATTTTAAATCATTTTAAAGATCCCTAATATTGTACTGTTTGCTGATTGTCCAGATATGCACTTTTGAGAAACCTTTTTTATTGCTAATACTTAATTGTTGTATTCCTGCACTTTTGGCTCAGCAAGACTACCCTTTTACTCAGCTGAGTGTAGAGAAAGTAGTTTGTGCAGGGACAAGCAGTGACCCATGTGCTTAGGGGTAGATACTCCAATTACTACATTTCACTTCTGCAACAACTTGCTGACTACCCAAATAGGACCAGAAACCATGGACATGAAATTTCCTGCTATCTCCACAGCCAGCTTGATGGATATGGAAGGTATGAGCCAATGTAGCAATTACTTTATATTTACTGACAACTAGCTTATTCTCAAACAATTTGATAAGGTATGCGAGAGATGTATTTACAGAATGTGTCTTGAGGCAAAACTCTTACATACAGGCATACATAATACCAACCAGGTGATCATAAATACACACAATACACCCACCACACACAGTATGGATCAGACAGACAGACCCACATATGCTGAGGCACTTAAAAGTAATCAACTTAAACTCCAAAGACCTCCCAGATATTTGACCTATAATAGATATTCTCAGCAGCCACAAAAGTACTCCACCACAACATATACAGCCACATCTCCTGGAGCCCCAGCTTCAAAGTCCATAAGGTAAGTCACCATGTAACCCAATATTTTAGTCATAAGAGACTCCATTGTGAGACACACAGCCATCCCATTCACCAGACTGAATAACTACAAAGTCACAGTCAGTTGTCTATCAGGGGCCAGTTGCTGCCAGATCACTCACACTCAGCTCATTGTATCACTAGTACCATGATGACTGTCATAGTTGATGTGGGTATAAATTACCTGAGATATACCCCTTTGGACTATATGAAGAGATAACATTGTGGAGCTCTCAGACTGTGTGTTCCAGGCTGGGATGAGCCTAAAACTGAGAATGACTCTACCTTCACCAAGGATGATGCCACAACATGGACAGAAGATGATTGACTTTAATGATTGGTTTAGCTTCTGGTGTCATTCCAAGGGGTGCAATATTTGTCAGCATGGGAGGATATGGTTGACAGACCACATTGCTTTGCCAATAATGGTCTGCACCTGTCCTCTCTGGGCTTTTGAATATTAGCTAAAACATTGTCCTGCCTCATATCCTGTCTTAACAATGTCAAGCCGACAAATCTTCTAACACAGCAAAACCAACATAAGAGAATCTAAAGAAGTTACTGGTCAATGCACAGTGCCAGGAGTCTAAATAAGAAATTCCTGTCTCCCCAAGCTCTCCTCACCCTGGAAAAAGCAGATGTCTGTGTAGACATCTATGCATTTACCAAGACAATGTTTTAAGCTGCTGAGAGCACCCTGGCAGTGCAAGGCTACAATGCCTTCCATGCATTCAGGCTAGCTACTGCACAGGAAGGTACAAAGGTGGAAGTGTCTCAGTCCTCATCAATAACCAAGTCGCCTCAAGGCTGGTCAAACAGGATGACAAGTTTGAGCTTCTCCATATCCAAATTACTATAGTCGAAGTCCCATTCCATATCTTTACTAGCTATAGTTCCCCCCTCTATGATCTAGGAAACCCATCACTCATACTTACACTTACTAGAGACATTCACCATTCAATCCAATACCATATCCATGGATGACTTTAACTACCTCATAATAAACTGGGACTCATACATGACCGCAATACTGCAGGCCCATAGAATACTGGAATTTGTAAACACTAACATCCTGGACCAAATAGTCCACTTTCCCACCAAGGGAGCAAACATATTACACCTGGTCCTTAGTAACATGGGAGAATATGGACCCCCCCAGTCTAATGCCCTCTCTGGTAAGGTCAGACTATAAAGCTATCTTCTTTGAAATAAAAACAAAACCCATGACCTGAACTAACCTGTAGCTTTTAGGAACTATTCTAAGACAGACTTCTTTGTTATTAAGTGACAACTTCACAAAATTTCAAGCCCACCCCCCCACACCAAACCCTGAGAATACAGTCACCTATGAGGAATTGTTCACTGATACTCTATACGATTATGTTACTAAATGTGTAGGGGTAGCTGTGCTTACCAGAAATAAGCTCAGAACAAACTCCAAAAAACAAGCCACTGTAGTGGAATCCAAACATCAACAGGCTGTACAACAAAGGAAGAAATTCATAGCAAAAGTAATGGAAATATGGTACCTACAGCTGAATCTATCTGGGGCCTGTACAGCTGTGATCCAACACATAACACCACACTGTTGGGCTCTCTGGAGGTGGTACTGCCTTTAAAAGATGCCAAGAACTCCTCTCATCTCTGTAAGACGTGGTTCAGTCAACGCCCACCAACTCTTGGCCTGTGTTCCCTTGGCTTGGCTTCTGATCTTGGGTGACAGATCATATCTATGGCCATGCAATAGTCCATACCATAGTTATGGCCATGGTCATCCATAACATTAACTTTAATGACACTCTAAGTCCATCCATTGTCACAAAAGAGCTAGTCCGTGGCAAGGACAGCAGAGATGGAGGGGTTGCAGTACCCCCTCATTCTTAGCATCTGTGAACTTTGGCATGTAGGTGAATGTAGACAGGACTTGCAGAGCATCTCTCTTGCTTTTTGTTGTTGGATTAGCTCGCACTGTTGGCCTAGTGTTGGATTCGAATGACTCCCTTATTCAGCTTCTCTGTGGTGTTCTGCTTATTTAGGTGGTTTATTGCCATGATTGTGGTTTGCTTTTTGGATTGGATGTCATTAAGAATATGGATTTATAAACTTTGCTGTCTGGGCTTGTTCCTGATAAGGATAATATTCATATTTTTGATGACTGTGGAACTAGTACATCAGCGGACAAATAGGTACTGTTTCAACACAAACTTTAACTTTCATAAAGGCTTTTGAGAAGTTAATAGCGGTTATGAAAAGGGTGCGAGCTAATGTTTGTCACTTAAAACTTTTGAAGGCTTATGAATCAAAGGGGTATTGCCTGAGTAGTTTGCAGGTTCGTATGCAACCTGTGGTACATAATATAGATTATACCTTGGTTAAGGAATGCTCTAAGGTTCAACAAGCAGCCTCTATGGTGTTTGTTCACATTTTAATTTCCTTTTACTTGAGACAGTTATCTAAAATTATGCGGGATGTTATAAAATTATGCAGGGTGTTATGCACAGTTGTGAGGAAGTAAAATCCATTCAGGAACATTCATAGGTTCATAGGTTCATAGGTAGGTACTAGGCTATCTGCCCAAGGGCATTTATAAGCCTAGTCAGAGTGTGTCGGCTTTCACCGCCCCATTGATTAATTAACTGATCCTCTGTCAAGCAAAGCCAATGAAGTGATCCCAGGGATGTATTTTCTGTTACCCATCCACTCGTCAAGGTTTCTCTTGAAGAGTGTTAGTGAGGGGCTCTGCCTGATGTAATTTGGAATTTTGTTCCAAAGCATGGGGAGTCTCTGTGACAGGAATCTATCCCTCCAGCATGTTCTATTTATTGTTGTGGCTAGGTTTAGCTCACTAGACCACATGGCTTGCAGTGACTTGGATTTCTTTAGGTGGAGCATGTCCATCAATTCTCAGTTGGGCATGGCTTTGTAAGTCAGGCAGAGATCACCTCTGAGTAAGCGATATGCCACTGAGTACAGCCAGAGTTTTTTCAGTCGGTCTGCATAGGACATATGTTTGAGACCAGTAATCCTCTTGGTGAGGTATTTTTGTGGGCTTTTCAGCTGTTGGAAGTGTCTTGTGAGGTACATCCCAAATTGGGCATTGTACTCTATGATGGGTCTAATGAGTGATGAGTACAGGGGCACTATAACCTCTTTATTTCTAGATGTGAACCCTTTAGCAATTAGATGGGCCACATAGGAGGATTTCCTAACTACTTTGGCAATATGATTGTCAAAGGAGAGATTACTATCTACCTGGGTCCCCAGATCTCTTATTACCTCTTCTGTATTAAGGGGGCTGCCACCTATGTGGTAATTTGTGGGTGTTTTTTTTTTCCCAAATGGGATGACTATGCATTTTTGGCATTTAGCTTGAGGCCATGACTTTGACACCAGGTGTCCATCTCAGTAAGGCCCTTTTGGAGGATGTCCGTGTCAGCCGGAGAGTCAATTATGGCTCCCAGTTTGCAGTCATTGGCGAACTTGGTTAGCCATAGTCCTCTTGTGTTTGCCTGTACTTCTGAGAAGTATATACCGAACAGTAGGGGTCCCAGGACCAAGCCTTGCGGGACACCACTTGTGAGGGTTTTGAGTCATTCCTGGAGCCCGCTATTCTTACCATGTGCGTTCTGCCTGTAAGCCAGTTGGCAACCCATCACATGATGTCGGGGTTTATGTTCAGGCTGGTGAGTTTTTCTGTAATACCCAAGTGGGGAATGGTATTGAAAGCCTTGGCGAGTTCAAGGTAGGCTGAGTGAACCACCTTTCCCCTCATCTATGGCCTTGGTGACTGTCTCAAAGAAGTCAACTAGGTTTAGTAGGCATGATCTGCCCTTAACAAAGCCAAACTGGGTCGGGTCAAGTTTTTTGGAGGTCCCCAATGTCTTTGTTAATGAGTTCCATAATGATGTGCTCCATAACCTTGCAGACCAGGCTAGTCAGGCTTATGGGGTGATAGTTACCAGGGTCAGTTGTGGCCGCTCCTTTGTGGAGAGGAATAACCGTTGCTGTGCGCCATTCTATGGGCATGTAGCCTGTGGAGAGGCTGAGGTTGAACAGCGTGTTTAGGTGGGGGGTAAGTTTGTTCTGTAGTTCGTGCAAGACGCAGCCTGGGACACCATCTGGTCCCATTGATGCTGTGTTTTTGGCTTTTGAAAGGGCTGTTTTCACCTGTGCATCTGTGATTTTTGAGACACTACACTTTTCTATGCATTGTTGTGGGCCCTTTTGGAGGTGAGGGGG
Organism: Protopterus annectens; assembly: GCF_019279795.1. Lineage (NCBI taxonomy): Eukaryota > Metazoa > Chordata > Ceratodontiformes > Protopteridae > Protopterus > Protopterus annectens. Next base: position 508,560,952 of record NC_056727.1, on the reverse strand, counting down.
GGTGAGGTTTGCACTGAATCTATCTGCCAGGATGTTGGCAATATCAGTAGGTTTAGTATATTTTGTGCTGTTTTGCACTAGTTCAGTTGCATATCTGCAAGTTGCCACTTAGATTCTTAACATAGCTAAAGAAGGCTCTGTTGTTATCTTTTGAATCCTTGGCTATTTTTCTTTCAAGTTAGCCTTGGATGATTTCATGAGGGACCTCAGTTTCTTATTGATACTGATCAGGGATGTCTTTCCTTCTTGGGATTTGTTTTTTTTCTGAACTAGTTTCCTCCTTCTATTGTATAGCCTGTTTATTGCTGGGGTCCATCAAACTGGTTTCCTTCTCTTAGGGGAGTGAGTCTTGGTTTTGCTAGGGATGGCATGATCCATGCATCCTTGTCGGTGCTCATAGAGTGCATTTGTAAAGGATTCTGCATCTTGGGCAGCATTATCCTTTAGCATGGGGGCTGTGAAACTTACCACCTCTGTCTTAAGTAAGGTTAAGTTTGCTTTAGAAAAGTTTTTTACTGTGGTTTCCTTAGTTGGGGGTGGTGGTGGGGTATGGACATCCAGAGTGATTAGTTTATGGTCTGTTCTAACCAGTGACGGGTTGACCTCCGGTGTGGAACACCTGTTGCCCATGTTGGTGATGACCAGGTCCAATATGTTTTCACCTCTGGTAGGGGAGTTTACCAGCTGATCCAGGGCATTTGAGTTGATGAATTCCAGGAAGTGCTGGGCCTGGGAATTTGTACTTGAGTAGTTTTCCCAGTGAATGGTAGGGCAATTGAAATCACCCAATATCAGGGTGTTTGGTAGGACCTTCATGTTTTCCAGTGTCTCCAGAAAGGTGGAGTGGTGGTCCTGGGTCATGAAGGGTGATCCATCGCAGGCCACAATTTGCATTGCAGATTTGCCCGATGTTAGTTGCACATGGATGATCTCAGAGGTATCATGCTGCTCCACTAACCTGGAGGTGTAGGTATCCTTGATGAATATGGATACACCCCCTCCTTTTGCGTTTTGGTCCATGTTCTGTGGCCGAAATGTGTGGTATGAGTTGTAGCCCAGTAGTGCTGGGGTGCTCTCTGGAGCCCTGAACCAGGTTTCAGTTACTGCACAGATGTCGACGTTCTCCATACTAAGGAGTGCTTTGAGCACATGCATTTTGAGATTTAAACTCCTGGCGCTGAGTAGCATAACCCTCATTTTTTTGTTAATTGTGCTGTTTACCCTGGTGGGTTTGACTTTTGAACCTTGCCTACAAAAGACACTATTGGGGCAGCAAGACCCTTGGCCAGTATTCAAAAGCCTAGGGGTGACAGGTGCAAGCCGTCTCTTGTAAAGCAACGCGGCTTGTCGAGCATGTCGTCCCAGGCTGACAGACACTGGATCCCCTTTGAATGACACCAGAAGCTTAGCCAATTGTTGAAATTGATCATTTTTTTCTTTATACTGAGGTATCATTCTTGGTGAGGGCAGGATGCTACTCAGGGTCATACCAGCCTGGGCTACATTATCAGAGAGCTCTTCCATGTCTCTTTTTATGCAGTCCATGGAGGTATGTCTCAGGTCATTCACACCAACATGAACAATGACAGAATCATATTTGTACTTGTTCTGGAGTGACCTGAATGCTTGTGTTATGTGGCGGATTCTGGCTCCTGACAGGCAGCTAACAGTAACCTTCTGCTTGTCCAGTCTAGTGAGTGGGATGTTAGTGTGCCTGAATATACAGTCACCTATTACTAGCATGTTAGGTATGTTATTTCACCTTAAGGGCTGTAATTGTGTGGCACACCTCTTTTGTGTTTTATGTGTTGTCTGGTTTGTGATGGGAAGTGCAGGTTGTTTGGGTGTCTGCTTTGGAGGTCTCTGATGCTTTTGCAGGTTTTTATTTAGAGCCTCCGAGTATAATTTTGTGTATTTATGTGTATTTTTTGCCAGTGCTGTTTTAGTACATCTGTGTGCGGCTGGAGTTGTGGTGCAAGTGTTAACCTTCTCCTCTTGACTGTCTGTTCCAGTCTTGGGTGGAGACAGCTTAGCTTCCAGTTTGGCTGTATAATTGCATCTCTCACATATGTTAGTGTTTTGTGGTAGGAGGAGAGGATTGTCTGTGTACATGAGGCAGTTGTAAAATTGCCTCAGGATACCCAGATTCACCATCTGGACTGGAGAGTGTACCTGAAGTTGCTCTTTGGTCATGCCTGAATAGTAGGGTGAGCTGCTTAGTCGCTTGGTTGGTGAGGGGTGAATAAAGAGCCTTGCCCTACTGGGAAATCAGTGTCAGGGTATATTAGTGCTTGCTATAAGGTCTGAGCAAATGCTGTACTGTAAGATGCTTTTTGAGTGCTTAGGTTGAGAGTTAGACTAGTTTCAAGGGAAAAACTGAAGAAGAGACTTAGTGGAGCGAGAATAATTTAACCATAACTACCATGCAAACACGGTTTTTATAGCAGGGAAATGAAAGAGATAGAAATTAGCCCAAAATGGCCACTATACTACTAACTTCTGGGCTGGAACCACTCCTCCAGGGACAGATAGGTTGTTCAAAGCTCCCCTCTCTCACAGGTGAACAGAGAAACTTCCTTCTATCCAAGTAAGGTATGGGCAACTCAGAAACTAGTATCACAGCCCTGAATTCAGCACTAGCCTGAAAACTGGACTATACTAGCTTAGAAAGGCAGGAAACAAGGATTTTTTGTGTTTTTTTTTTTTTTTTTGTTTGCTTTTTTTGAAAAGATAAGGTGAAAACAGTAAAACATACACTTAAAGCAGCTTTAAATGACTACAAAAGATCAGAAAAGTCTATTGCACTTTAGTGTGTAGCCTACAACAGTTAAACAAATTATTTAACCAAAAAACAACTTTTTAAAATTGCAGGCAGTCAACTAAGTACAATATGTGGAAATAACAAGCTTGTAAATCACAATAACTGCTGGAAAATCTGCGTTTAGGCAGAAAATAGTTTAGTACAGCAAGAAAGTACAGAAAACTGATACTTAATCACTCCAAAGTCTCACTCCTAAGCTAGAAGGCTTGTATCAGTTTAAGGCTTTCTAGTGCTATCAGTAGGTTAGTTACAGGAAAGATGGGAAACAAGTGCAAATGTGGACTTTTAAACCAGAAAGTTGAAAGAGATGGACAAACTGTCCAAATGGTCAATAAACTATAATTTCTCGGCCAATAACCTCTCCTCTCATGGCAGACAGGCTACCTAGTGCTTACTACTCCCACTGATAAGCTAGAAGGCTTTCCTCAACACAGAAAGGCTTGCTGGGCTCAGAAGCTTACCAACAGTCCTGGATACAGCAACTCTGTACCTGGACTAGGCTAGTTACAGGAAAGGTGGGAAACAAGCGCAAGTGCGGCTTTTAAACCAGAACGTTGAAACAGATGGAAAAAAACTGCCCAAATGGCCAATAGCTACAATTTCTGGGCCAGGAACCACTCCTGTTGTGGTAGATAGGCTACCTAATGCTAACCACTCCCACTGATAAGCTAGAAGGCTTCCCTCCAACACAGAAAGGCTTGGGGGGGCTCAGAAACATACAAAATTCAGACTATGAAAAATAGTTTGGGTTGTTATCTTCTGGACTTGTGACATAAGCAGGAATTACAAGCGCGCAAAATTAAAAAAAACTAAGGGGGATGCAGCTAATTATCTTGGTGGCAAATTATTCATATTTTGTAAATCTGTTAAGTTTTCAAGTGGTCAGGATGTACAAACTTTTGATCAGTGTTATGCTAAGGATTGTAGAAAGAGACCTAGGTCCATATTTAAGCAGTCAGTAGTGGCAACTGAGTCTTCAGCAGAGGAGTCTTCTTCTGCTGTTGATACAGATATGGAAGTGGTTCATGATTCTCTGGCTGCTAAAGAGAACCTTTTACAGGTTGTAGAAGGGCTGGACGTAAATATTCTGAAAGAAACAAGTACTTTGGATTCACTGATACAGCTGATGCTGCCCAAGTAAATATTACTTTGATTACAAACGATGTTTCTATGACAGTTCTCACTGCAGCAGAATCAGAGGTGCTCAATAAGGGACTTGAGTTTGTTCCCACTTATTTGGTGACTGAAGATGTTTTTGTTAATGATGTTATATCTTTTTGTATAAAATTTAATTTGTTGTTATATTCTGATAACAAAAATGTACAAGGTGAATCCCGGTTTATTTTTAAAAATTCTTCTTTTTCTCCTGCAATGGATAAATATGTGTCTGTTTTCCAACAAAATGTTTTAAAATATTTTAATTTTAATTTTAAGGTATAATGTGGGTCCCAAGAGGAATGTAACCCCTGTGCAACATCATGCATTATGTTATTTGCAGAACAATAATAAGGTAGTTATCAATAATGCAGATAAAGGGGGAGCAGTGGTAGTATGGGATTGGGCCTTATATGTGCAAGAGGCCCACAGTCAGTTAATGAATAAACAATTTTACCAAAAATGGTTTTGGATCCCACATTACACTTTAAAAAGAACTTAGATTATTTTTTTATCGCTTGTTCTAGATGAAGGAATTACTTACTAAATATAAATTATATAATTTGACAGTGTCTGATCCTTCCCCCCCCAGTACTTTTATATGTTCCCCTAAATCCACAAGAATCCAACATGTCCTCCAGGTAGAGCCATAGTTTTGGGTCTTGGTTCTATGACTGAGCCTCTTTCAGTTTTCAAACCCAATATTTAAAACTTTTGTTGATTACTGTAAGATCCACTATGTTAATACAAGCCAGCATTGCGAATTTAGTTCTGACACATATCTGCATAAGACTTAGCCCTCAACCATTTATCTCCAGACTCGGGCACAAAGACAGAAATAATCATGGGCAAAGTTACCAATTCGTAGCTCATGTTACAATGGCATTGTTGAACATTACAGTTGAGACTTTATGACGTTGCAAATTAAATACTTTCTGAAACAAATGAAAAGTGCATGTTACATTAGCAGCAGCTGTTAAATGCATGCAATTCCTTTACTGAAGATTAAAAACAAAACTGAAATGTAAGCAGCATCACACACAGTAAAAAGGGACATTTGTAATACAGTCCAAGAAATTCAGTACTTATTAAACTTCAGGTACAGCCATTCCAGAGTAATTATTGATATACCGTATATACACACACACACACACACACACACACACACACACACACACACACACACACACACACACACACACACACACACTGTGTGTATAATACACAGGTACGTCCTCTGCAGACATAAAGATGTTTAGGAATTGTACTCAGAAAGGTAGTTCCCAAACTGTTGATCTACTTGTTTATTCAGAAGGGATACATTAGAGGCTGTACTGCATACTAAATTACTTTAAGTGTTCTCTAGATGAACCAAGTCTGAAAAAACAAAAACAAAAAAAGCAAAAAACAAAAAAAACAATGGGCGCTATGAGTCAGGAGCAAGGAGCGCCCAAACTGATAAGAAAGCATGCAAAGACAAACATACGCTACAAATGGCTTCAGTACCGCTGCATTTCAACAGAAAAATAATAAAGACAGTGAAAACAGAACTATCTTGTGCTTTATTTTCATTGTTAACGGGTGGAATAGAATGTTGATGAAAATCATACAGCTAAACAGAAATTGTTGCTGTAATTGTCCTATAAATAGTTCATTACTCAGCTGGCTCCCAAACTGTCAATGTAATAGACATTTCCATTTTGAATGGCAATCTTAATAGTTGTAAGGAGACTCTCTGTTGTTCAGAATACTTATTCATTTTGTACTAGCTCTTAAAACTTTAAGCCTATTAAACAGAAAACTTATTAATAATTTTGTATTAGCTCTTAAAACTGTAAGCATACTAAAGTATGCACATGACAAGATATCTGGGTAGCTGTCAATTATCCTTCTGAGATCAGCAGCAAATTTAACAATAAACAGCCTCAGGTACACCTTAAATTACAACAACTTGGCATTAAAGATCATTTCACAAAGAAAAAACTGCTATTTCAGACTTGGAAACATTTCAGTATGTGCAAAATTGTATGCCTCAGTAACCTGAGTGGGAAATGTTTCAATATACTTACAATTAAACAAATTCTTGTGTGTGTGTGTGCGTGTGCGTGTGTGTGTGTGTGTGTGTGTGTGTGTGTGTGTGTGTGTGTGTGTGTGTGTGTGTGTCTGTGTGTGTGTGTGCCATATTTAAAACATTGGTCTTCTTACAGCTGTCATTGAGTCACAAATATATGCTTATGAAGGAAGCAAGGAAACAATTAGGTAAAAATGTGTTCCACGTCTTGCTTTTGAATTTACTTTAGTAGTAATAACAGCAGACTATAGTTGCAATCAAAAATTGCAGGCTGTTCAAAACAAACACTGTAGGTTTCACAGGTACCCCTAAAGCACAACACCACTGCATTAACCTTAGCCTAGGCAGGTTACATATATCATGAAAGGCTATTCTTCTGTTGTGCATTCTTACATGCAAGGTTTTACATCTGGATAAATGTATGTTATTATCCTAGATTTTACATGCCAAAGATTGCTTCAGAACACTTTATGATATCCTTCTCATCAGCATTGTTTATTTTTAGGGACCTGTGGTGTTGTATTTATTTCACATTTGTTAATCGGGTTAGTCCAATTGAGTTTGCAAACAAACCCATTTTCAGTGGAGACCCGACGGGAGAAGCCCCAGCAAACATAAGTAAAGATAAAGTGACAATATGCAAATATTAAATAACAATCACAATCCAAAATAATTTAAAAAAAGAAAAGGTTATTAACTATTTGCATTACATTGATAGTAAGCAACCCATTTTCAGTGTAGACCCAATGGGAAAGAGCCCCAGCAAACAAAAATAAAGATAAACATACAGGACAAAAACTATTAAAAATAACAATGCAAATACAAAATTAATTAAAATAAAAGAAAAAAGTATGAACATTAAGGGTTGCACTGATAGCAGTGGTCTTAATTTACTACATATGAGAGTAAAAACAAAAAGATAATTGTTGTTCAAAAGAAGGGCAATGTATAGACATTGATAGGAAGTGGGGATAAATAGAGTGGAGAATGGGAGGGAGTGAGAAAGGAAGGGCTATATAGTAGGGCTATAGTAACAAAGCTGAGGGTTTAGGAAGTTAGTTTAAGCAGAAAGTTACTAACAGAGAAAGAAAGTTAGGAAATGCATTAGGCAGGTTACATACATAATGAAAGGCTACTCTTACCTGCAAGATTTTACATTTGGATAAGTTTATGTCATTATCCTAGATTTTACATACCAAAGATTTGTGATTGCATAGCAGATGTATTGGGAGATTTATTTTATTTAACATCTGTTAACTGGGAAAGTCTGACTTGGAACGAAACTCCTGAAAAAGAAATTAGCATTTGCCCTGCTGCCTCCAGTACTGCAACTGGGACAGGTGGTACCCCATGCACTTCCCCAAACAGGTACTCCACTCAACTCAAGGTTGAGGAGCAAAATAAAGAAAAAACTCTTTATTCCCATAACTGTAGCAAGCTGCTTGCTGCAAGTGGTTACAGTTATCACCACATAATGTGTTCTTCCATGCTTCAGCCATGAATACAAATGCATTATTGACATGCACTTGTGAAGCCACAATATCCTTGTGGCTTCATAATCACTGCGGGTATTGTTCCATAGCACCTTTGAAACCTGCTGATTGAGCCATCTAACAGCTTGCACACACCCTATTTATGGCTCTATCACCTCATCCATCACTAAGAACCGAAGACATTGTTTTACCATATGGTAGCAAACAAATCCCCTGATATTGTTACCTATATAATTTGTTGCAGGTCTGCACTTATAGAAAGTTCATTATTAAATGATATTGTGTAACTATAAAATGACTTTTGTAGACAAGTTTAGCCTAATACTGCTAGTTTTCTTTTTGTTTCATGAAATTGTGCTCAGGCTTGTGACTGAAAATGGCCCTTATGGTCCAGCTCACTTACCAGTAAAATAAAATACATAGCCATGTGTGTAAGTAAATAAAGGATCATTGAAGGTCATTATGTGACTTAAAGTCAGGAAACTACATCGATTTTTGTACAGAAGACGCAAATTGCTCCATGTCAGAACTGTCTTCTTGTCAGCAACTCAATGACTTAGTTTTCAAACTCTGTAATCAAAAAATTTTACACCACTTTTAAATTCAGTGATACTTGTAGCAGAGGGTTGATGCCCTGAAGAAATTTGCGTAATAGAATTACACAGGGTCCTCCACCACTCATGTGGTTATTACCTCAGAAAGCTCCTCACTCATTACCCCTCTGAAGTTTTAAAAGGTGGAAGGTGGGGCTAGTGGGGAAACCTGGTGACAATCCAATCATTACCCACCACAGATGCTTTTAAATAATGTATATTATCATATGAGTTTGCATTTTCACACATTAATTTAGTACAGTTTGATTTTTATACACAAAGGAGAACTTGAGACTCAAATGCACAAGAGGAAATCATGGTCTGCTTTAGCACATAATGTGCTCTTCTGTAAGACAAAAAATACGATTTCAAAGTTAGCTCATGTCTGAAATGCAAATACCTACCTTGTTTCTTTGTTCTGTGTTATAATTACAGAGCTGCAATGGTCAATAATAAGAAAGATATTTTTTTCCTGAAAAAACTACAAGCCTGACAAAAGTAGAGCGATGGTACAATAGGAAAACAACATCTCAGCCTAGGTTTGCTTATTGTAAAGATACAGGGAAGGCAGTTGATTGTCCTTGTAGTAGACTGATTTTGATCAGCTGGTTAATTGTAATGATGGTAAGTTAACAGCATCCAGTTTTTATAGTTATTAAAGCTTAAACCAATATATTATACATACAGAAGAGAGTCAACCTTGTAGGGGGGCTTGCAGAGACATGTCATCTGATATTTAACATGTTTCATACATTATAAATGAGCTTTGATGGCTGTAAACTGACTTCTAGTGGGGTGGGGTGGATACAACTTGCATGGTGTTCTCAAATGGGATATGCACAGCCAAGTTATACTTACCTGCTACAAGTCTGTTATGCATCCACATTTTCCATGATTTTAAAACTTTGTTTGATTTGTGTATTCTGTGTGTCTTGTGTGGATCAAGAATGAAAATGACCTTTGGAGCAGCCCATTGGGCCTATAATAGTTTTATATAGGATGTGGAGAGAGGTTTGAAGGTAAAAGTGGATATGGTGCTACATGGCTGCTGGGCAGAGTTTGAATTAGATGTTGAGGAATCCATGGTTACAGATGTTTTACCATCTATGAAATAAGAGTTGAATTGTATTGTGATTTCAAGTGATGAGTTATTGAGAGAGAGGTTAGAGTTGAATTTATTCCCAGAATGCAAGAGTTCTTGCTGTCTAGAATTCTTAGGGTTGTGTTTACTATAATTCTGAAAGTTATTATAGTACAGTTTTTTGTCATCATTAATTAGCTTTTTTGTATGATTGCAAAGCATTCTGAAGTTTTCAAAATATTGTGGTGTTTTATATTTTTGAAGCCCAATTCTATTCTATTTTATATTTTTGCCATTCTTTCCATGTTTTTTCCTCTATCTTGCATTAGCATTCTATTCTTTTTGGAGAGCCAAATTGCATTATTTGTTTTTAGTCTCTTCTTTGTAGGAGGTGCAAGGCTGTTTAGGATATTCAGGAAAGTTGTACTGAATTCATTTACAGCATCATTTAAAAACAGGATTCTTAGGCAGTTCCAGCTGAAAATATTATAGGTTAGTAATGAACATTTCTGGGTTAAACTTGGAAAGGTTGCGTGTTGTTTTATAAACATGTTGCTTAAGTGGATGTGTGAGATATCTGGATTTTTTTTATTTCTCCAAGTGTTTTGGGTTTCTAATACCATGATGCAAATGGACTCCATTCTAAAGTCAAAGTATGATTGCAGTAAATTAAATTAGTTTTGTTTTAATCTTTGATGTTAGCCAGAAATACTCTTCGCAGCACCTGCAATGTGTCCAGTAATGACTCCTTCTGCAATTCGTATGGAGTTACATGTATCAGTAACATATCTAGGTATGATTGTAAATTCTTTTTTATAAGAACCATTGTTCCTACTACTACTGTAATGGTCTAAGTATCTTTCTTCCACATTACCCTCATTTCTGCCTGCAAATCCTGGAACTTTATGACTTTTTGTCTGTCTGTACATAAGACACTGTAGTCACTGGGTGTAGTGATTTCAATAATCAATGCTACTTTCGTGTTCTTTTCATGGACTATTATATCTGGTTTTACTGCATCTATTTTTGAATGGTTGGTAATGGATGATCCCATGTGATATAAACGTCATCATTTTCTATGATGCTTTGTGGCTCATGTTTCCAGTGCTTTTCAGCTACTTCAGTATTACAATGTTTGCACAGTCTTCAATGCAACAGTTGCCACATTATTATACTTGTCAGTATACAGTCCTTCTGCCATTAGTATATCACACCCAGCAGCAAGATGTGCAACTGTTTCCAATTCTGTTTTACAAAACTTACATTTGTCTGTTTCTCCCACATGTTCAATGGACTTTGTAAACCAATGTGTACATAGTCCACTATCTTGTGCCACCAATATTAACCTATTGTCTTTTGGTTTAAATTCGCCTCTCCTTAACCATTGCTGAATTCAGTCCTGATCAACATGAGGTTGTTCCAAGAGTTTCCTGTACTTGCAACTATATTTATGGATTTTCCACATTTCTTGCCTTTTCCTCTGATCCTTCTCTTTCTTTTGTTTTTGGCATATTCAGTTGCTACTCGATCTATATCTACTTCTGGTTTGATTTCCATTCCTGCTTGATGCCAATATGCTTCTGCTAAACTAAGCAGGGAAGACATCTTAGACTTATTCTCCTCATGTTTCAAAACATTCACTATGTTTGGGTCTTGTGAGGTCAGCAGATATGTATGCAGTCCCACTATTGTAGATCTATACATGTAATCAATTTTGAGGAGGCCCATACCTCCTTCAGAATGGGGAATACATAGTCTTGGAATGCACTGTTTTTTATAAATCATTTGATGAGCATGAAGCATCCTTCTTGTTTTCCTGTCCAAACTATCCAACACCTTTTGGGGGCAGTCAGTCACTCTAAAACTGTAAGTCAGGACATGAAGAACAATTTTGTTTATAGCTTGGACTTTGTTCCTAGATGTCAATTCTATTTTATTATTAATTTAAGCCTTCTAAAATATTCCTGAGTTTTATTTACATTTGTTCATGTTTTATTGTTTATCCTTCATCAGTTCTCAAATATTTATACACTCCCTCTTGCTGAATTTCTTTTATATCAAATTCCTGTCCCAAACTGATATTTTCTTGATGCTGCAGTTTTCCTGCTTTAAAGGTTGTTTTTGCATATTTATCAAGACCAAATGACATTCTTATATCACCTAAAAAAGTTTGACCACTTGCAGTTGTGCTTTCAGTTCCTCATCTGATGAACTGTGCAGTTTTAAATCATCTACAAAAAGGAGATGAGAAGTCTTTATACTTTTATTTTCTGGGATCCAAATTGTAGCCATGACCTAATCTGTTAAGTAGACAGCTTAAAAGGTTAAGGGCAAGATAAAAGAGCAGCAGTGAAAGAGAGTCACCATCGATTACCCCCCTTTGAATTTTTATCCCTGGAATAATTTGTCCTTTATCATGGCTTAACTGCAGAGCGTTTTGCCACTGTTTTATGGTCACTGCAATGTAATTGATCAGTGTAGGGTGTATCCTATACATTTTTAAGCACTCTTTTATCCATGAATGTGGGATACTGTCAATTGCTTTTTTGTAGTCTCTCTATGCCATTCTTAGATTCTTCCCCTTTTAGTAGTTCTCCATTATGACTTTATTTAACATCAGATGATCTTTGGTTCAATATGACTTTCTTTTATTACCCTTTTGTTCTATGACCGAGTTTTCTTCTAAATGACTATAAACTCTGTTGGCATCAATTCCAGTGTATAGTTTATACATCGTTGGCAGAAAAGTCATTGGTCTATAGTTTTCAGGATAGCTTGCAGGTTCACTCTTAAGTAGGAGTATTGTTTTTCCTGTTAAGCAGGCTGGTGTCTGTTCAGGATGTGCATATATATAGTTTTTACTCATGGCTAAATCTTCATGTAAAGATGATAATACTTTTAACCAGAGGTTAGGTACTGCAGCTGAGCCTGGGGTTTTCTAATCAGGAGCTTTTCTTTATTTTGTTTCAATCTCTCTCGCAGTTACTTCATCCCATTGCATATCCTGTACATTTGAACTTCTTATTCTTTCTTTTACTTATTTTATCCATTTAGCATCTTTATTATGTTCCACAGGGTTTTCATAAATATTTCTCCAAAATGTATCTATTTATTCTTATTTTGGTGGTGTTTCAATTCCTTTTGCCTTGTTTCCCAATTCTCTATAAAACATTTTTGGGTCTTCAATAAATTGTTTATTTTGTACTTTTCCTTTATATTTATCTGCATATCTTCTAAGTTTTTCTGCCTGTGCTGATATTTTTAGTTTATTATTTGTGATAGTGCATGATAGATCCTGATCTGTTCTGATACTGTGCATTGCTTTTATCATGTCTATCTTTCTGAGTATTTTTGTTGATCTGGTCTGTATTCTATACTCTTCCAACAGTGGCACTTCTTGTCTTGATTGCTCTATAGTTTTCTTTATTCAATACTTCCATGATGGCATTCAGTTTCTCCCCTTCTTTCCCTTACTATCCTGTATTTTATCTTTATCTGTTATTAATTTAGCTGCACAGTAATATATGCTATTTACTTCTGTTATATCACATAAACTCTTGTGGACAGTCCTAATTACTGCATTCATTTGTTTTATAAGACTTCTAACTTTTGGGGTTTTACTGACTTTCTGTAATCTGTTTCTTTCATTGATCTTAATATGTCTGTCCATCTCTATTAAATCAAGTAAGTTTTCTCTTAAGTCGTTTTCCTCTAAAGTGAGGGCATTTTCTTTGTTCTCCATTTACTGTGGGCATTCTATAGATAGTTCCACAGTATCTTCATGTGCCACATTCTCTTCGGTTTCATCCTGTGTCATCCATTGTTTTTTTCATATGGGAACTCACTGGCCTATCACCCCACAATATTGGCTACATCAGAGTTGTCACACTTTCCTGTTCCTCCCCTTGCTGTGCAACTCAAACTATATGTTTGTACTGGTTTCCCATGGAAGGCTCCAAAGTATCTTCATCTGGCAACTAATTAGATGTTTCCTGCTCCACTGGTTTCACCTTAATTTGGGGATCCATTGCTCTATCCTGCTGTGATGTTTCTCAGTTAGATTTTCTACACTATATCTAGTTGTACAGTTTGGGAGATGACCACTGAGACAGTCAGACACTGTACCTGAGGTGGCTAGGGTCTGATACTAAGATCCAGTCTAATAGGGAATTTGATGTCTTGCTATAATGTGTGGAACTATTAATTTGTTGTGTGAAACCAAATAAGTTCATGCTAGATGTAGGGGAGTCAGAGTTTCTGTCCAGCCAATTGACATTCACATCACCTAGCACTATTATTTCTTGTAGAATTGTTATGGATATCCATTATAGGATATCTTCCAGAATAGCTGTATTGTTGCCATGAGGGATGTAAAGAACAGAAATACATATTTGTTTATAGTTGTTTAATTTTAGGAAAGTTATAAGAAGCTCTGCTGAATTGAATTTTGGTATTTTTTGGGAGGGGTGTAGTAGTTGTTGGAAAATATTAAAGCAATACCACCACCTTTCCTCTTTATACAGTCATTATGGATGATATTATAGCTGGAAGGTGTCATTTTGGAGTAGTTTATGCTGGGCTTAAGCCATGTTTCACTTACAACCAGAATATCAGGCTTATGTTGGTTAATCCAGGCATGTAGTCCAGTAATTTTATTTCTTACAATTCTAACATTTAAGGCAGCAAAAGTAAGATTACCAGGGTTGGGGGTTGACTATTGTAGGAGTAGAGTAGTGTGTGGAAGAAACTTTTCTTGATGTCCACTGTGATGGGGGCAAGGATTAGGGTGAATGTCTTCTCCTAGAAGGATTTTTTAGCATATTGGGGAATTATTGATATACGTTTTTGGATAGCATTTTTCCACCTAATTTCATTTTAGTTCGAGTTGAAATGGAGTTAATCAGTCTATATCTGCAGTAAAGATGAGGGGCATCATTAAACAGATTTAGTGCGATATGTGCAGAGTGAAGGAGGAAGTATGAATAGGTTGTTGGGGTAGAGTCGGACATATGTTGAGAGTTATTATAGAGTCATGGTAGGATGAACGATGGCCTAGAAGAAGAATAGAGTATAAACTGAGCAGAAGCATTATTAAGTAAATGGATCTGTATGTTATAGCTGACAGGTAGTGGGGAAGCAGGGATGAAGAAGGAAAAAGAAGTAGCAGGATAGAAGGATATTTAGTGGTGTTGGAGTCTGAAAGCTGATAAAGGGGAGGTAGGAAAGAAGTATTTTCTATGAAGGAAGAGTTAGGTTGTTGGGCTTAAGAGGCTAGGGATTAAGAATGTAGGCAAAATAAGAAGAAGTGAGGGTTTATTTGGGAAATGTAGAAGATACAATATCGAACAGATAGGTGTTGTTATGGAGGAGTGTGACTATGAATGTATATAGAGCAAAGCAGTATGGGAGAGAGAAAGGTATTTGGAAATAATGCTAAAAGATTAAAAGGAAGCTGGGAATTGGGTAAAAAGAAATGAGTGTTTGCATGATAGTAGTAAGGTTGTATGGGAGGGTTATGGAATAGGAGTCACAAGTGTAATGGGTGTGTAGGAAGAATAGCAGTGAAGTAAGAGGTGGTGGGTGAGAATTGGGAGTGGGGCATCTGTTGATTTAAAGTGTATGTAGTAATTTGCCAAAAATGAACTCAGGATTGCTATAATGAATAAAAGGTCACTGATGAGATACAGTTTGACAAGGTTCATACCTCTCAACTGTCCCTGATTTTCAGGGCCCTCCCTATTTTGACTCCAATTTTAGCTCTGTCTCTCTAATCCCTACTAAAATTGGTAATGCTTGGAGGAAAACGTAATGAGTTACACTAAATACATAATGACAATAATTAGAGGTACAGATATCTTTTACTTCTGAAAATGTATATTAATTCACATTCTGTTATTTTGTCACAGTGTCTCAGCTTAGTAGTAATGATATCTTAAAAGTGTCAGTGATTGTCCCAGATTATTTCTGTATTGAGAATATATATGGAAACATACCCTTCCATTGAAACAAAAACTAGCAAATCTTCCATAATCAACAACTAAGCATTGAAAAACTAAACATTGATCCACAAAGGATAGATATAAAAAAAAAAACATGTAATGTTTTTGCAGGGGGAAGCCCCCCTTGCACCCCACTAATTATGCATACCAACTCTGAGGTTGTTATTCCAAATGCCTGATTTGGTACATGTCAAAATGTGCATTGTAGTCAATTACTGGTCTAATGAGGGCTGTGTATACTGGGACTATGATCTCCTTATATCTGGATGCCATATCTTTACTTATATGTTGCACCAGGTTGTGCCACATAGAAGGATTTTCTCACTACCATGGACAAATGGTGATCAAAGTTCTGGTTACTGTCAACTCGAGTTACCAAGTCACTTACCACTAGGTCTACTCCTAGGGTAGTGTTATCAGTGTTGTAATTTGCAGGGGTAATCATCCTCCCAAAGGGCGTAATTATGCATTTTTTTTTTCATTGAGTTTTAGGCTATGGATCTGGCATGAGCTATTTTTCTGTGTCAGACCTTCCTGGAAGAAATCTACATCTTTGGGGGACTCAGAGATTGTATTCAGCTTGTAGTCATTAGCATATTTAGTCAACCAAAGGCTCTCTACATTTTCCTTGACTACAGAGAAGTATATTCCAAACAGGAGAAGTTCCAGTACCAAGCCCTGTGATTCCCCCACCCTAACTTCATGTGTCTTATCAGTGAGCCATTTGACTATCCATTGGGTGACATAGAGATTTATGCCTAAGTTTGTGAATTTGTCTATAATACCAGAGTGTGGTATTGTGTCAAAAGCCTTTGCCAGGTCAAGGTAGGCAGTATGTATCATTTTGTCCTCGTCCACTAAATTTAGGAGGTATAACCTGTTCTTGATGAAACAGAACTGGGATGGGTCCAGTGTAGTTCCCTGGGTTATTTGATGGTCTGCCTTTGTGTAGAAGGATGAAAATTGCAATCTTCTATTTCCTAGGGATAAAGCCTGTCTGAAGGTTGTAGTTGAAAAAAGATTCTAGTGGGCCTGACAGGTCATGTTTCAAGCTATTTAAGAGGCATCCTGGGATATTATCAGAATTCGTTGATACAGTGTTCTTAGCTCTGGAGAGTGTAGTGAGGTCCTGCTCTATAGTGGTATTTGGGGGATAAATGGTAAAGGGTATTTACTGGGGGAGAGGCTGGGCAGTGAAAGGGGGTGAATTTGGAGCTAAATTTTGTCAGCCAGCAAATTTTGTATGTTCCCCAGTTCAGCAAAGGATGTTAACATTTACTATTAGTTCAGCACTCTGTTGGGCATTCCCTTTAAGAAGAAGAATGAATGGCTTTAGAGGGAATCTGAGAGGGAGACTTCATCATCGTCATGTTGGGTGGACACAGAAAATAAATTAAGTAAGTAGATATAACTCTTATTACTTGGATTTTTTACATGTGCATATGTTGGACTTCTTTGGGCTAAAGCTTGTAGGCACTGATTCTGGTCCAGCCTTGAGTACAGGGAGTATTATGATCCACTTCTAAACAATTACTAATGTTAAGAACTGTGAGTATGTATGCATGCATATTTTAGCAGTGTCAGAACTTGTAGTCCATATTATGGTATTTACTGCCCCCCATGATAATCAAGCAATGTTTCATTTACACTTATTAAAGAGAATCTCTGCCAGTTTGGATCTAGAAAGGAATGAGGAGCATAGTATAAAATAAAGTACTGATATCTACCATTAATATTAAAATATCATATTTTTGTTGTGTGCACTTTGTGCCGTTTCTGGGTCAACCCTCTCTGTTCACCCTTGTTACACTCGGGCTCACTCCGCTCCCTTACCCATCCCCACTTTCCTGAACTTTATACTTCTCTAGCCACTCCCTCTAGCCCACTTAGCCAATCTCAGCATTAGACATTCATACCATCACTAGCCAGCTATAACCTATCAACCCATCCCCTTCAAATAATGCTACTAAAAGTACATTGACTACAATGAACAATCTCAAAAACATACCCAAATTTAAAAGAGGAATAAACCATCAAACAACAGTGCAATTCAGGCACCAAATATACATACACACACTCACACTAACATTTCTCACACTAGCAGCATGTAACTCCTCTTATCACACCAGAATAAACAAGCCCAACTCTTCTCACTCTACCTCTAGCACCTATCCTATCCACTAAAGCCAAACCCAATCAGCATCCATATAAATCCCTCTATCCTTAACATCACAACCTCTCAATATACAAACCGCACCTTACTCCCTCATCCTAACATCCATAGCATCTCCCTGAAATACAACAAGATCATAGTAAAACTACTAAAAATCCTTGTTAACATAGCATGTAAACTAACTTGCAGTGGGGACATACGCCCTAACCCTGGTCCTATCCCTAGCCTGAGCAACTCCACCTTTCAAAACATCATCCACTCTCAAAACAACAATTTCACCTTAAAACAAATCCGAAATCCTACTTTTAAACATTAACATAAGAAGCATTAATAACAAAACCCATGATCTACATGATAACCTCTCTCTATACTCTCCTGACATTGTACTTATTGCAGAAACATGGCTAAAATCAGAGACCTCCAATAATAAAATTCTCCCAACAGGCTATAATATCATATGCCATGACAGACTAAATAAAAGAGGAGGGGGTGTAGAAATACTCTTTAAGAATCACCTCTCCCTAGAATCTATAGAAGCTCAAACGCCAGAATTTGACAATGCAGAAAGTCTATTTGCCAAACTTCAAGTAAACTCAAATAAACAGATAAACATAATAGGCACATAAATACCACCAGGAGACAATATCCAAACCTTAGAAAATATATTGCAGTGGATCGCAAAAACATTACCTCAGGAAACTGTAATAATAGGTGATTTTAATGTAGATTGGGATGACTGCAAATCCCCTAATCACAAAAAAATTTATAAATTTACATGGCTTCAACCAACACATACACATTTTCACTAGGATAAATAAACCAACTAATAAATACTCGATTCTTGACTAGATTTTAACCAATAGACCAGTCCTCTCTTCACACACTGGCTGTCTGCCAGACAACCTTAGTGTCCACTTCCCAACCTACCTAATTAGACAGCATATTAACCCAATAAAATAAACTATACACTAGCAAATACGAAACAAAAAACATCTTAACCCCAATGACCTTATAAACATCCTTAAACCCTATAACTGGTCACCACTTAAACTACTTCCCCTGGAAGAAGCACTAGACTATTTTAATACCACCCTTCTGGCCATCCAAGATTCATAAGCCCCTGCTAGAACCAATCATGTCAAATCTAACTATGCCCCATTGCAAACAAAGACATAGACAAAGAAACTAGTTTGCTAATAAAAACAAGGGACAAGGCTTGGGCAAATTGGTACTAAACCAGGTCCCAACCTGCACTACAAACCTACATGGAACTCAGAAATAAGGCAAAAAAGCTAATTAAACTAGACAAAATTAACTATTATTCCGATATCCAACTCAAACACCGTAATAACCCCCAAAATTCTGGACAGACATAAATAGGATACTGTAACCAGGGAAAATTAGTGCACCCCCCCTTCTACCAACAACAACTTAGAAAACATTGCTACCCAATTTAATAGATATTCTCAGAAACTATCCTAGCTATGTCCAATAACCAAACATCCTGTCCTATAACAACCACTACTAATCCACTTAAAAACACAAACACCTTCTCCCTGCACCCAGTTTGTACAGAAACAGTCAAAAAACAACTAAAGAAACTAAAACCAACTACATTAGCAGCAGGAAACCTCCCAAGTGACTTCCTAAAACTAACAGCAGAAGGTATCATCTACCCAGTAGCTATTCTTATCAATAGATCCATATCTGAACCCTTAGTCCCTTCCATCTGGAAAATCTCTTATATCTTACCTCTTCATAAAGGTGGTACATCAACAAAGTTAGCTAACTAACACCCAGTCTCAATCTTATCTCCTCTGCCTAAAATACTTTAAAGTATTGTTCATAAACAAATCACTGATTACCTCCATACTAACAAATTACTAACTAATACTCAGCATGGCTTTAGACCATATCATAGTACTACCACTGCACTAATTTCATTTACCAATACTATCAATGACACAGAAACAACAACAAGTTTGTATCCGCTATCTTCCTAGACCTATCCAAAGCTTTTGATGTGGTCTCTCATAATAAACTACTAAACATCCTCGCAGTACCAAACTTATGTCAATTTACCTTTGTGTAGTTCCAAGATTACCTAACTGAACAACAGCAAATGGTACACTGGTAACAAACAGTCTCACCACTACTCTCAGTTACTTTAGGAGTCCCACAAGGCTCAATACTAGGACCCCTTCTCTTCTCATTATTTACAAACAACCTCCACACCTCCACCACCTTCATCCAATATGCAGATGACTCCACAGTCATATGCGCCATTTCTAACTTGCAGAAACTACCAACACAAACTCAACAATCATTCCTAGAAGTAGAAAAATAGTTAACAAATTCCCAATTAATTCTAAATCCCAAAAAGCAGACTCATGATATTCCAGCCCACTAAAACTACCATACCCATGACCACTTTTAGCATTGTTTCTTTAAATAACACTGTCATCAGTCCATCACATCGCACTAAACTTCTAGGAGTCAAAATAGACTGTAACATGAGATTTGACATCCACATATCACAAACAGTCAAAAATGTATATAAAAGACTTGGAACATTGTATAAGAATAAACACTTCTTCACAGACATCACTAAAGCCACTATACCCCAAACACATCTGATCTCTACATTGTTCTATGCATCCCCTATACTCTTAAATCTAAAAAAATCTGAACTGGCAAAACTAGAAACCTGTTATAATGAAGTTGCCAGATATGCAACAAACTCACCATTTAGATCACACCATTGTGCAGCACTCAAAAAACTTAATTGGATGAAACTCCCTCAACTCCTTCTCTTTAATCACCTAACTATAGCCCGCAAGATCTTTTACAATCCTGAGAAAAAACCTGCTATGAGCCAAATATTACTGCCACATTCCACCACCAGAACTCTGTGATCCACCAGCAAACCCCGTATTAAGACCAACACACCCAAAGACCAAGTTGGTGAATCCCTCTACCCAAATTACATAGGTAAATTCTGGAATGGATTACCACAGGATATTATATCCATCCATCCAAAATACTAAAAGCTCACTTAACCAATAAGTGGCTGTGGCACTGCTCTACTCCTGGCTAATCTATTTCCCACTAAACTTGGCTATGTCTTCCTCAAATATTACTAACACCAAGCTTTCTTCAATCAATCTATCTTCTACAGACAATGACAATTTATACCTCAATTATTAACTACACCAAGCATACTATGCTTCTCTAAATTCAAATAACAAAACCATCAACTTACTGACATGTCTCTACTATCCAGGGACTCCTTAAACATTAAATTATGACAAACGAATACTAATTAACCTTACTAAGAATCATAGGCTTTAGATGAGCTAGCCAGCTGCACACATACTGAAATACCTTAAAATGATATTGTAACTTCCTTGGCTATGTTAGTATGTATGCATCACGTATTTTCTAGACTGTACCTTCTTTGATGTATTCTAAATGTATGCATCCTGTATTTTCGATAACTGTCTTGTATGATGCCTACATTGTATGTTATATGGAGCTTTTCTTCCCTGACCTCTGCTGAAAAAGGACGTATCTAGTCAGACTTTCCTGGTAAATAAATGTAAAATAAATAAATAAATAAATTTAGAATTACAGTTAAATTTGTTAAATGAAGGCATGATGCTGTTTGTGTGCACCAGCACATGTGCCATGATGTTTGTATGTAGTTATACCAATGAATAGCAACAATGTGCTATTGGAGAAGCCTCTCCTCAGTCAGAGGCTGTGCTCAGTAAACTGTCTAACTTATAGAATGATCTCCAAGATTATTACAAATGTGGAGAATCTGACTTCTATAAGGCTAACTTCCTACTATTAAGTGATAATCTGGCAAAATTCCAGGCCCCATAAACCCTGAGAACACTGCTGTCTATGGAGAACTGTTCAGGGAAACCATGTACAAACATGGTAATAGCTGCATACAGGCAGCTGTACCCACCAGGAAGAAGTACAGAACTAACTCAAAAAACAAGCCATCTTGGTGGAATCACAACATCAATAGGTTGTATAACAGAAAAAAGAAAATCATGGTAAAAATTACGAGGTGCAGCACCTAGGACAAAAGCTAAACAAACAGCTTAGAAGAAAAATAAAGTCGACCAAAGCCAAACTTTAGGTAAATCTGGCTTCCCAGGCCAAGAACAACCACAAGGCATTTTTTAACTATGTCTGCAACCTCAAAGGCAATGCACAATTGTGTGCAGACTCATTGTAAATGGAACCACCTATAGTGAGCCAGAAGATACAGCAAACCTGCAGGCTGACAAATTCAACTCCAAATTTACTTCTCTCTCTCCATCAACCTTCCCTCAGGAAATATTATCAAATATAACTCCCCTGCTATCACTAGGGACCAGATTGTTAATGTCCTCTCTAAGGCCAAGAATACTGCATCAATGTTCCCTGACAATATCCCAGGATGGTGATGATTCTAAATAGCATGAAACATAATCTATCAGACCCTCTGGAATTGCTATTTAACTGTAGCCTCCAAACAGGCTTCATGCTTCATGAATGGAGAACAGCAGTTGTCATCCCTCTGCACAAAGGTGAGCCATCTACATACCCTGGGAACTACAGACCCATAAGTCTCACTAGTCTCATTTGCAAAGCTATAGAAAGAATTATCATGTAAATGACCAATAATGACATAGGAAACCTCCAGACACTGGACCCACCCCAATATGGTTTCATCAAGGGCAGGTCATGCCTACTTAGCCGGGTGGTCTTCTTTGAGAAGATCATCAAAGCAATGGATGAGGGCAAATGGTTCACATTGCCTACCTTGACCTGGCCAAGGCATTTCACACAATCCTCCACTTGGGCATTGTTGGCAAACTTAAGAGGTTAGGTACAAATCCTTATGTCATCAGGTGGATAGCCAGCTGGCTCAGAGACAGGACCCAGGAAGTAAGAATTGCGGATTGCACCTCTACAAAGAGGTCAGTCACAAGCAGAATCCTTCAGGGGTCAGTCTTTATGATATTTACTTCTCTGAAGTCAAGACCAACATCAGTGGCCTCTGGCTGACTAAATTTGCAGATGATTGCAAATTAGGAGCTGTCATTGAATTGCTCACTGACACAAATGTTCTCCAGGAGAGGCTGACATAGACAAACAACTGGTGTCAGAGTCATGGACTAAAACTAAATGCCAAGAAATGCATAATAATATCTTTTGGGTAGCCATCCACCCCTGGTAACTATCATATTGACAACACACCCCTAAGAGTTGACCCAGTAGTCAGGGACTTTAGGACACACATAGACAGTAATCCAGCCTTTGACTGTCACGTGTCTACAGTAGTGAGGACTTTGTTCTGTGTTATGCAACTTATAGATAAAGATATGGCATCTAGGTCCAAGGAAGTCATTGTTTCACTGTATTCAGCATTCATCAGACCTATCATTGAGTACAATGCCTCCTTTGGTATGTACCTAACCAAGCATATCCAACAATTGGAACATCCACAGAGGTTCCTTACTAAAAGAATAGAAGGCATAAGTAACATGTCCTAAGCTGACTGCTCAAGGCCCTACCCTTGTATTCTGTCTCATACAGGCTGTTGAGATAAGATCTATGCCTGGTTTACAAGGCATTGTCAGACCATAGTTTTATGGACCTCTTGCATAGCCACAAAACAATCAGCACCAGAATTACCCATTCTATAGACTTAAACCTTGCCTGTGATATATTTAGGACCTGCTGGAGAGACAATTATGTATCCCAGAGACTACCCTTTCTCTGAACAGGCTCCCCATCAGTGTGAAACAGAGTTCCTTCCTAACCCAATTCAACTGTAACTTGGACAATTGCATGGGGAACAGGAATTTCAACCCTGTTTTGGCACCTATGTCTCTAATGGACAGAGGCAACCTGTAAACGGTTCATCTCCCAGGCCCTGCTTTTAAATGTTTCACCTCCCAAGCCCATGCTTAGACTTATCAATGGTACCAGAACTCATTAGGGATTTGTGATGCATTGCTAGGCTTAATAAGGCCCTTGTGATTTTTAGCCTAGTAAACACCTATGAATCTATGAATATTAAATTACATTTATCTGATAGTAAAGACAGTAGCTTATCTTTACTTTCATTTAATTTAACATTTATGTCTTCTCCATTCTTACCTTTTGTTTCCTCCTTTCTCCAGCTGCCACAGTCTCTGTTAAATGCATATGTAGATTTCATTTCCATCCCTCTTCTGGCAGCCCCTTACATGCATCCACAGACATCTCTGTGAAGTAGGACTTTTGAATATCCTGTGAGTGGTTGGCTCCTATGTTCTTCAGCCTCTACATTGTTTTCAATGACCATTTCATATCTCCAAAACATGACCTTGTATATTTGTATTTTGTTATGGCCTGTTCCCTCTGGTACCTATTTAGAAAAGCTTCTGAGTCCTTAACCTTTGTTCATACCATGTACCTTCCATGCCATGTACCCTTCAGGTATCTTTTATCTGAACATCTTCCAAGATATATGATATCCCCATAGTTATATGGTTTTCGGCCTTCTGGAGTCTGCTATCTGAGTATACATCCTAGCATTCTGTTTGCTACTGCTACAGACTCCTGAGGTTCTGGTAAATCTGTTCTTTGTTTGCTTTTGAAAAACAATATCTAAAACATTTTACAAAACTGACAGCCTAATTATTTAATATGGAACACAAAAATGGTTTGTTTTTGTCCGTTGCACATGTTTGAAAGGGAGTAGTTCATTTTGAGACTTCGGTACTTAAATCACAGTTAGTCCATTTTCCTGTGGTTGGATTTGGTTGCTAATATTTCAGTGAACCACATGGCTACCATGTATGTACCACTAAACACTGTAAAGAAGACTGAATTTACTTAGCACTTTATTTATTATCTTACAACTTTAAAAATATAGACTTTTCTCTTTTAAATCCATGTAAAACAACAAATACAAAAGGTTGAAAGTATATGTAGTTCAGCATTAAATACATAATAAGCCAGACTTCCAGTTGCGATGGAGAAGAGAAGTAGGGACAGTTCTCCCTCATGGCCCCAGCTACCTGTAAAGATTAACTCTTTAGTATTCAAAAAGGACCCAGTCAGTTACTAAGTATAATAATAATAATAATTTTGGTGGTGGAGTCTCTAACAGTGGTACTTGTATGTGCTGAAAAAGAAAGAGATAATAAGGCAACAGTGAACCACACCGAAACCATGTGGGAATATGTCTTAAGGGAGTAACTTGTATGTGCTGAAAAAGAAAGAGATAATAAGGCAACAGTGAACCACACCAAAACCATGTGGGAATATGTCTTAAGGGAGTAACAAGACAGCAATGAACAGCACGGAAACCACAAGGGGATAAACCTTCTGAACAGGTGTGACTTACCTCCACGTCAGAAATAACAGAAGGGAAGACTGACTGGATCAAATAATGAATGAACTACATGCAATTTCAATTAAATTACAACAATTTACTGAAGAAATAAACACAAAAATAATTGATATGAAGAGCAGTCTGGCTCTCCTCAAGAAACATCTCATAGATAAAATGGCCTAAAGAAACAACTACACATATGACTGATGTAGAAACAAAAGGTAAACTGTTCAGAATGAAGTTAGCAGACCAGGAAGACAGAACAAGGAATAAATCTCTTGAGGTTTTTAGGAATTCCCAAAATGGTGTACCAAAACTATATAGTGTGATAACAAGGCGTAATGATTAGAAATTATGAGTGGAAAAAAAACAAAGTTAGAACATGGACAGAGAGTGCTTCTGACCCAATGTTTAAGGTCTAAATTTGCATGGTCAAAATTGGTCAGATTTAGTACCTTTAATTTGGTGGAGTGGATTATATCACTAATGTGGAAATCAGGAAAAATCTTAAGGATTGATATGTGTGTGTGTGTGTGTGTGTGTGTGTGTGTGTGTGTGTGTGTGTGTGTGTGTGTGTGTGTGTGTGTGTGTGTGTGTGTGTGTATGTGTGCGTGTGTGCATGTGCATGTGCGTGTGTGTGTGTGTGTGTGTGTGTGTGTGTGTGTGTGTGTGTGTGTGTGTGTGTGTGTGAAAGAGAGAGAATAAAACAACTTTTTTATTAGTAGAAACTGGGGAATTTTCAAGGCTAATAATGAAATAATAAAGAAAATTAGTACAGGGCTTATATTTGTTCAAAAAAGAGCTAAAAATTACAAAAGATTTTTTTCAGAAGAAATTGAACAGAAATATACCAGTCAAAAGTAGAAAAGGAATGTCCAAATGCTTTAATTGTAATATGTGCAATTATTTGTAAACAGATTCCAATGAAGTTGAAGTGGACAATTATTTACTTAGAATACCAGGGACTATTTCATGCAAAAGCAAAAATGTAGTCTATTTAATAATGTGCATGGGCTGTCAGGCGTTTTATGTAGGGAGAACGACCAGGGAGCTCAATAGAAGAATCTATGAGCATAAGTATGCTATTGCCAGTGGTGATGACAAAAATGCCGTGTGTAAACATTTCAATGAAAATAAATTCAAAGTAAATTTTAAATGTCTAGTGCTGGAAGCACTGAAAAGTTTTAATAACACCATTAATGTAGAAAGAAGTTAGGATGGCTGGAATACTGCTGGGAAGTGAAGCTAAATGCATGTTTTTTTACCCTGGGCTTAACAATAGAGAGGAATTTGTTATGTATTTGAAAAGAAAAGGGTTAAGACACTGATTTTATATTATTTTTATTGTCATGAGTTTTAGATTTACTATATCATGTGATATGGCTTTTTTAGTCTGGATTGGATAGTGCTTTTAAGTTATAAGTAAGTAGGGCATTTAATGAGTGTAATTAGTGATGAATTTCAGTCTGAAGAAGTCTCTAAGAGGTGAAGGAGACGAAAGCGCTAACTGAAGCTGTGTGTTTTTCCAATAAAGTGTGTCGGTGAACCAACAGATACTGCTTTTTATTTTATAGAGATAAGACTTTACCAACAGAGGAGATTAAAATTCAGGATGTTATAGTTGGCATAACAGAAGATTTATTTTCCACAAGGTATGGTTAATTTTTGAACTGCAGCAGAGCTTGAGCCTAGATTGCAGTAAATCATACCAGAGACTGACACTGAAACTGCATTATGTTCTGTTGTTGATAAGTCTGGTAAAGTAGCTAGTTCTCATAACATATTAGTAGAGCCATTTCTCTTATTCAGAAAAAGACTGCTGGGTAAAACCAAGACAGCGTTATCAAGCAGTAACAAGACAGGTAAGCATTCATAGCTTCTATCAACTAGTTACCAGGCAGTCTAACTCAGAACATAAACTTTTACTGGGCCATGTGTATAAAAATTATATTTATCTTATAGTCTACTGAAGTCTTTAATGTCTTGTCTTGATTAAAGTTTTTAAAATGCTGGGAAAGTCTGTTATGTTATGTTATGTTATGTTACGTTGTGTTATATGCTTATTCCAGGGTCCACTCTGCTTTCACACAGTTGTGAAACAAGCCTGTATACTCTAAACATGGTATATGTTAGAGGAATTATTTATTTCATGTATTACTAGTACAAAGGAGCAAAACATGTTTATGCTTGCCAATCTGATGTTACTGCTGTAAGGCAGATAGAGGTAAAATAATGGATGTGAACTTGTTAAGCAATTTTACACGGACAAAATAGAAGCTACTAAGTTATCTTGTCTAGGAATTATCCTTCTATAGGTCATAAAAATCTCTTGATTAATCACTGAGTGCTATTGAATCGGGAAAGGGAGTAGAACAGTAGGCTTTATCCTAAATTGCTAGAGTCATTGGAGAGATTAAACCTTTCTCCACTGGCAATGAGGGAAGTTCCGTTTGGTTTGCCTGCATCTCCATTTTATTAGAACCTTTATACCTCCTACATGAAAGCAGTGGTACAATGTAAATATTGTAAGTATAATAAGAAAAGGATTCAAGTGCAAAAATAAAACTTGTAACGAAAACCCACACTTGAAGGAAATCAGGTCCAGCCACTGCAAAACTCCAAACAGTTTATTCCACAAAGAGACAGTCCAATTTTAACGCTACACATACAATTACGTTTTCGATTCGTGTTCTTCCTCAGAAAATCCAAGACAAATACACTAAGAGAAGAACCACTCCTTTTATACACAAAATATACCATTAATTGATTAACTAGAATAATTAACCAATTACAATTTTAACTCTTCAGTACCTAAAAGTGCTTGCTTTCAGTTATACCAAACTCATTTTATGAAATATTCAGTATCCAAAATTAATGAAGAATACTTTATATTTTATGAATTTTCCATACTTACAAGTTAATTTTCTAACTAACAAAATTCATTTCATCATTTGGAATAAATATTAAATAGATTTAAATCCAATTTATATTAACTTATATTATTTCATGTTATTTCATATTATATTAGATTAGTATTCTGGCGCCATCTGGTGTTACAAGTGACAAATAGCTAAAGTTAGAAACACAGTTTTAATACAAGTAAACTTTCTCATAAATATACATGCTTTGTAATTAAAAATAGTTAAAAAATAATAATAAATATACTATCTATTTGATATTCAACCAAATATATTAAATAAATAAATATATATATATATATATATATATATATATATATATATATATATATATATACTCTACAAATTTGATAAAAACACACATGAGCCATAAACTCTTTTATAAATATAACTATATATATATGGGAAGAATATAATTGAAAAATTATTTCTGAAAAATTATAAAAGACATATGAGATGATAACATTTGACTATTAACAAGTGGTAACATTTCGGGGCATATATGAAAAAATGATAAAAAACATATAATATATGATGGCATTATGATAATATTGATATTAATATTATATTAATATTATAGTTTGGCTGCCCTCATCTTCAACACTGGTGCGATAGATATGATGTCATTGAGACCAGGGGGTCTATTAGCTTCAAGAATAATTTGCCAAATTAGTTCTTTATATTCAATTGAAGTTTCCCACGGGCCCCCTCTAACATCCTTATCTACCACTTCCAACACAAAAAAGTTGTATGTTGCCTTAGTACAACTTATTTTATGTCTGTATAATGCATTTTTACCACAATTTGTTCTTATCTCATAATTATGTTCGTAAACTCTATTTTTGAGTTTTCTCTCCGATTTGCCAACATAAAAGGCCTCACAGACCTTACATACCGCAATGTAAACTATGCCCATCATTTCACAGTTTGCAAAACATTTGCTCTCTATGAAAATATCTCTGCTAGAGATATATAATGTATCTTTTACCATAATGTATGGGCATTGAGAAGACCTTCCACATTTGTTCGTACCTATTTTACCAGATCTTACTGCACCCTTCTGTTTATTACTTTCTAAAATAGATTTAATACATTTTCCTTTTCTATAGGTGCACTTCAATGGTTGTTGGAATATGCATCTTAAATCCGAGAATTTTTCGAACCTTCCCCATTCCTCTTCCAACATTTTCTTAATTTTTCCTGCTTGACCACTAAAATCAATAATCATATTTCCATCTACTTCAGTTTTTTCCTGTTTTTCGTTACTAGTCCATTCACCACCTAAACCTAAAATAGGTTTAAATTTTGTTGCTCTACCTTGTTTTACTTCTTCAGAAATCACATTAATAAGGTCTGGGGGGTAATTACGTTCTCTAAACATATTATGTAAGATTGTGCATTCTTCATCAAAATCCTCATCCCTAGACGTCATCCGGCTAGCTCTTACATACTGCCCTTTCACCACACTTTTCTTCTGATATAGCGGATGGGCACTAAAGTAAGATAACTATGAGTTCAAAAATGTGTCTTTTCTGAAAATTCTTGAATAAAAACCATTTTCTTCTTTCCCAACAAAAATATCTAAATAGGTGAGGGTTGCTTTATTCATCTGAAACGTAAATTTCAGAAAATCCGTTGATTTTGAAATATAATCAAAAAATGATTTAAATTGCTCCACTGAACCTATCCATAAAAAACACATATCATCTAAAAAACGTCTATAGAGATTCCAACAATGTTTAAATGGGGAGTTAATTATGTATTTATCCTCCCATGCACTTAAAATAATGTTTACATAGGTAGGGGCACATCTGGCACCCATAGCTATACCTTGCACCTGTTTGATGAACTCACCTTCATAAAATATGAAATTATTAGTAAGAACCAAATCCATAAGAGTCATAATTAAATAAAAATCATTATTACTAAACTTGCCAAAATCAACAAGGGCTTGCTCAAACCACTTCATACCCTCCCCATGGGGGATTGAAGAAAACAAATCCACTATATCAATGGTTATGAACATAACCTCTTTTGAAAATACTTCCGATGTTAGATTAGCCAATAAGGACCATGAGTCTTTAACGACAGCATTGCCTGATAATGACATAATCTTTAATTTCTTATCAAGCCATTTTGCTACGGGTGCTGTCACAGAATTGGCTGAAGCAACAATAGGCCTCATGGGAGGATCATTAATATTCTTATGGACCTTAGGTATGCCGAAAATGGTAGGGGTCAACGGCTTTTCCACCTGTAAAAACTTGAACGTCTGTAAACCAATGGACCCTTCCAACAACATGTCATATAGCACCATGGCTACCTTCCTATTACCAATATTCACCTCATTTAATGAGGCTCTAACATATTTTGTGTCATCACTCAAAAGTTGCATCATCTTTGCTTCATATATCATTTGATCCATTATTATGGTACCCCCACCTTTATCTGGCTTACATACTCTAATAGAAGTATCATTACTTAGCTTTTTAAGCAATAAAAATTCTTCCTTTGTCATATTGTATCCTACTCTATCTTTAGTTAATTCCTTCCTGATTTTATTTTCCATTATTAATTCGAAATTCTTTAATTGGGGGTGAAGAGGTGGGTTATATATACTTTTACGTCTTAACTCATTGTTAACATTCCCACATTCATACCCTTGAAAAATAATTTCAAAGTTCTTTTTCCTAAGAAACAATTTCAAATCTATTAAAACCTTAGTGATATCTGCTTTCTTGTTGGGAACGAATTTAAAACCTTTAGAAAACAGTGAAAAACAAGTCTCATTAATATCTATTGAACTATAATTAAAAATATTGTAACCTTTATAACTCCATACATGTCCATCAACCTTAATATGATCGAATCTAACTACCACTGGGTTTGTTCTCTGTTGTAATTCTGATTGCGATTCTGGTTGTAATAGTCTGTTTGACGTCCTCTCCCCCTCCCCCTCCCCCCTAATTGAAAATTTCTTTGAGGGGCATTATTTTGCTGATAATTTTTGATTCTTTCTGACCTTCTTAACTGGGGGAACTCTGTTTCATCTTCCAAAAAGACATCATTATCGATAACTCCTTCATTCCCTATATGTCTATCATAATCATGGTCATATTCACCATTAAAACCATTATTTACTTTATATGGTCTAGGTTTAGGATAGGCTATATTCTCCTTATATTCATTTATATCTCTATCCAACTTTTTACATTTTCTTTCATAAATATTTCTAATACCTTTTTCTATCTTCCCTAACAACTCATGGTACTTTTTTTGGTTGTCTTCCACAGTGAAAAGTAAATCAGAAGTAATAACACTATTTAAATGTTCAATTTTACTGTTCAGAAAGTCCATTTCCCTATCATTCTCACTAATTATAGCTCTTAAAACATTCAAACCACACTTATTAAAAATAACTAATAATTCTTTATGTAATTCACCACCTTCTTTGACCCTATTTGGGTATTTAAATATACGTAACCCTTTTGGGACAATTTCCAGACTCAAACATTCTTTTAAATAAATATTTTCCAATTCAATATTCTTGTATCTAAACAAAAATTCATCTAACATTTTAACATTTGATTTGTATGAAATATTATTGTCACTTGCACTCACCAGATAAGCCCCTTTGTCTTTAAAATTGAATTTCATGTGCAACAAATCGCTTAAGTCCTTAACATGCCTCTGTGTTTTATTTTTAAAGTTCACAGAAGCCTCTCCTTCCTTACGATGACCAGTAGCATTCCTTCCTTCACCTTCCTTTGGACGATTGGCTTCCGAAACGCCAGCTAGCCTCATGGTATCAGTAACCTCTCTGGTTGAACGCGTCCCCTCCATTCGAGAAGTATTAGCGTTCATAGGCGATAAAACTTCATTTTCGCCAACATTATGAATATTTCCATCGCCTAAACCCCCACTGGAAGCCTGAAGCTGTTTGGAAGCCTCTCCTACACCTCCTTTCTCTCTCTGTTTGAGAGCTTCCTGGTTACAAGGGACTTCCGCCGATGACATCACCAGTGGGCTGTACCTTAGCGAAAGCAGCTCGATTAGCTGTGTTAATTGGTCCGATAACCTGTCCATCCTGTCTGCTCTGATGTCGGCTCCTATTGTGGATGTAGTTGCAGGCTCACCCTCCTCAGAATCCATACCGACACACTATAATAATGTCTCTTTGTGGAATAAACTGTTTGGAGTTTTGCAGTGGCTGGACCTGATTTCCTTCAAGTGTGGGTTTTCGTTACAAATATTGTAAGTAGTTTATGTGGTACAGTGTAAATATTGCAAGTAGTTTATGTAATGTTTGGGATTGTTATGATGTCGTCATTGCATCTTTGTTATATGTTTTAATGTCAAATAGATTAGATTACTTTTTCGTATTATAAACATTTGTTATTATTCTTTTTTTTTTAATTGAGAGTTCTTGAGTAATAAAGTGGGTTAAAGTTTTATTTTCTTAAAATCTGACAAAGAAAATTTTCAATAGTGGATAGTCCCTCATGACAATATTAATAACTGTAGGGTCGCATTTCTCTGAGAATTGTACAATGCCAAAAACTTTAATCAGATTTTTTTTTATGGAATGCTAATCAGTTGCTTAACTGTATAAAAATATATGTAGTTTTAACTTATATATAGGTACATAGGTAAATACTAGGCTAGCTGCCATTGTGGGCCATTTTAAGCCTAGCCATTTTCCCTTTTTGTACACAAAATAACATATCGCATTTGGTTATAGATTAGCCTTACCCATCCCATGGCTGATAATTATATATTGCCCCTAATGAGAATAACTGAAATCATACCATAGATGATTTGAGGGGACCCATGCATGGGATAATGTATTTAGGGGCTGCCTCTGTCCATTAGTAGTACAGGGGGCAGTCCTGGGTTAAATTCTTTGTTTCCCAGCCATAGATCTAAGTTGAGATGGAAAGTATTCATGGAAGTATGGACTTGATTTTATTTTCCTGAAAGCAAGTCACTTGATGCAGCAACAGCATGCTAAGGTACGGGGGTACTAGCTATTCTCAAGTATCATATGCTTCCTCTTCAAGGGGTTGAGGAAGAGAGGTAATGATCATGATCAGAGCTGGGATGCCATTTGTAGCAGAGGAATGTGTCATACCTAAGGAGGTTAGATAGGTGGAAGTTAGATAGATGACATCAAACAGAATCTGCAAGCTTTCAAAATATCCGTGGTTAATATTTACATCCCTTCTGGCACCATGTACTCAGAACTTTTAGGGTGCCTATGAGAATGGATACATTTTCAATAAGGTATACGCATATGCAGGAATTAGAATGTGATGTTTGCCATAGGTAAAGTGGAATGTGGCCCTAATAAAATATCTGATCCTCCTTGGGAAATTGGTCGATAGGTTTATTGCACAAATGGGTATAATGGATATAAATAAAAGGGGGTGAGATTCAGGGAAGACTGTATATGCTTCTGCTAGTTATTATTATTATTTAATAAATACATTTTTAATAAGTCAAGAACAACTACATTTAACAGTCAGACTGGAAGTAAACCTTATTATTCTGCAAGACCATCCTCCGCTGGAGCTGGTGATTAGAACAGAAAGAGAGACATATTATATAGATATTCCTTTTATGACTGCATTAATAAAAATACAAACAATAACAAGCTGTCCTCTGCTCTCTTTATAGACCTCTCAAAAGCCTTCAATATGGTCAACCATCACCTTCTTTTAGATATCTTTAAATTGCTTTCATTAGATACACAGGCAGTCCAATGGTTCAAGTCTTATCTAGAAAATAGACAACAGGCCGTCCTCTGGGACAATTACATATCCACTCACCTCCCTATTACCCTTGGTGTCCCTCACGGCTCTATTTTGTGACCCCTCCTTTTCTCTATCTTCATTAATTATCTAAATGCAAACCTTCCTCAAGCCACCTGCATACAATATGCAGATGATTCTACATTACTCTGTGCTGCCCCCTCTTCGCCTGAACTCCAGTCCATCACTCAAAAAGCATTTAATCTAGTAGAAAACTGGTTTCTTCATTGCTGTCTCCTCCTGAACCCCAAGAAAACTAAATTATTGCTGTTCACTCCCACACAGAAGTCCTCCCATATTGATATTACAGTCACATCCATTAATGGCACTGTCATAACACCTGACACAACCACTAAACTTTTAGGGATAACAATTGACCATCACCTCAACTTTGACTCTCACATTAACCTAACCATTAAATCAGTCAACAGAAAACTAGGTTTCCTTTACGGGATCAAACCTTTCCTTACTCCTTTAGCCAGACCTACCATTGCCCACACACATCTCATCTCTACACTCCTATATGCCTCCCCCATCTACACTAATCTAACATTGCCAGATTTGCCACTGGCTCCCCATTTAGAATCCACCATTGTCAAAATCTTCAACAGCTAGGATGGCTGGAACTGCAAAACCAGCTCCTCTTTCAGCAGTTTACTATCACCCACAAGATACTACAACATCCCAATAATACTCCAATACTCTGTAACCTTATCACTCCTTACAAGAATCTTACAGCCCTATGCTCAGCTAACAAATTACTAGTAACCATCCAGAAATCCAACAGTAAATCAGGTGACTGTCTTTTCACTAAATCTGTGGGAAAATCTTGGAACAAACTTCCCACTGACCTTTCTTCTCTGTCTTCAACACCACTTTTCAAGAAGCACCTAAAATCTTTCCTTAAAACACAATGGCTATGTCCATGCACAAACCCTGACTAATAAATTTTCCCTGAGCATTAACCTTCTTAAATGCTTAATACATGTATAGAACAGGTTTTATCTGTATTTTTCCTCTCATGAATTATTGAATCTGAAAGCTCTCCACTGGCATGTTTACTTGTTTGTTCTAACGTACCTCTCTGAGTTTTCTCAACCATTCCTAGCCTTCTCTGTGTTTAACAATTAGCTCTCTACTTTGTGAACTGTTGTTGTTTCCTCTTGAATAACTTCTTGTCTCTGCCTCTCTTGTAACAAAGTAACCACTACTGGTATCGTATGATCACTAAAACTTCCTCTATTGTAGTCTAGTGCTGTACTGTATTTTATATGTATATCATTGTTAAAATTATGATATGCTGTGGTGGTGCAGCGGTAGCGTTGTTGCCTCACAGCAAGTGGTTCTCCCGTTCGATTCTCGACTGGAGTGCGGGGAGTGCCTTCTGTGTGGGGTCTGCATGTCCTCCCCGCGGTTTGGTGGGTGTTCGAAATACATGCATAAATGGGCGTGCCTTCGCTGAAGGTTGAATGTCGAGCTGGCACCTCGGCGTTCGTGAAAATCTACTGTCAATCATTAGCGGACCGGAGTTCCGCTGTGGCGACCCGTAACCGGGAAAAGCCGAAAGACAACAACACAACATCATTGTTAAAATTATAGTATTGTAGTATTATTATTTTTGTATTTTTACATTCTATTTGCATAATGGAGCTTATCTCCCCAGGCCTCTGCTGAAAATGGACATGTATCCAGTTGGACTTGCCCGGTCAACAAATGTAAAATAAAATAAAATAAAATAAATATTCGCAGTTAAACCTATTTTATTATAAAGGACAGTAGTCTCAGCAGATGATAACAGAGCTGATATGTGAAAGCATTTGGCAGGGATAGTTGGTACACAAGGATTAATGAAAGACTAGAAACAGTTTAAGAAGAACTATAGAAGGGTACTAAGTTGTGTTATTAAATAAAACAGTGAATCAGCTTATGGAGCACAAGTTAGTACTCATGGGGTGTTAATTAGTTTACAAATGCAGGATAGATGACAGAACCCTGATCTAAAACAACAGAAAACACAGGATATTCAAGGAAGAATTAGTAGATTGTTAATTTATAAAATGGAAATGCAGAAGGCAGTTCTGAGGTTATGAAACTCTGAAAACTACCAAAGTGACTTGAAATACAAAGCACTGAGACTGAGGAAACAAGCAGCAGAAAGGATGATAGCAAAAATAAGAGGCCATGCTTCAGTGCAGGTGTTTAATACCGAAAAAGAGATTTTGAACAGTTTTGCTGACTATCACCCCAGGAGTTGGAGCAAAGGGTTAAATATTTTTTCTCTACTTTAACTATATCAAAATTATCATATAGGCACTGATAAATTTTATTCAAGGAAGTGATGGAAAATGAGGTTAGATTGGTCTTGAGAATGCAGAAGAGAAGGAAGGCACCAGGACCTGACAAGATGCCACGAGAAGCATATAGCTGAGGTAAAAAATACATTTCTCTGACTATACAATGCTGGAAAATCATGTGTTCAATATCGGAATAATTCTGTAAACATAGAACCAGGCCTTAAAAGCAGTAATATTAAAAACAGGAAA
Source organism: Protopterus annectens (assembly GCF_019279795.1). Classification (NCBI taxonomy): domain Eukaryota; kingdom Metazoa; phylum Chordata; order Ceratodontiformes; family Protopteridae; genus Protopterus; species Protopterus annectens. The sequence continues at coordinate 508,524,908 of NC_056727.1, read as the reverse complement.
TTACCTTATTCACTGACATAATACTGAAAAGATTATCCAGATTTCTCCCAGAAAGTATTACTTTTGATTAAACATGTTTCATACGGGTCTATATTATAACCTCGAAGCGTCAGCTGTTCGAATATCTGTAGGTAGACCCATAAACGCTGAAAGCTGAAAAACCACAATTTTTTTCACAGGGAAAAAAAATTTGCTTGGCCAGCAAACAGACAAACTTTCAAACCCTAGTAAAGTGGGGGGCTTCACCCCCACAACCCCTGATGTAGGGGGCTGTGTCCCCCACACCCCCATAACTAAATATACCAACTCCGCAATTGCTATACATTGGAGAAAAGGGAAAATTCCTGATAACAGCCAAGGGAATTTTTCCCTGTCAAAAAATTTGTGGAAGTGGCCGTTCACAGTTTTCAGCTTTTGCTGTTTACGGGGTCGACCATTAGGTGTTCTAAGAGCTGACGCTTCGAGGTTATAATATAGACCCATTTCATACAGGGTACAGCTACCTTTGATTACTTAATTAAGACTACTCAGATAATGGAGACTCCCAAAAGATCTGGCAGAACATTGCTTCTAACTACCGTAGTTGTAGAAAAAGCATTTGACCATGTAAACTGGAACTGCTTTTTTTGGCATTGCATGCATTTGGTTTTCCAATGAACTTTGTAGACTTAATGAATTCCATATGGATATAGGTTCTTTAGTAGAATTAAACATTGGAGATAATTATAGAACAATATATATGACAAGAGGGACAAGACGGTGTCGTCTCCTCTCACCCTTTCTGCAATTTATCTTGATTTCTTAGTGATAAAATTATGACAGTCCCTTATTTAGACATCATCTGACAAGCAATGTACAATTTGTCATGTCTCTGTATGTGAATGAATTGCTGGTGTATTTGGTAGTCACACAGCACAACCTATAGTTGTTATTTGCAGAGCTGACATATTTTAGGGAGAAAGCAGAATATATAATTAATTAATGTAGCCAGAGCAAAAACAAAAAAAAATGATTAATAATGTTCTATCTTTACAGTTTTATTTATTTATTTATTTAACATTTGTTTTACCAGGATTATATCCGAATGGACAACAGAAGTCCTTTTTTAGCGGAGTCCTGGGGAGAAAAGCTCCAAGAAGTAATATGGTGAACAGTACATAGGTTAATATGGTGAACAGTACATAGGTTAATATGGTGAACAGTACATAGGTTAATATGGTGAACAGTACATAGGTTAATATGGTGAACAGTGCATAGGTTAATATGGTGAACAGTACATAGGTTAATATGGTGAACAGTACATAGGTTAATATGGTGAACAGTACATAGGTTAATATGGTGAACAGTACATAGGTTAATATGGTGGAACATACATAGGTTAATATGGTGAACTATACATAGGTTAATATGGTGAACTATACATAGGTTAATATGGTGAACTATACATAGGTTAATATGGTGAACAGTACATAGGTTAATATGGTGAACAGTACATAGGTTAATATGGTGAACAGTACATAGGTTAATATGGTGAACAGTACATAGGTTAACTCATTCCCTCCAGTAGAGCTCTTTTGAATGTGTACCTTTAACTCCCTGTGGGTATGGCTTCAGCCTTTAAAAATTAAATGATCTTACAGTTCTAACAAATACTAATTGCCAGAGGTCAAATATCAATACGTTTGTGTTTGCCATCATGTATACTTCAAGATAAAGTATTCTGATACCTTGTAGGTAGTATAGTTTTGGAATTATTAAAGAAAATATGAACAGGCAATATCTGATGCCAAGAGGCGCAGTAGGAGGTAACTGCAGAAACGCCTGGAGACGTCACTCAGCTGTAATTTAATATGGTGGAAAATACATAGGTTAATACTAGAGGTAGCTATATTAACATGTGTGACTAAAAATTACGGTAATATCAAACAAGCAACATAATACATGTCACATGTGACTACAAATTACAGTAAATATCAAACAAGCAACATAATACACATCACTTATCACATATCAAATGAACAGCATAATACACATCACACATTGCATACGTGAATAAAAAGGTAATAGTACATAGGTTAATCCAAGTGGTACGTTTGACATGTGAGTGAAAGAAAGACAGGAAACAATTCCCACAAGCTACATAATAGAGTTAGAGGATCAGTGAATTTGCAGTGATAGCACCGTGATAGACACATATGGTGGAAGGAAGTAGGTCCATATTTGCAAATATTTACAGTTAGAAAGCATGAGTGTAATTCTTGATTTGGACAGAAGATCCCTGAGTCTAATAATAGAAGTACGATTTATGTACATGAGGTACCTGGAAGTCGATAAATGCTACTAAATGTGCAAAAAATGTACAGAGCATCTAGGTGGGAGTATCATGTTGGCATTGGGGCTTAAGAGATTGGTCTCCCTGTGGCCTGGAGGGGTTTATGGTGGTGTCTATGCAATAGAAAAGGGGGTTAGCATAGAGGTGGGTGTTTAGGAGGTTCTTAAATATGGTTGCACGAGTTTGTATCCTGAGGTCAGGTGGGAGAGTGTTCCATGCTTTAGCCACCTCATATGAGAATAGGGCTTCCCTGGAGCTGATCGTAGTTCCCTGCCCGAGTTGTGGAAGTTTACTATGCCATCTAGGCCAGGGGCTCTCTCTGGTTGATACAGAATTTGAATAGTGATGATGAGTTGGTGATAGCGCAGTAGGTTTGGGAATTCTAGCCAGTGCAGCTTGTGTAGGGATTGACAGCGGTGGGACCCTGATTTAGTATTGGCAGTGAACCTGGCTTTTTTATTGTAGCATGTGAAAAGTTTGTTCAGGTCGGATTTTTTGATTTTGGTTAGAACTGGGCAGGCATACAGCAGTGTTGATAAGAGATGAATTCTGGAAATGGTTGTCTTGGACTTGGGGGTGAGGTACTGCTTGCTGTGGTACAGACATCCTAGCTTTTCATGAACGTTGGAGATGGTTTGGGATAGGTGTTTATTGGATGTAAGTTGTTGGTTAAGAGAATATTATCCAGTTTTAGAGTAATCTGGTTTTATTAACTTTTTTAGGAATGTGAATCTTGCAGGAATCAGAAATGCTACATTTAACTTATAAAGCTATACTAAAAAGGTGAGATTGCACATTATTAGGTGGAGCAGTATGTGCCTGTAGCATCCACAGAGGATTCAGGCTTTGTCCTGATATGTTCTTCCACATGTGATACATGCAGCACAGGGAGTTTCCCCTATCCTTCCCATTAGAATTTTTATCCCAAGTTAAAGAGAATAATTAAAGTCTCATATGAGTAGGGTCTCAGCTAAGGGTGAATTGGAGGAATTTGACTCTTCCTACAAATATGGGAGGCCTCAGAATGACAGATATTGAACTGTATATGCAGGTAGTTAAAATGAGACTATTCAACAGAATTTTGGTAGAAGCTCTAACCCTTTGTGATAAACAGTACTGCTACAGCAATTGGTCAGTCTTATCAATAATAAATTGTTGGTTATGTGTAATATAATCAGTAGTAACACAGTCAGTCAAGCGCTTTCGTCATCCAAGACTTCTTCAGAACAGAAGTCTTGGATGACGAAAGCGCTTGACTGACTGTGTTACTACTGATTCTTTCTTGTTGTGGGATTAAACATTTTTATTTGATACTACCGAGTCTGGTTCTTGGCTACTTGGAGTGGTGATTCTGTCTTTTCTTGGTGCATTTTTTCCACTGTGTACACTATTTTGTTGTTCTTAATATATTAACATAATATAGTACATCATATGATATTCTATTCATTAATAAGGGCAATATTAATAAGTGCAATAATGATTTAGGCTATGTATATTAGATACCATAGTTTTGTTTGGTTAGTTTGATTGTTTAAGACTAGCATATGGCATTTTTGGAGAATGTGATATATTTGCATGATTAATATTTTATGTTTATTTGGTGTTTTAATTGTTATATTTTTTCTTTTTAATGCACCTATAAGGTTGCCATAAAAATACTTTTGTTTTTTATACAATAAAATAAAGTGTTTGCTTTGCTTTGTTTAGAGGTTTTTATGGGAAACCTTAATAGATCATCAGATCTAGCTGTTGTTTTGTTATGGACAATGAAATCAGCCTTTAGGCATATCTAAATAAGTACTTGGGTTGAGCAGACACTTCCCAGTGATCTGTCCATACTCTGACAACCAAACAGTATTAGAGATAGGAGGTTGCTGAAAGAGATATGTGAGATAAAATATTGGGAAAACTATTACTGGATAATAATGCTATATAATAATATTGTAACACGGGATTCTCTGAAGCTGTGGTATGGGGGGGGTGATATTTTGGTGACTCATTTAAAACTTAAATTGTATCAGAGTATGAGGCATAACTGCCCAACTAGATAAGTTGGATTGTTAACAGAAGAGTATCATGCTCCAAGAAGGAAATATTTAATGTTACGTAAAGCAATGTTCATTTTATCATACTAGAAGGAAACTGAGAAAATAGTATCTTGCGAAAATGAATATAAAATATAAGTCTTTCAGGAGGTATAGATTAACTTTTGCTGGTACCCAGTCTAGAAGATCTAGATTTTTTTTTTGGCGTTATCTATTTAAACTCTAAGCCCATGTTTTTTCATATAGGTTCATAGGTTCATAGGTTCATACTAGGCTATCTGCCCGAGGGCATTTATAAGCCTAGCCCATTGTTTTGTGGCTTACGCCACCCCTTTTGTATGGGGAACTATACCCATTATTTTGCTGTGCCTCTGTCGAGCAGTGACACTGAGGTAATTCCTGGGGTATATCTGCGATCTCCCATCCATTGGTCAAGATTTCTCTTGAACAAGGCCAGCGAGGTGCTCTGCCTCACATGTACCGGGATTTTGTTCCACAGCATAGGGAGTCTTTGGGTGATGAATCTATCCCTCCAGCACGTCCTATTAATAGCCGTGTCGAGGTTTAAGTCTCCGCCCTTGTGGCTCTGATGGATCTAGATTTTTGAGGTGAAGCATATTCATCAAATCTGGGTTTGACATGGCCTTGTATGTTAGGCAAAGGTCACCTCTGAGCAAGCGGTGGCGACTGAATAGAGCTGGAGTTCTTTCAGTCGGGCAGCATAGGACAGATTTTGAGACCCTTTATCCTTTTGGTGAGGAACTTTTGTGGCCTCTCCAGCTGCTGCAAGTGTCGGGTCAGATACATTCCGAATGGGGCATTGTACTCAATCATTGGTCTGATGAGTGATGAGTAAAGGGAGACTATGACCTCCCTTGATCTAGATGAGAATCCCTTCATGATAAGGTGGGCAATGTAGAAGGACTTCCTAACTACTTTAGCTACATGGGTGTCGAATGACAGACTACTATCAACCTGGGTCCCCAGGTCCCTGATAACTACTTCTGTGCTCAGTGGATTGCCACCTATTTGGTAGCTAGGGGTAACCTTGTTTTTCCCGAAGGGTATGACTATGCATTTTTGGCATTTAACTTTAGGCCGTGGCTCTGGCACCAGTTATCCGTTTCTGTGAGACCCTTCTGAAGGATATCTGTGTCAGATGTGTTTTCTACTATGGCGCCAGTTTGCAGTCATCTGCAAACTTTGTCAGCCATAACCCTCCTGTGTTTGCTTGTACTTGGAAAAGTAGATGCCAAACAAGAGTGGGCCCAGGACTGAGCCCTGTGGGACACCACTTGTGACAGGCTTTGAGTCTGACATGGCGCCAGCAACTCTGACCCTGTGGGTTCTGTCACTCAGCCAGTTTGCAACCCATCTTGTGATGTATGGGTTAACATTTAAGCTGATGAGTTTTTCAATGATACCCGAGTGGGGTATTGTATCGAAGGCCTTAGCCAGATCGAGGTAGGCTGTATGGACTGCCTTTCCCTCATCAATGGCTTTGGTGACTGTTTGAAAAAGTCAACCAAGTTTAAAAGGCATGATCTGCCTTTGACAAAGCCAAACTGGGTTGGATCCAAAGTCTGCAAATTCCCTATGTCTTTATTTATGAGGTCCATTATGATCCTCTCCATGGCTTTGCAGATAAGGCTTGTCAAGCTAATGGGCGGTAATTTCCAGGGTCTGTGGAGGCACCGCCTTTGTGAAGTGGGACCACAGTTGCAGTGCGCCACTCCTGGAGTGCGTATCCAGAGGTAAGACTTTGATTAAACAGCTGTCCTAGCTGTGGGTTTAATTCCTCATTGAGTTTGTGGAGCACACAGCCGGGGACACCATCGGGTCCCATGGATGCTGTTTTTTGCTTTGGAGAGAGCAGTTCTCACTTGGGCGCTGGAGATGTTTGGGGGCTGCACTCATTTGGTATAGATATCTCTCCTTTTGGGGGAGGGAGAAGTTTGCACTGAACCTGTCAGCCAGTATGTTGGCAATGTCTGTAGGATCAGTAATCTTCACATCATTTTGAACTAGTTCTGAGCATATCTGGGAGTTTCCTCCTAGGTTTCTAACATAGCTAAAGAAGGCCTTATGATTGTCTTTTGAGTCTTTAGCTATTTTTCTCTCGAAATTTGCTTTGGATGATTTTATGAGAGCTCTTAGTTTTTTACTTATACTGATCAAGGGTGTCTTACCTTTTAAGGATTTTGCTCTATCTTGTAGTAGCTTCCTCCTTTTGTTGTAGAGTTTGTTTATGGCTGAGGTCCACCAGACTGGACGCTTGCCTTTGGTACAAAGAGTCTTTGTTTTGCTTGGGATTGCCTTATCCATGCAGTCCTGCAGGTGCTGGTAGAAGGCGTTTGTAAGTGATTCAGCGGCTTGAGTATTGTTTTCCGCCGGCTCGGGGCCTGAAAGGAGACCACACTAGTCTTTAGAAGTGTGAAGTCGGCTTTTGAGAAGTTCTTTACTGTGGTCTTTTTATTTCAGGTGGGGTGGGATGAGGACCTCCAGCGAGATTAGTTTGTGATCTGATCTCACCAGTGAGGGGTATACTTCCGGTGTTGAACATTGTGCTCCCATGTTCGTGATGATGAGATCAAGTATGTTATCTCCTCTTGTGGGGATGGTGACTAGTTGTTCCATGGCATTTGAGTTTATGAATTCCAGGAACTTTTGGGCTAGGGTGTTTGGGCTTGAGTAGTGTTCCCAGTCTATATTAGGGTAATTGAAGTCACCTAGTATGATGGTGTTTGGTGATACATTTATCCCCTCTAGTGTTTTCAGGAAGGCCATGTGAGTTTCCTGAGTTTGTGAGGGTGGCCTGTAACATGCTACAATTTGCAGAGCAGTCTTGCCTATGGTTAATTGCACCTGGATGGTCTCCGATGCATCGTGCGTTGCCACCAGTCTTGAGGTGTGGGTGTCCTTGATGAATATGGATACCCCCTCCTTTCTTGGTATTGTCCGGATTTTGGGGCGGAACGCATGATATGAGGTAAAACCTGATAGCGCTGGGGTGCTCTCAGGAGCCTTGAACCAGGTTTCTGTCACAGCACAGACATCGATGTTCTCCATACTGAGAAGGGCCTCGAGTGCGTGCATTTTGAGATTTAGACTTCTGGCATTGAGCAGCATTACCCTTAGTTTTTTCCTTTTTGTGTTCTAGGGTGGTAGGTTTAGAATTTGAGCCTTGCCTAAAAAGGCACTATGGGGTGGCAAGAGCCTTTGCCAATATCCGAATCCCAGGGTGACAGGTGCAAGCCGTCCCTTGCGAAGCAGCGTGGCTTGTCCAGCATGTCATCCCAGGCAGACAGATACTGGATCCCCTTTGAATGACACCAGTGTTTAAGCCAATTGTTAAAGCTGATCATCTTATCTCTGTATTGTGGCATCATTCTTGGTGAAGGTAGGATACTGCTCAAGGTCAGGGTCATACCTGCCTGGGCTACATAATCAGAGAGCTCCTCAATGTCTCTTTTCATGTAGTCCAAGGAGGTGCGTCTCAGGTCGTTTACACCAGCGTGGACAATGACTGAGTCATATTTGTACCTGCTGTTGAGAGACCTGAGTGCTTGCGTTATGTGGTGGATTCTAGCGCCCGACAGGCAGCTTACTGTGACCTTCTCCTTACTCAGTCTGGTGAGCGGGACATCAGTGTGTCTGACTATGGAGTCACCAATGACTAGTGTGTCTGGCATTGTGTTTGGCCTTAAGGGCTGTGACTGTTTGACACTCTGACTGTGAGGTCTATGTGTTGCGGGTGTTGTGTTCTGAGGTGGTGGTTGTTTGGGTGTCTGCTTTGGTGGCCTCTGCTGTTTTGGTAGATTTTGATCAGAGCCTCCGAGTATGTCTTTGTGTGTTTATGTGTATGATTTGAGGTTGTAATGGTACTATGTGAGACTGGGTCTATAGTGTGTGTGGTAACCTTCTCCTCCTGACTGGTCTTGCCAGTCCTATGTTGAGAGAGCTCAGCCTCCAGTTTGGCCGTATAGTTGCATCTCTCGCATGTATTTGTGTTTTGTGGGAGGAGGAAAGGGTTGTCTGTGTACATGAGGCAATTGAAACATTGCCTCAATATTCCCAGGTTCACCAGCTGAGCAGGAGAGGACACTAGCAACTGATCCCTCGACATGCTAGAAGGGTAGACAAAAACTTTAAAAAAGATTCCGGGGACGTGGGTGACCGAGAAATGGGGGTTGCCTTTTGGGGTACTATCTATGACAAGAGTGCCGTATCAAGGTAATAAGTACTGTAGGAGCAAGTGCTAGGTTTAATAGATAGAGAATAGTCTACTTGGAGTCAAGTAGAGTTGATCTTTTAGTTATAGGATACGCTGATTTGATCAGTAGTATAGTTCGAGGAAGGTAGTTTTAAGGGAAAATTTGAAGAGTGGACTTTAGGTAGCCGAATAGTTTAAACCTGCTTAACCGGCACTGCCCTAGTGTGCAACAGTGGCAGCTCCGTGCTAAATCGCTCTAAATCGTGCTAACGCAGCGTTTAGCGCGTTTTATACCAGGGGCTGGAAAAGCTAGAAACTGGCCCAAAGCGACCAATAAACTACTAGTTACTGGCTGAAACCTCACAAAACTGGACAAAGGCAGCTCAATGCTTCCCACTCCCACTGGTAAGCAAGGTAGCTTCCTTCCCCAAATAAGGCAAGGAAACAGTACACAGGAACTACAACCAAAGCCCAGGAATCAGCAACTCTGAAACTGGACTAAACTAGTAAAGCAGGAAAGCAAGGTAGCTTCCCTTCCCCCAAATAAGGCAAGGAAACAGTACACAGGAACTACAACCAAAGCCCAGGAATCAGCAACTCTGAAACTGGACTAAACTAGTAAAGCAGGAAAAACAAGAGATATTTTTTCTTTTTTTCTTTTTTCACAAAACAGGCAGAAACAGGTACAGCAAACACTTATAAATGCTATGAATCAGCTACTACAGCTTACACAGAAGAATTTGCTACAAATACAGTCAAATAGTAACAAACAAGGATGGCCAAGGCAAGAAATCTTTAGTGTAGATACCAAATAAGAAAGAAAGACATAAAAGTGGCTAACTAGCTATGTAATAAAAAGAGGAGAAAGGGGAAAAATGCAATGACATGTTTAAAAATGTTGTACTTTTTAGTATTTTGTTCTTTTCTCTCTCTCGCTCTGCTCTTTTCTCTTTTATTTTCTTTATATTCCCTAGATTGTATACCTACGTCTGGATGTAATATACTCGGCAGAGAGGAAGAGTGAGGTGCACCTGAGACCTGCTGGTGAGAAGAGTGAGCAGAACAAGAAATGAAATATTTATTTCAATGTATATATAGAATCTGATGAACAAATTGAAAGAAATATGGAATTTCAATTGTTGCATGAATGACTGAAGGGCAAGAGACATGTTGGACTTGAAATAACATAGAATTTGAACAAGCGATTAACCTTACCTTTATAATTAGAAAGAAAAGTACATGAATGACTGCACTGAAATGGACAAGAAAAGAAAAGGAAAGAAAAAAGACTGTAATGGGAGAAGCTGTTATATTCAAAGGGTCACAGTCTGACAGCTGATACAGATGGTTAAGGTTATGAGCTGTAGTTCTTGTGGTTCAGGGTTTGATTCCCTCACCCTTCATTTGCCTACTGTGTGACCTTGAACAAGTCATTTCATCAAATATTGTTCCTGAGTCACCCCTGAAAAGTTGCTGTATGTTGATTGGGCTTACTTGGATAACAAATGGGGTAATATATATAACAGTATGCACTATACGTTTCACAGAAAAATGCATATTGTTTTTTTGGGAGCATACATAAGGGATGTAAGTCTCCTGAAAAGAGTTTTAGAGCAAGAAATACAAAAGAGAAGTTCAAGAAATAGTGGTTCACAGAACACTGTTCGAGGTAAAAAAAAGGAAAGCAAAGTTCGTATTGTAAACAAGCTAGGTCAATGTACTAATCTAATAGACTAACTGTAATACAAAAAGGATAATGAGAAATGAGCATACAAAGTAGTGAATGAGATAAGAAACAATCTAAATGTATGTGTGAATAATACTATGGGGTATATGTCATCTGGAGGGGGGCAGAACAAATTGTCTAAAGATGGCTAAAATGGTAATGAAATAATGCATGTGCATTTGATCTATAACAGATTTTCCTACTGTACAGGAAAAATCCGTTGGATACAGGTGTGCTGCAGTCTAAAAGGAGAAAAATTTAAGGTTCTACTGCATTAGATCAGTGAAAAAGGGAAATAAAGAGGATAGGTGCACTTGTACAAAGGATGAAGGGGTTACATTGTCATGTTTAAAGTAGAGTCAAGAGCTTGAAAATGGGAATCTATCACAGTGGAGGCAGGTTTAGGTGACCAGTAATGCTCACTGCCAGGGGGGAGGGTGTAGGTATCCCTTAGGTCAAGGGCCACATAGGCTTACGTTCTAGTGGAGCAATAGAGAGGCACAGAGTAAGGGAGATAGGGATGTGTAACATGAGAGGAATCATTCATCCAATAAAGAGGGAGAGAGTGTTGCAGAAAATTAAAAGGAAGGAAACAGATATAGTTTTCATTCAAGAATTAAAGTCAAGCAGGCAGAAGCTTAAAAAAAGATGAGAAGAAAGGATATAGGTGTATGGATTGGAACTATACAGAAGGCAAAAAAAGAGGGGTTGGCATTTTGGGGAGAGTTCTAAATTGTCCATAGGTGTGAGTGAGCACATGGTTGATAAAGAGTAAAGAGCTGGCAACCTACTTTTGGTTCCCCCTTTGCCATGTAAACTTCATGGACAGTGGTGGATGTCCATCAGTTCACTCTAAGAGTCTGTTGGGACTCATAAGAGAGCGAGAGAAAGAGAGGGAGAGAGGAAGAAATTAAGGACTAAGAAAGAACACAGACACAACAATATGGTATAGGAGGGATGTGAGAAAGTGCCAAGTACCTTTTATGGCCCAAGTGCGAATGTTGCAGACATCTTTAGAGTGTCTACGGGAAAATGAAAAATGAGTAGAGGGCAGACAGATGGTTGGTGGGAATTTCAATGTGATTCTCAACCCAAAAACAGACAGACTGCATGGGAAAACAGAGTTTCATAGTGCAAGCAGATGAGTAGTAGAACTGAGCATGGAACATCTAGAAATAGCAGCTACATGGCAAGGACTAAATGCAGGCATAAGTGGTCTGACATTTTCAAAGCATGAGAATAAACAGGGGAGTATACTAGATAGAATACTGACAGACAAGGTTACAATGGATCTACTGTGGAGACGGGAGTATATCTGACCACACTATAGTTTGTGTAGATTGGGAAGGAGATGCCAGTTTTACAAGATGAAGGCGGTATAACCTTGGTCAGTAGGAGAAATTGTAACATAAAATGGATGCAACAGATCATGAAAGAAACAAACAGAAGGAGTAAGAAATATAAATAAGTGAATGGTACTAAGTAAAAGCAATGGAGATAAGAAGAATAAAGGAAGAATGGCTAAGAAGCATAGATTAATGATTAGAGAAACTGCATTGTGAAGGCCATAGACAGGAAACAGCTTGAGAAGAGGTAGAACAGTTAGGTATCAAGCTGAAAATAAAACTGAAAATCTTGGAAGAGACAAAAATTAAAGTGAAAAAGGAAAGAAATGGAGCTGTGTGGTAGATTAAAGGAGAAATAGAGACTAATTTCTTAGTGTAGAAGACGAGATACCAAAGGAGGAAATCTTGGATGGGGGGATACAGTTAAAGGAAGGTCAGATTATAAAAAATAATAACAGAATAAGGAAGATTTTCACAGAGTTTTATATGAATATGTATGCCGATAAGACTATAAAGGAAGAGGGGGTTAGTATCTGGAAAGGGAAAGCTCTGAATAAGGGTGTAGGGAAGGATTGAATAAATTAGTAAGAAAAGGAGGAATACAGATAACAAGGCATCTTAGAAGTAGAAAGGTAGAGGGACCAGACAGCAAGATTTCTATAAGAGAATGTGATTGCAGGAGAATGACGCTTTGATAAAATTATTTAATGAGATGTTGGAAGGAAGGAGGATAACAGGAATGCTGGAAGAGGCAAATATTGTGATTTTATATAATGAAAATGAGCCCAGAAGATCAGTAGAATTATAGATGAAAATTATTGCTTCATGTGGATGTGAAACTCTTTGTGAGAATTTTAGCAGTGAGATTAGAAAAGTTGTTACCAGTAATAATAAGAGAAGAACAAACAGGTAGGCTTTGTAACAGGGACAACGTGGGCAGATCATTGGTGTGCATTATTAAACTTTTGGTCTAGAATGAAAGGCATGGAAAAAGAAAAAGCATAATTCTGATGGATATACAAAAAGCTTTTGACTGCATGTCCTGGAATTGTATGTATAAGGTAAATAAGCAGGTAGCAGAGAATGGGAGATAGACTCTGGGAGTACATGACCCCCTCAGTGAGATTATTTATAAATGGAAAATTGTCGTACAAAATAGAAATGGGGAATGGTAGCTGACAGGGATGCTCCTTGTTAACAGGATTGTTTCTAATGTTAATTGAATGGTTGGTGCAATGAATTAAGGACATATGGAAGAAACGATGCTGAGGGTAATAAAAGCAGTATCTTCTAGTTTGCAGATAACTGTGTGCTTACATTGGAGGATGTTGAATAAGAACTCTCACAGACTTTGTACATTTTTTGAGTATATGGGTGTGAAGCAGGATTAAAATATCATCCAGAAAGGCCAGTAGTAATAAAAGTAGGGAATAACAGTGGTGGAACAACTGAACTGAGTGAGGCACATTGGCGTGAGAAGTATTTTGGCCTGAAAGTTTTCCAAGAAGTAGAACAGGTAAGAAAAAGAAACTAGGAGGACATGTGAGGAAGTATAAATGTAATATTGGATAACTGGGTGGTAAAAATGTATATGCTGGGGTAAGGATTAGTCTGATGAGGGCCATGACATTTACCACATGTAATTTATATGGGGAGACATATTCAAATAAAACCACAAGAAAAATAGAACGTGGATATTCAGCAGGTGTGTGACAGGTTTATATGGAGAGGGAAAAGAGGGCAAATAACAAACTATACTTTGCAAGCAGATAGAAAGTTAAGAAGAGAGGGGGCCCTGGATTAGGAAGGAAAATGGATTTGGGGCAGAGGGTTATAAAGGGAAATATACTGGCGTGTACCAAGAAATCAAATAAGGGGTTGACAAGTCAGTGAAGAGTTTTCTTGAAATAAGACCTAGAAAAGATCTAGAGATGGAAAGAAGAGGGGACAAGAAACCACAGAAAATAGAAAACACACCTGGGAAGTGGGAGAACAGAGGAATCAATGTAGTGAAAGACTTGAAATGAGAGATAGACAGAGGATAGGACTTTAGTGAAGAAGCTCAGTAAAAATGTGAAGTAGGAGAAGGGGATTGCCTCCCTGTAAACATTTATTGGGAAGCTGCAGGCAATGTTTGAAAGGGAGAATGTAAGATTAAAAGTAAAGGGAAATATAAGGGGAGAAGCCAAATAAAATGAGAAATATTAAGAAGTTGTGAAAAGACACAGAAAGGTAGGATAGGGAAAGTCTGGCAGAAAGAATAGCCCATATGGCAATGGAGAGGTTGAGGAAAATGTGGATAAAATAGTCCAGTACTAGGAGGAAGACTATGTCTGGGGGGAGTTGGGCATGATGAGGTTCCTGAGTAGGAAGGGTCTGACTGAAGATTAATGAACAGATGGTACAGAACTCTTGTAAGGGTACAAGATGATGCATGGGCTCAGACAGCATGCTGCTAGTAGTGCGATACGGCAAATGCAAACCGAATGCGTTCTTCATGGACATGTGAGGACATGAAACAGCTATGTGAAATAACTGGGAGAATCTGGAATGAGACATTTCAGAGGAGGATTCTAAATTCATAGCAGTTCTATATGTCTGGAGTTGAGATCATAAGAAATGGTCTAAAGAAAAACCCATTGGAATTACAGCTAGTGGTGGGGAAAGTCATGAATAAAGTAATAAAAGCATGGAAAGTAAGGAACATAATGGAATATGCAAAAGAGGGGGAAATGTGAAAGAATAAAGCAGGGCTGGAGTCGTTGCATAGGTGGTATAGGAAATGGAAGAAGAAAAGGGGAGCACAACAAAACAGGACACACAGGACAAAAAATTGTAAAGGAAAATGGCAGTGACCATAAACTGATACAATAGTTATGGAATAAGATGCAGACGAGGGAAATAAAGATGTAATATTTTAATTATCAGGAGTTAGAAAGAAGAGTTTGAAAATCAAGATGGAGTGCGCTGACAAGGAACACTTAGAAAGGTTATAATAGAAGCTAAAAGGGCAGAGTAATGTGGAAGACTGTCTTATTAAACAATCCAGTAGATATGATGCTATTAATGCAATGCATTTACTGTTTTGTGTAAAGTTTATGAGTCCAGATTATGGAAACTATGATGTAATAATGTGAAAATAATGAAATGTGTTGAAAAATGTGACAAATGTGGAAAACAATAAATATTATAAAGATACAAAGGACATGTTGATTATAAAAAGCTGGCATAATTTTATTTTATTTGTGATTGCATAGCTATTCCTAAACAGACTAATTTATGACTTGTTTGTTTGATTAAGCGCAATAAGCTGTTTTGAAATAACTCACACATGAAAAGTGAAAAATCAGTAACAAACCACAAAATGGTGAGTTTTAAAAAAAAGAAATAGCTAGTCAGTTTCATGTGATGCATTTAACAGTCTCATCACAAAAAACTAACAAACTTTTAGTGGTTTTATGAGGCCAAGACAGTAGTAGACAGACTTAAAATTAGCATATGTAACTGTCTAAAACACTAAAACAAAAAGTGGCGCAGACAGAACAGTGGAAAATAAAATATTCACCTTTTATTGGCAGTTTGGCACATAGAGTTAAGGCTGTAAGCTATAGTTCCTGTGGTACATGGATTTATTCACTCAGCCCTTCTTTGCCTGCTGTGTGGCCTTGAGCAAGTCACTTAACCAGACATTGCTCCCAGGTTACCCCTGAAAAAACACTGTGTGTCCACTAGGCTTACTTGCCATTCAAATGGCTATAACTATCTTACAGACATTTTGCTATAAGCATTTGTGTTACACAAGTCATCAAACAAGTTAATACTTAATGACGTGAAAAAGAAAAAGCTTCCTGCATTTCGTAAATGAGACCCGTATTCTTCAGGTGAGAACAAAACATCCAGTTGGAAAAACACAGAAAAACTTGTATAGATATTTGCAGACCTACTGCTTTCAGGATTCCTAAAAGATTTACAATTTTCCCCTAGATCTTGAATGCCCAGTGACAAACAAGTCCTTAATAGTAGACTTAGACCAACAAGCCAGACTCCACTATCTGTAGACATTGGTTGAACTCAAAAGTATAGGATTAGAACAGAGTTAGCTATGCTGCCCTATGATACTTAAACTATCCGCATGTTAAGCATACAGTATATGCACAAATATAGTTATAATAAACAAATTGTACAGCAATTTCCATTTAATTATATATAGATATTAGCTCCATTTCAGAACTTCATTATGTAGTGATGGAGTTTCTATTAATTTTGCCTGGTGGGGGCAGCCATACTATATGGCTGAGACTGTTATTATGTTACTGCTGATTTAGGCTTCCTAATGTATTTTCTAGACTCAGGTCATCACAGCCGCATCTCATTGAAATAATGAATTTAAAAATGTTACTTTTCCTCCCTCAAAAAATAAATTCTGACCTGGGTGTAACGAGGCTGTTCCTCCATACCCCCTAGCTTCCATAAGCAAACTTTTGGTAACCCACATAAAGGGAAATAGGAGAAAAAACATACTTATAAACTCATCATTTTGATAAGTTTCAAGTACAATGAGTTGTGCCCTAACTTTCATTAAATGTCCATGGAGTTATGTATGCCTTTGGCTGAAAGTGCTATGCAAACCTATTGGCATACAGTGTATGGCAGAGGTAGATCACACAGCATACCCCATATTTTGCAATGATTAACAGTTTTACTCCTAGGGTGTGTTTAGAAAGACTGGTAATACAGCTGAGCAGTGATAAACAGCACATTCTTGATAGCATTATGCAGTCCAATGGTAATTATGTATATATAAATATATGTAATGCACAGTGATGTAGAATTTATTTTTTGGGACAGGAATCCGTTTTTCTTTTTTCTGGAGAAGGGAAGAGGAGGATGGTAATAAGAATAACTTAAATGGAGGAAAGAAAGTGAAGTGGAAGAAGCAGGGGCACATTTGCAGCACTATACACACAGCGAGTGAGGGAGGTAGTGAGAAATAAGGTTGGAGAAAGAAGGCAGTGGCACAGGCAAATATTTGGTGCTGGGGAGAGGTGGAAGATGAACAGGGATGGGAAGAGAAACACAAAGAAGGTGTAGCAATTGTGGCATTCATCTGTTGGTCCATTTCATCCAGAATCACCCATTGCACTTACCATCAAGTGACCTAGGTAAATCCCTCTGCTGCACATTTGGAAGAAGAACCTTCATCTTACTGAAAGGTAGCAATGAAGCTACCAGTGAGCCCTCCGAGTCACCTTCTATAGGGTGTCCTTCATTACCCTGCAATGAAGCACTGCTGGTGTCCACTAGGGACGTAGCAGTGGGTGTAAATGCGATAGTAGATTGTGATTGCCACCTCTTCACCCTCTGCCTTACCACAGCGGATTCTATAAAAAAGTAAATAAATTGGGGAAGAATATAAACAATGCATTTCTTTATGCATTTATTTATTTATTTATTTTACATTTGTTGACCGGGAGAATTCGACTAGATACATGTCCATTTTCAGCGGAGGCCTGGGGAGAAAAGCTCTATAAATTAATTACAAGCAATTATAAGGAGAACAGCAGCAATCATATTTACATAGACAGTACATAAGCATGAAAATTAAAATTAAACACATAGAATAAAAAAAAAAACATCATTATGATTTTTTTAAAGTTAGAATGAGCCAATACATAAGTAAGAAGAATTACAGAATAAGATACAAAGGTAAATCCAAAGACAAAAAGTGAGTTCCATTGAAGTACGCTCCACAACCAAGAAACAGACAAATGCAAGAAGAGCGTAACACCACACTTAATAATATTATATTTGGTTCTGAATCCTGCAGAAGCAAACTGGCGAGGATGTAGTTTCAAACTAAAAACAGTCTCAAGATAAAATGCAGCAAGCTTGATTCAAATGAAACACAACACGTTATGCTTATGCAGCGGCAAGCTTAATTCAAATGAAACACAACACGCTATGCTTACATTATCGTAAGTGACAAAGTCCAAGAAACATAAAATCTTAGCTTAAAAGCTAGATAATTTGTGGTAGTAATGAAACAAATGTAGATGTGAAGAACCCTTCTATCGTAAAACAGACAAGCGCTTTCAGCTTTTTCAAGCCTTCAACAGATCCGAGCAAAAAAGTTGGGTTCATTGTTTAAAAGTTTATTACATCCAATGGAGACACTTGCAGCAGATGGTAGGCAACCAATCATATAGATTTAATGTGCACACACCTCTATTTCCATCAAATTGGGCCATGTGCTTAGTTTGACTTCCTTTGTCCAATCATATTCATCTATTAGTACACACCTCCAAAATTTCGCGATGGGCAACAGATTACAATCATTTATTTCAAATTCTTTATTAAAGCTCTTTACTGAAAAATATATTAAAAGCTCTTTGTTAAAAATACTTTAATATAATGTTTGTTAAAAATACTTTAATATAATGGTCTACTTATAACCATATAATGGTCTACTTATAACCAGAATTTCTACAATGTTTTTCTTTAATTTCTCATGTAAACTATGTGTGTAACATAAACTTTGTATAATCTGTATGTGGACTATAATCTTTGTATTATCTGTATGTGGAGCTTTTTTCCCCAGGACTGCATTGAAAACGGGTTCTTTAGGCCTAATGGACTATGCTGGTTAAACAACTGCAAATAAATAAATAAATATATATCACCATTTTAACAACGAATGCTGTGTTTTTTCAAAGAAAACCTTCGTAAGTGGGTTCCAAGTAGCGCAAGTAAACAAAAAGACATTAAAGCTGCTATTTAGAATAAAAAAAATTAAAACCACTATTTAAGGCATTCTCTTCATCTTGCTTCATATGTCAAAGCTCATTAAGCATATAAACAGCCAGACTGAAGATATAAATAAAAATATATAAAAAAATGTGCATAAGATTTTGAAGGGTTTTATGAATTAGTATAAAAATTTTTTTCACAAGGAAACCTGACTCTTTATTCATCTATCTTTGAGAAAGGGTTTCAAGGGAACATAACCATTAAGTCCTGGGGGGGATATCTGCTCTCAATTGCATTATCCACTTTGCTTCCTCTTTCTCCGTCATATTAATTAAATCCCCTTCTCTGATAGTGGAATATATTTTAGAAATAACCATGAAAACAAAACTATGTCCTTCATGTTCTCATATGTGAATAAAAAGAGAATTAGTTTCCTTTTTATTTCGTATATCAGAAAGATGTTTAATAATTCTTTCTTTCAGCTTCATGTTAGTTTTTCCTACATAGAATGCTGTGCATAAAGTGCAAGTAGCTAGATACACAACATTACTAGTCAGACAGTTGGCTGACCCATGAAAGGTAAAAGTCTGTTTAGTTACTGGATGAAAGAAAATGCTACTGCAGTTAATCACATTGCAGATCTTACAGAAACCACATTTCTTTGTTCCTGAAGGGTTATTATGCATACGGATATTACCTGTCCCATCATTTGAACATAGAATCCTTTTTAGGTTCTTTTTGTTTTTAAAACGAAACCTAGGTTGTTCACCAACAATCTCTTTCAACTTTTTATCCGAGGTTAAAATCGGCCAGAACTTTTTGATCACCTGACACATATTATTATGATCCACCGAATAAGTCAGACTGACCTTTAGGTTGGATGATTTTTTGGATTGAGTTAAGGATGGTATATTATCACCTTTTTTGTTTTTAGAGGAATAGAAAGGTTTGCCTTTCCCTTTACGTATATCATTTATTTTGGTCTTACCATGTTCCAAATTCCTCTTTTTATAGCCTCGTTGACTAAAGTTATTGATAAGCTTCTCTTCTCTTGAAAGAAAATTTCCTCTTCAGTACATAGCCTTGAAATCCTTGCAATTTGATTCTCAATGATGTTGGAAAAAATATGCCTGGGATGCATACTAGAAAAATGAAGCATATGATGCCGCCACATGTTTTTCCTGCATCAACGAGTGTTGATTCCCTTTACTGAATCCAGCGATAATCTCACGTCCAAAAAGTCAATCGTATCTTTGGATGTGTTAACATCAAATTTTAGGAAAGTAGTAGTTTGTGACAAACAGTTAACAAAACTTTTCAGATCTTCTGCTTTCCCCTTCCATACAATAAATGTATCATCCACAAATCGATTGTATAGAATTATCTGTTCATTCCAGATATTATGAATATCTTTGGCCCAATCTCTTTCCCAATTGGCCAAAACAAGATTCGCATAACTATCGGCACAGGGTGTCCCCATGGCCACGCCCCATCTTCGCCAATAGTAATTGTTGTCATAAGTGAATACATTATATTCCAATACAATCTCTAGAAGGTCACATATCAGGCGTGATTCTACCTTCTCTTCTGTTAGAAAATCTCTCACAGCTTCAATGCCATAGTTGTTAGGTATAGAAGTAAATAAACTATTTACATCTAGGGTTACTAGTAACAAACTTTCTAAGTCATCCCGATGTTCTAGGGCTATGTACAGATGTTGTAAAAATTCAGCTGTGTTCTTAATCACAGTAGAGGCTCTAGATAACACCTTTTTCAGCTCCTGTTCGATGAACATGGAAATAGATTCCGTTAGCCATCCACTACCTGCCATAATTGGTCGTAGTGGTGGGCATACATGGTCTTTGTGGATTTTTGGTAGTCCACTGATAGTTGGAATAAGGGGGTGATCAGTGCTAAAAAGGTCATACAAATACTCATTGATTTCTCTTTGTAATAACATATCATAAAGAGCCTGTTGCATCTTCTGCTTCATTACATTTAATTCATTCTTACTAATCAGAGAGTACGTTTTTCGATCATTCAATAGATCTTTCATCAACTGAACATACATTAGTGCATCCAGTACCACTATAGCACCTCCTTTGTCTGCTGGCTTAATCACAATGTCACTTCTTTCTTTAAGTTCCTTTAATGCCCGATTCTCTTCTTTAGTTTAGTGAGCGGCACAGTGGTGCAGTGGTTAACATTATCACCTCACAGCAAGAGGTTCACATTCCAAAGACATGCATCTGGAGCATTTCTCCCCGAGCCTCCACTGAAAACAGGCTCTGTGGAACCTAGTCGGACTTTCCCGGTCAACAAATGTTAAATAAATAAATAAATAAATAAATTAGTTAAATTGAAGAACTGTTTCCCTTTTTGTAACATCTAATCTTCATTAGCTCATCTTCACAAGCATGAATAAAGGATTCTATGACTGGATGATTAAGTGGATCAAATGTACTCGGTTTCTTAAGCATAGTCATGTTTTTAATGGAGCATCCTTTATTACTGTCCTCAAAAATGTAATTCAAAGTGAGTTTCCTTCCGAACATTCTGAGATCCAATGCAAATTCATCACGTGTCGATTTAATGGCAAGAATAAAACTAAGTCCTTTGTCCAATAACTCTATCTGGTAGTAAGTAAGCTGAACATTTGAAATATTAACTACCAAGGAGGTTACTGTATCACTTTCCTTTTCTTTCTCTCCCTGCTTGTGGATCTCCCTACCCAAGAGACTTAGTTCATCATTAAAAAAGGAAGTTGCTCAATAATGGTGGCATGCTAAGCTCCTCTTTTTGGTATCGTTCCTAGTGGAAAACCATTAGTACTCGTAAAGTGGGAAGGACTAGTACTATTGGCATCAGTATTTAGATCTAAATCTGGTTCATTTTATTTATTTTATTTTATTTTACATTTGTTTACCGGGAAATTCCGACTGGATACATGTCCATTTTCAGCGGAGGCCCGGGGAGAAAAGCTCCAACATCAGACAAAAAACAGCAAAAAACAGCAAAAATGAGTTACATAAATACATACCAGTTTTGTGGTTGGTTACAAGATACATGTCATTGTGTTCTACAAACAAGGTAGGAAATTTACTAATATAAGTAATATAAGCAGCATCATTTATTACATATACTAAAAACAACAGTAATAAGGTATTGGTAAGAAGAAGACTATTCCTGTAAAAGAACTAGAAGACACCGGATAATGGTCTATCAAGAGATTTTTTGTTACAGGAAGAATAGTAGAGGAATATAGGTTAGAGAGAGTAGAGAAGACACTTAGGACCCAAGGTAGGAGTTAATGAGGAAATGAGCATTGGCACAGCCAGTGCGACTGGAAGTGGTGGAATAGTTGATTTTTGAATTGGGGTAGACAGGTAATTGTGATAATACTAAGAGGAAGTGAGTTCCAAACTTTTCCAATGACGTTTGTAAATAGAGCATTACCTCCTGAGTTAAAAGCTTTAACCATTTTCAAGAGTGGCCTGTTAGAGGAGCGAAGACTGTTTAGATTGGTATATGGTAAGACTAAGTTCTCAAGTGAAGGACATTTGTCAGGGTGTTTGAGTATTTTAAATGCCTCAGTAAGTTGGGTCAGCTTTACAAGGTTTGGGAGTTCTATCCACCCTAGGTTTTTTAGGTTGTTACAATGATGGGTTCTATATGGAGTTCCTGTTGCAAATCTTGCAATATGATTGTAAGAACAGGAGAGTTTGTTTAAGTCGGTTTTGTTCAGGTTGGTGAAAATTGTGGATGCATAAAGAAGGGTAGAGAGCAAATGTGTCCGGGCAATGGTCACTTTTGCCGTTGGTGTTAGAAAGTTTTTGATTCTATATAGTGATCCTAGTTTTTTGTTCACGGTTTTAATGGCTAGATTAATATGTGTGTCAAACCTGAGTTTATTATCAATGGTAACTCCTAGTAGTTTAGTGTGAGGGTCTGGGGAGATAATGGTCCCATTATTTGATTTTATAGGAAGGTCTATAAGGGGAAGTTTGTGGGTTGGCTGAAAGAGTAATAATTTAGTTTTTTTTTGGATTTAGGATTAACTGACGACCGGATAGCCAGTTTTCCACTTTTGTAAAGCAGCTTTGGGTTTTGGTTAGTAGTCTATCTAGAGATTTATCAAAACATACTAGTGTCAAATCGTCCGCATATTGAATACAGGTGGCCTCAGGAATGGCTTTATGAAGATCGTTAATGAAGATTGAGAAAAGAAGTGGTCCTAATATGGACCCTTGAGGAACCCCAATGTTGTTCGGTAGTAAATTGGAGAGTTTATTCTGCCAGAGTACTGCTTGTTTCCTGCCAGAGAGGTAGGCATGGAACCAATCTAATGTTGAGTTATCCAGGTGTGAGGTTTTTAAGGCGTCAAGAAGTAGTTTGTGGTTGACCATATCAAATGCCTTTGATAGATCCAGAAAGAGGGCAGATGACACTTTTTGTCATTATGGTTATCGTGTCTGTAAAGGAGAGGAGGGCTGTTGTTGTGTTGTGGTTGGGTCTAAAGCCATGTTGAGAACTGGTTAGAAGTTTGTTTTGGATAAGATATTGAAGGAGTCGTCTATGCATACATTTTTCCATATTCATGTTCAATAATACATACATTTTCATTAGTAATAACACTCCCATTAGAAGTCATTGGAGTTTTTGTTTTTAATTCTTGTTCATTTGTGTGATAAATTTGTACATTGACCACAGTATCTAGAGGTCTAAAATTTTTCTTTCTATTATGCATAATGGTATCTTTCTGCTCATGGTGTCTAACTTCTTTTCGTAATTAATCATTAGAGTTTCTAACTTTGGGCCATTCAAATAATTGGCCTTTCTGTATATCATTGAAATCTCTCACCAACTTCTGACTTTTAATGTTCTTTAACTTAATTTCATATACTGCTAGTCTGTCTTGTAAATTTTCCAATTTCATAAAATTGTTGTCAGAAAGGTCCATGTTTTCAAGTTCCTTCTGTTTTTTTCTTCTATTAAAGTATTCATTTCATCTTCTTGAGGCTTAAAGAAATCTATCAGTAGCTTCATGTAGCTAAAACTAGTCTGGATATTGATAACCTGCCATTTAGCTAGTAGCTCAGGGTAGATATTGCCATAGCTAGGCATACACCTAACCCTGAGACCTCTGGGAATCACTTGGTGGTGTAGGCAGGCTTCCATATAGAAGCATTGCCATTGTAGTCTTTTTAATTGAAAATCCGCATTTTCAGCTACTTTGAAAATGGATTCAATGTTCAAATCAGTCTTGTCATTTTCCACAACAGTCAGTTCAGTTGTAGTTAAATTCAATTGTATAAGTGGATTAATTGCACCAGATGTAAAACCCATCACTAGCTTCTTTTTATCCATATCTATAGATTCTAAAGGCATCAAGTGAAAGAAAATAATAGAGGCAGTGACAATAAAAGAGTCTCTTCGGTCTGCTGTTAACAAACTGTGTGCAGAACTCTCAGCAAGCAAAGCTAAATCCAAAGACAAAAAGTGAGTTCCACTGAAATACACTCCACAACCAAGAAACAGACAAATGCAAGAAGAGCGTAACACCACAATTAAAAATATTATATTCGGTTCTGAATCCTGCACAACACGCTATGTTTATGCAGCGGCAAGCTTAATTCAAATGAAACACAACACGCTATGCTTACATTATCGTAAGTGACAAAGTCCAAGAAGCATAAAATCTTAGCTTAAAAGCTAGATAATTCGTGGTAGTAATGAAACAAATGTAGATGTGAAGAACCCTTCTATCGTAAAACGGACAAGCGCTTTCAGCTTTCTCAAACCTTCATCAGATCCGAGCAAAAAAGTTGGGTTCATTGTTTAAAAGTTTATTACATCCAATGGAGATACTTGCAGCAGATGGTAGGCAAACAATCATATAGATTTAGTGTTCACACACCTCTATTTCCATCAAATTGGGCTGTGTGCTTAGTTTGACTTCCTTTGTCTAATCATATTCATCTATTAGTACATACCTCCAAAATTTCGCGATGGGCAACAGATTAAAATCATTTATTTCAAATTCTTTATTAAAGCTCTTTATTGAAAAATATCTTAAAAGCTCTTTGTTAAAAATACTTTAACATATCACCATTTTAACAGCGAATGCTGTGTTTTTTCAAAGAAAACCAATAAAATTCCAACAGGATCACTCATTTTCAAATTCACAGGATGAGCAACAACAAATTCCAACAGATAAAAAAACTGTAAGAATCACAAACAAAACAAACAATGGAAATTCTGTTTGTTTTGCAGTTGGTGGTGAAAATAGATTGTCTACAGGTTTGATGTAGTCAGGTTGATAGTAATAGGTAAATCAACAGAGTTGTTTGCTTTGGGAAAAACCATGTACCTGTGAATTACCACATAGGTGGCAGTACACTAAACACCGAAAGTGTGATAAGAGACTTGGGGACACAGGTGGACAGTGGTCTCACCTTCGATAACCACATCACCACAACAGTCAGGAAATCCTTCTATGTGGCACACCTCATCACTAAGGGCTTTTCATCCGGAAAAAAAGGAGGTCATTGTCCCACTGTACTCATCCCTCATTAGACCCATTATAGAATACAATGCCCCATTTGGTATGTACCTCTCAAGAATTCTGCAACAACTGGAAAGGCTGCAGAAATACCTCACTAAAAGAATCACAGGCCTAAAGCAGATGCCCTACGCTGACCACCTTAAAAAACTCCAGCTATACTCTGGTGCATATCGTCTACTCAAAGGCGATCTCTGCTTAACATACAAGGCCATGTCATACCCAGAGCTGTTGGACATGCTACACTTACACTGAAAGGGGTCTATATTATAAACCTGAAAATTTACTTCAGCGAACACTGACATGAGCGAAAATGTGGTAAATGAAAGGGAGTTTGTGGGGTTGCGGTACAGTGAGGAGAGGGATTTTTGCCCTTTCCTCACTATAGTGCGATCTCGGAGTTGGAATATACAGTTAGCGGGGGGGGGGTATCAACAGTTCGATTACCAGCATTTTTGCTCATGTGAGCATTCGCTGAAGTAATCTTTTGGTCTTCTAATATAGACCCCACTTAAAGAAATCCCAATCCCTCAGAACCACACACACCAGGGATCTAAACCTTGTCATCACAATAAACAAAACATGCTGGAGGGATAGGTTCCTGACCCAGAGACTCCCCAGACTCTGGAATAGACTGCCCATATATGTCAAGCAAAGCTTCTCTTTGGCCTTCTTCAAAAGGAACCTCGATTGGATGGGAGAAAGGAAATTCACCCCGGGGATCAAGTCAGTCACCCTGCTAGACAGGGGTCCAGGAAAGAAAATAGTGTGGGAAGAAATAGCCAAGGAATTGTTTTGGCTAGGCTTGTATAGGCCCTAGGGCTGATAGCCTAGTATGAACCTATGAACCTATGAAGATATATAGACTAGGTATAAAAGCAAGTATAAAGATGGAGAAAGAAAAGAAAATTATATATAAAAAAAAACATGTCTAGCAGTGTTATAGTGTCCCTATATGTACAGGTACTAACTGAGAGGCCAGGTGTAGAGGTGACACTGTGAGGAAGTTGGAAATTAAAAAAAAGCTGCAGTTCTTTTTAGCAATATAGTTCTGAAACAGAGACCAGGAGATTAGAGAAGAGGGTGGATATTGTTGGGGAGGTTAGCCTGGGGATGAACATAAACACATCCATGTGAGTTTTAGGTGTTCTTTGAGTAGTCTTTTAAATGTAACCTTTGAGTCTGTAGAGGTAATAGCAGAGGATAGGGAGTTCCACGTTTGACCTATATCATTAGGGCAGAGGGAGTCCCCTGCTGTGTTTTTGCTCTTGGTGTCCTTGGGTAGCTGTTTATCACTAGAGCATAGTTGTCGAGGGTGCATTTGTAGTTTTAGTATTTGGCCAATGCTGGAGTTTTATCTGGAAGTAGTAGTAGTTTGTGTGCAAAGGAAAGCTGATGAAAGGATAGGAGATTAGGAAATTCAAGCCTGTCAAGTTGTTTTAAGGAATGGCAGTGGTGGGATTGGTAGGGGGCACCGGTAGCAAACTTGGCAATGTGATTGTAGCAGGTATTGAACTTGGCAATTTCTGTTTTGGGTAGGTTGGTGAAAATGGGTGAGGTGTAGAACAGAGTAGAGAGGAGGTGAGCTTGAACAATTGTTGCCCCGGCGGTATGGGTTAGAAATAGTTTATTTTTATATAGACTGTCCAGTTTTTGAGGATGTTTTTAATGGTTTGATTTATATGCTGATCAAATTTGAGATTATTATCAATGATCACTCCTAGCAGTTTAGTATTGAGTGTCTGGGGAGATAATAGTCCCATCCCTGGATACAATATTAAATGGCTGGGTATTATGGTTGATTTATTCAGACTAAATAGCAGAAGTTTGTTTTTGGGGGGATTTAGTATTAGGTTTGTGTTAAGAAATCAGGTTTTGGTAGTTTGGAAGACTTTTTGGATGATGGAGAGGAGTTCATGAGGATCACTGGCTGACCAGACTAGTGTTGAGTCATTAGCATATTGAATAACAGTTGCATCTTGACAGATGCTGTGAAGATTTTTGGTGAAAATGGAGAATAGGAGGGGTCCTAGAATTGACCCTTGTGGGACTCTTGTGGTGACAGGTAGCAGTGAGGATAGGTTGTTGTCCCATTGAACTGCTTGTTGTCTTCCTTGTAGGTAATTTTGAAGCCATGCTAATGCATGGTTACTAAGGCCCAGGTCAGTAAGGGCTTGAAGTAGTTTAGGATGGTTGACCATATCAAAGGCCTTCGACAGGTCCAAGAATATGGCAAATGTTAGGTTGCCTGTGTGTTTGTTTTGGTTGATGAAGTTGTGAGTTACAATTGCAATGTCAATCCTCAACAGCACCCTGTATGTACCCCAGTGCCTGGAGATCTGTACGGTCTCCCCTGGCAAGCCAACATATTTTGATTCAATCTCCATTGGTGCTATGTAACAGAAATACATCAGCAAGCCATTGTCAAATATTCACTTTGTAATGCTGGTCTTTATACCTGCACAAAATGTGCTCTCTTTGTTTCTTGTGCACAGGGTAAGGGAGAATCCTGCATTTCTACTTGCACCAAGCTTCACTTTTCCAAAAGTATTTCATGAAGAAGCCATGGCCACTCCAGAGATAGAGAAAAATAGTCAGGTGTGGCATAGGGCCACACATTGTAGACACCACATGACGTGCATCAGTGGATAGCATGGCAACAGTGCATACATTGACAGTAGCATGATGCCAGTCTCTAATAGTGCAATCAAAATTGAATTGTGGGGAGCACGAACATGGCCACTACATTTGGTAGAGTGGCACTAATGGATAGTGCACTCTGCACCTCCAAATGGCAGTAGCACAACCAAAGTGTCAGCACATATCATAGTGCCTGTAATGTGGTCTCTCTACATCTCAGTGCATTAGCAGGGGACAGTGCTATCATGGCAGTGCATGCACAGCACACAGGAGAGATATATTGCTGGGCATTACCACACAACTTCTGTTCATTCTCAGACCTGAGTGTCTTCCTGGGAGTCAGTCAGTATATCTGTAGGAAAGAAGAAGACGATCTGTGAAGAAGATTTGGGACAGGCATGAAGAAGGCAAGAATATATGAGGATATCAAGCAAAGAGATGGATGGATAGCATGACAGAAGACCTTCAACAGTCAGGCATGACTGTTGAAGAAGGTAGGAGAGTGGCATTGAATCAAGAGAGCTAGTGTCAGTTGATACTACACCACAACCCCGTATACAAAAAATAGTAAAAAGGGTAGGATGAATCAGTAGATGTGTAAGTCAGTGATCCAGGGACAAACAGATGCCATTTGTGCCATGGCAGGGACATGTATGCATAAGGATATACATGAGGGACTGCAGGTCATGCACTCTGACATAGTATATCAGGACAATAAGCACACACACATGCCAAAGGCAGTGGATGGCCACTTAGCATCGATTGTGACTACCATGATGTATGGGGCCACTGCCACTCTGGCCCCACCAATGGTAACCTGTATGGTGCACAGCCATGGAGAAGGACTTTCACCCATCACAATTCACATGGCTGCTTCAGCTCTGGAACAGGTTTGTCTAGCGTCATGACTGAAGCTCTACTGCCTCCATTGTGGGTCCACAGCACAGAGTCAGCTGGTCAGGCTAACACATTTCCACATCATCCATGCCATCTGGTGATGTATGCCTTGCAGGACCATGACAATGCCATGCTATCTGCTGGAATGAAATTATCATATGAGTCACAAGGCCAGTGTACATAGATGTAGCCAATGATCCTCTCCCTCCATGGTGGGTACATCATACAGGGCAGCAAGTAAGTGTTGTACATTTCCACACCATCCATTCTATTTGGATATGTCCAGAAGGCAGCATCTCAACAGGGTCATCTGCATATGCTTGGCCATCCATAGTGTACCCCCCACACACCTGTGGGGCCACAACAGGTGTTATGTATGCACTCAAAGAGTGCTATGACATTGACTGCACAGGAGGCCTCCCATCATGGCGCTATGGGGTCAGCCAGATTGTCCAGCCAACATACCATATCTGTAAACCAAATGGCATCCTAAGACAGTGGGCCATCTGACTCCCCCTACCACCCTGCTGCGTGCCTGGCTTCCACCTCCACCTGCCATAACCCATCCACCCTTTAACCTTTGTTAACCTTGCTTTAGAGTGCCACTGTGCCCCACCCCACCTGTAAAAATGTTGATGAATATGCCCTTCCCACCCTTCAGACATGCAATTTTGGTTCACAGCATGACCACACAATGTACTTTACTGAATAGATTAGGTATGCTATTGTATGTATCATTTTTACCCTATGTTGTCTCTGTCATGGAATATATTTGTGGTCCAGGCATCACCTCTTTTCCAGTGTCATAGCTTATTGCACCTGAATTAGCCTTGCATGGGGTTCCAGTGAAGCAAGTTCATTCAACAGCTCCTGAACAAGCTCTTCTTTTGATGCTGGGCTCAAGTCTGCCTGCTGTTCCAGTGTTGTAGCCAAGCTGTAGTTGTGTACATAGAACTATGTTGTGAAACATGGCACAGGAGATAAATATCTTGGTGCAGGTCTGCAGCGTGTACTACAGTGCACCAGCAGAGGTATCCGGTCAATGGAAGTGGATCTTCAACACTATTAACACATGTTTAATGATGTTATGAGTCTGTGACAATACTGCATTGTATTAAATCTTCACCATGGTCTGAGAGCTGCAGATATGTATTATGAATCACACCTTCAGGGCATATCCTGAATCACCTGCAACACACAATAGTGACCATCATTTTGAACAGATTGCAGCCTACATTGCTACAAATGTGTTTAGTCTGGATGTGGGAGGACATATGTACACCTACTGATTAAATGACCCTGTTAAAAACCACCACTCACAAACCTCTGGTATAGGTCATATATTTACCAGATGTAGGAGTCATAGAAACTGTCTGGATGGTGCACAGACACATTGTAAATAATACTCTATGCATTGCACACCACCTGACAATTGATGGAGTGGAAGTTCTTTTGACTGATATACTGGACACCTTGTAGCACTGACAGGGCCTTTACAGCAATTTAAGTGCAGTCTGTGGCCCACAAACCTGGTAAAAATGTACTATGTCATAGAATACTGGAATGGTGGTTGTGATGACCGTACCCTGGCCCAGCAATCAAGGAGCCTCAGTCCTCACCACTAACACCAGGGAGGTCATCTCATAGAAGAGTAAAGGATAACTAATGCACACAGTAAAATACAATTTCCCTTAAGTGCACACAGAGATCACAGTCAGTCTGGGGCTGGTTGCTCCCTTGCTCTCCAGATCGCCAATAAAACTCCCCACTGGCACAGCTATAGGGCCCAGATCTCAGCCTAGCTGGCATGCTAACCTTCAGTACCCTCTCTGTCCCACCAGTGCTTCATGCCCCTGCCCAGGTAGCTGACACACCACACACGCTTTGAGATAAGTATTTATACAACTTCACAGACACTCCTGGGAAAGGCTGAAACAGATTCTCCAGCTGTGCCCCTTTACCCAGACTATACAGTAGTAATTCCTGACACCATCAGCTAATATTTATCAGCTACCCAAAGGCCCTTAAAAGGGTGTCCAATTATTACTGTGCAATATTATTATCAAATTGGTAATGTGATTATTCAGCCTAAGGCTTTTGAGAGTGGCTTATTACAATGAACTCTATAAATATGCAATGTACTCTAGAGCTTACTTTGTCTCTGCACAAACCAGCCACAGGTAAAGGTTTTTAAAAATATTTAATAATAAATAATTAAAACACAAGACAATACTACTATGCCACAGAGATATCTAAGAGTTCAGAGATCACACAGAAACTTAAAATAATACAGTAGGACAGGTCTGATGTCAAAGAAAAACACTTAATCTAACTTTCTAATCTTTAGCTATTCTTAAGAGAAAACACAGTGCTATAATCCTACTTACATACATAAAGAGCATAAGCAGTGCTGGAGTTGATGGCCCAAGACAAAATTCTTTTAGTCTCTCTCTCAACAATAGTTTTTAAACTCACTAACAAACAGCTCTGCTAAGACCCTCCCAATTTACATCATTGTGACACTTAGGTTTTCCCATTATTCACATTACCTCATTTTGACACTTAGTCTGGAGTTCCCAGGCAAACAAACTGCATTATTTAGCAAGCTAACACCTACTCAGGAAACTACAATAAAAGACATTTATACTCTAACAATTAGATAAGACAATATAAAGAATGTGTTCACCCAGCTGCTTTGGCACCACTTTTTAGATAATTGTAGGTTCAAAGAACATTTGAAATGCTTGGATGGGTTTTCCTTACAGCAGAAGGCAATGTTGCAACAATCTTGAAGTTCACATTTTACAGTGTTTTCTTTCATTTAAGAACACAAGCCTGTATTTTACATTTATTTATACAAATAATAGAATTATGCATCAAATTCTATTTGACAAGGTTGGCAGCCTTCACCCATCTTTCCCCAATCTTCATATCTCTTCCCCCCTGGAGAACTCAAGCTAGTTTTTCAAGTAACCCTTGAGAAACGCTGCTTGAGAGGGTTAGGTCTATCTGGGTGTACCTCACCCCATTTTCTGTCTTAAGAGCCCATCTGCATTGGCATTGCTACACCCACTGCGGTGCTGCATTGACATATATGCTTGCAACCCCAGGCTCCATCTTAGCAACTTGGCATTTTGATGACTGGCTCTGTTTAACCATATTAGAGGGTTGTGATCTGTCATTACAGTGAATTTTCTTCCATACAGATAAAGCTGAAGTTTCTACAGTGCACATACTATAGCTAGACATTCCTTTTCTACAGCTGCATAGCATTCCTCCCTGGGTTGGAGCCTACACCTGAGATACACCACTGGGTGGTCTTCTCCCTTTGAAGAAATCTGGCTATGTACAGCCCCCACCACATGGTTTGAAGCATCCACCTGCACAACAAATTATTTGCTGTAATCTGGACTAGCTAACACAAGGTGTCCTTCCAAAGCTTCTTTAAGCTTCTGAAATGCCTGCTCAGTGCTGGGGTCCACACTACCTTATCTGGCCTGTTCTTCCTTGTCAGGTCTGTGAGGGGAGCAGCTATAGTACTATAACTAGGGACCAACTTTCTGTAGTATCCTGCTGTCTGTAAGAATGCTCTCACCTGCTTTTTGGTAACAGGTGCAGGCCATGCCTGAATAGCTTCCACTTTGGCAGGTTCTGGCCTTATCTTACCACTCCCCACTCTATGCCCTAGGTAGGAGACATCTGCTATACCCATCTGACATTTGCTTGGCTTAATGGTCAACTCTGCCCTCTGTAGTCTGCCCAGCACCTCCCTGACATGCTGAAGGTGCTCTGGCCAAGAATGGCTGAAGATGGCAATATCATCTGTAAGCAAGGGCAAACCCTCCTGCTCCTGCTAGGATATTATCCAACAGCCTCTAAACTCACTAACAAACAGCTCTGCTAAGACCCTCCCAAATTACATCATTTTGACACTTAGGTTTTCCCAGTATTCACATTACCTCATTTTGACGCTTAGTCTGGAATTCCCAGGCAAACAAACTGCATTATTTAGCAAGCTAAAACCTGGTCAGGAAACTACAACAATAAAAGACATTTCCCATGTATACTCTAACAATTATTCCTTAAGTTAAGACAATAGAAAGAATGTGTTCGGCCAGCCTCTTCAGCACCACTTTTTAGATAATTGTAACTTCAAAGAACATTTGAAATGCTTGGCTGGATTTTACTTACAACAGATGGCAATGTTGCAACAATCTTGAAGTTCACATTTTACAGTGTTTTCTTTCATTTAAGAACACAAACCTGCATTTTACATTTATTTATACAAATAATAGAATTATGTATCAAATTCTATTTGACTAGGCTGGCAGCCTTCACCTATCTTTCTCCAGTCTTCACATCAGTTTTTCTCTATTCTGCTGTCAGTGTGAACCACATATTTTTTTCCACATGCTGCAGCATCATGTCAATTAACTGGTGTAATATTCAAGGGGACAAGGCCTGCAATACCAATACTGTATCTATGGTCAGATACTGGAAAGTCATAAGTTTAGACCAGTCATCAAAGAACACTGATTCCTCCAAATATGGTTCATATACCTTAACACCAGTTCAGATGTCCAAATTTCTCTTAAAAACATCAAGACTCTTAGACTGTCTAAAATTGATAGGAATATTGTTCCATGATTGTGTAACTTTAAGAGTTAGATTTTGAGCTTTTACTGTGATGTTACTTGATTTATGTTACAGTCCCTATAATGATAATGGTTAGCAGGACACAGGGCAAACATTCCATGCATACCAAGTCATTTTGTGTGACGATAACACATGCCTAAAAGTTCCATATGGTATCAATGTCCCCACAGTATCATCATCATCATCATCAGCCCCTTTTTCCCATTTTTTTCTACATGGGGTTGGGGGCATCTTGTTAACTGTCCCCAGCTCTCTTGATTCAGTGCCACACTCCTGCTTTCTTCAACACTCATGCCTGGCTGTTGCAGATCTACTTTCACACAATCCATCCACCTCTTTGATGGACATCCTCACTTCCTCTTACCTTCTTCCTGTCTGTCCCAAATCTTCCTCACCAGATTGTCTTCTGCTTTTCTACATGTGTCCAAACCACGGTAATCTGTTCTCTTTGATCTTTTCTGCAATTGGAGCTACTTTGGCTTCTTATGTCCTCATTTCTTCATCTGTCCCACAGTGTGCATCCTATCACCTTTCTCAGGCACTTCATTTCCATCACCTCATGCTTCTTCAACTGTTCTGCCTTTATTGCCCAGGTTTCTGTACCATACAGTAGTACTGGTCACATCACTGTCTTGTACACCTTACTTTTCAGCTTCTTTAGCATTCTTCTGTCATAGACTACACCTGATACTCTATGCCAGTTGGCTGCAGCCCCTCTGATTCTAGCTTTGACCTCTTTATTCAGACAACCCTTCTCCTCAACCACCCCTCCCAGATACTTGAAGCTGTTTACCTGTTCCACTGTCTTCCCTTCTATCTCTATTCTCAGCTTCTTCTGATTTCCCCAGTTTTCTGCCATTACCACCATCTTATCTGTGCTTAGTTCATCCCATGTGCCTTCATATTTTCATTTCATTCTTGTAGCCTTTGTTGAAGTTCTAGCTCAGAGTCTGCCTGTACTGCCACATCATCTGCATACAGCATCTTTGTCGCTCTGTCCCCTCCAGCCTGTTTGCTAATGTAGTCCATCACCAGTATGAACAGTAGTGGGCTCAGAGCTGAAACCTGATGTACACCCACTCCCACTGGGAACCCCTCTGTGAGGCCAAAAACTGTTCGTATTTGAGTCACTAGGTCCTTGTACATAGCCTGCACTAATTCTACCAATGTTTCCGGGACTTCAAACCACCGCAGCACTGCCCAGATTAGCTTTCTTGGGACCTTGTCATATGCTTTCTCCAAGTCTAGGGATACTTAGTTGGACTCTCTCCTCATCTCTAGGTTCTTCTCAAGTATCTCTCTCAATGCAAAGATGGGGTCAATTATGCTGCATCCTGATCTGAATCCAAACTGCTCATCTCCCATCTTACATTCTACTACTCTGCGTATCCGTTTATCAATCACCCTCTCCAGAACTTTCATGCAATGTGGTAGGAGTTTGATCCCTCTGTACTGCCCACAGTTGTGGATGTCCCTTTTGTTCTTGTACACTGGCATGAGTATGCTTATTCTCCAGTCATCTGGGATACACCTTTCTCTCCACACTGCAATTAGTACCCTCAGGAGCCATTTCTCCCCTATCTCACCCAGCATCTTTATCATGTCTGCTGTGACGTCATCTGACCCTGCTGCTTTCCCTGACTTCATCTTCCTTAGTGCTGTTCTTACTTCTTCTAAGGTGGGCGCCTCTTCTTCTCCTCTCATTGTAGGCTGTTTCTGGGGCAATACAGCTTCTGTGGAATTGTCTTCATTCAGAAGCTGCTGGAAATACTCCTTCCATCTGCCTTTGATGTCCTGTGGACTGGTGAGCAGGTTATTGCTGGCATCCCTTATGAAGGGTGTCTGACTATCTTGCAACCTGATATAATTTGTTTGTGTCCCTTACTGAGTCACTTTACAGAAGTTGGTAGAATGCCTCTGCTGCCCTATTCTTTGCTATTGCAACTTCTTTCTTAGCTTCTTTGTTAGCCAACCAGTAGTCCTTCCTAGCCTGGGCAGTCTTTTTTATCTCCCATTTCTTCCTGCACTCCTTCTTTCTTTTGATGACTTCCTGGACTTCTGCATTCCACCACCAGCTATCCTTATGTACCTCATTTCCATACCTGGCTTGGCCACATATCTTTTCTGTAGTCCTAACACATGCTGTTTTTAGGCGCTGCCACTCTTTTTCATCTGCATCTATTTCTTCCTCTTCTTGGGGTGCTAGAGCCTTGAGTAATTCCTTCAACTGCTGTACATTCTCTCCAGTCAACTTCCAGGTCTTCAGCCTGCCTGGTCTCTATTGACCTTAGAGCCTTTTCTGACCAATGCTTACAGTTGATTGTGGCAACTAATGGTTTATGCTGTGGGCCAACTGTTTCACTGGGGATGACTTTGCAATCATGGATTCTACCCCAGTGTCTTTTCCTTACTAGGAGGAAGTCTACCTGAGTTGCATGTTGGTTATTCTTGTATGTGATCTTGTGACTGTCTCTCTTTCTGCACCATGTGTTGACTACTATCAAGCCATTTGCCAGACAGAAGTCTAGAATAGCTTCTCCTTCTTTATTCCTGTTACCCCACTCATGTGGACCCAGGCAGTCCTCATATTCAGTTCTGTCTGTCTAAATATGTGCATTCAAGTCACCCATTATCAACACCAATTCATGTTGTCTTGGGTTATCTAGTAGGTCCTGCAACTGCTGTCTGAATGCACTCTTTTCCTCACTATCACAACCCTGCTGTGAGGCATATACTGAGATTATATATACCGCCCTATCATTACACTGGAGTCTGATTGCCATGAGTCTGTCATTATTTCTGATGATATCCCTCACTGCCTTCTGAAGCATCTCTCTCGCCACAATTCCTACACCATTTTTAGCCTGTCCCCCACCTGAGTAATAGTGTGAGGATCCCAAGCCAAGTGGCTTTGCTACACTGCCCTTCCATCTTGTCTCTTGGATACATAGGATGTCCAGTCTCCTCCGTATCATCATGTCATCCACGTCCAAGCTGCATCCTGTCAGTGAACCTACATTAAGCGTAGCAATTCTCATTTCATGTCTGGCAGGTTGGTTGGTTTTACATCCAGCTTTCACTCAACAGAGATATCCCAGGTAACCCAGGCTGGGCAACTAGACACCGGCCAGCCAGTAGCTTATTGGCCCAGGGCTGATGGGCTTTATGGTGGGCACACACTGGCCAATAGGGGTTCATATACCCCTCCCACCATTAGCAAGGGTCCCTGGTGTGGGTGAGAGTAGGCCAGGTCTTCAACCCACTTATCACCGGTAACTACCCGTGCCCATTTTTGGTAACAATCAACATGACTGAATCACCTAGAGCCGTATTTTACACCATTGAGTTGCTAGCCCTGCCACAGTGTGCAGTCTGTGATTCATGTTCTCCTATCTTGAGGATACTGTGCACCACAGTAGATGCCCAAAGCGGTTGGTCTGTACAACTCTTCCCCCTATAGAGCACCATGTAGAGTCTGTGCTGCTGCCCACAGCTCCATTCATTGGTGAGTTTGAGATGGAAACTGTTCCCACAGTTGCTGACAAGTATATCATTGTTAGGGAGGTGAAGGTATGCCTTCAGCTGCTGACCCATCTGCCACAAATTGCACATCAGTGAACAATGTCACAGGCACTGCCTGAGACAGTGACCACTAACAAATGTTGCTCAGTTATTAGACACTAGTCCCAGCATCTTAATGTAGGAAGTAATCATGTTCACCAAGACAACATGGTATTCAGAATAACTGATTGACAAGGCTATTTGCCTTATTTGTATCTGTTTCTGAACTACTTGGCAATGTTTGATGTCATCATTTGCATGCACAATCAACCTCACTTCTATAAAGTATGTCATTTATATATCACTAGATGGTCATTTACATATGATGCATACAGTGTCATTTTCTTGGTCACATAATCACGTTGCATATGTATCTAAATCCCATCCTCACTATGTGTTGCTGTTAACCACAACATTTTGTGTAACAAGCTTCACCATTTCACAACACCCCCATAGTCTTTTGGTATGAAATAAGCAAATCTTAGGACAAAAGTCACAGAGCTTTAATTATTAGTTGTTTTTTCAGACATTGTATGATGTGTTCCTCCCTCCCCCCTTGATTCATACTTTCTGAATGTCTACCCCAGTGCCCTGCCCATTGCTGGATCTTTCAGCCTCTCTTTTCATCCCTGTTTTTTCAGGGTGGTGCTGGACTGGAACATCAATGTATCCTGGGGTTCTCATTGGCAACTGCTTTCAGAAAAGAGAACAGAAGGGATTTTTGTGTTCATTATGACATATCCTCCTGTCCCTCTCTCCTCCCTACACTCATCCCAGAGCCATCTGAGTGATATTCTCATCTTTATGGATCAAACTTCCCTTCAGGGAGCATCACGATGAGCTTTCATTCCCACTGGTATAAGCACTCCCTTCTATCCCTGCTAGCACCTCAAACACCTAAGCTGCTAACCAAATCCAGGTCGCCTTTGCCATAGTTTGGGCTTTATCCCTCTATGCCACAGTACTGACTGATGCATGGTGTGTTTCTTCATTCAGAAAAGACCTTCACATTAACACACTTCCATTTTTTCCAATAAAGAAGCACAAAAATACCCTTGAACTTCAGCTCTCTTCTCTAAATCATCAGTGCAGAGTGATTAAAATATCAAAGTATAAAAATTAAAAACAACACCATTGGAACTGAAGACACTTCCTCAGACAAATAATAAATAATTCAAGCAAACAACAGAAGGGTCACCACGACACAGAGCATAAAAATATATAATGTTTATAACTTAAACCAGGGGGAATACATGCTTTTATCCTTCTAAAACCTGTTTGGAAGGCTCGTAGATTATAATTTAAACATTTCTATTAAAATTTTTATTCATATTTGACATTGAATAATTTATGGTGTATTTAGTATGTATTTAACTTGAGTCTTTTACTCTTATTTTTATTACTATCCACCGGATTCTCGAAAGCTTGCACGGCGTGCAAGATTGGTGTAGGAGCTCAAGCAGGCAATACATCTGCTGTGCGCTCCAGGAACAGCCTGCAGGGGCATGCATGAGCGCTCCTGTAATAATCCTGCACAGATGAATCCCTTGTATGCAAATCACCCCATTTGCAGGAGAAATCTATGCAAATGAGGTGATTTTGCAATCCAGGAGGCTTGCAACTGTCCATGCAGGACTATTGCTATCTGCAGACATGTACTTGGTTAGTAACCGAGTACATTTCTGCAAAATCAAAAATGGAGCTGTGACAGCTCCAAATAAAGGCTGCATATAATGTAGTAAGCATGCCAATGGCCAAGTATAAGGCCATTGGCATTGCAAACATAAAAAAATACAAAAATTAACTTTTATTTTTTTTAGCCGATCTTGGTTGTTTAAGCGTAGGGCAGCGGCACGCAAACGGGATTGGGGGGGGGGGATAACAAAATGAGTCTAAAGTAAGCATTCTAACTAAAATCAGTATTCTGCCATGCAAGTCAATGGCAGGCAGAAGACAACATGGCCAGTGAGTAGTGGTTGCTAAGGGGGAGGATCAGTGTGAGACATGTAACTATGCATTAGCAGGCAATCCTATGCAAATGAGGGTAAGGATAGTGAATCCCAGTTTTCCCCAGCATGTCAGTCAGGTCCCAACAGTGTTAGAGTAGGAATAGCTTGGTGCAAGCCTAGGAGTTAGGTGACATCATGAGGGTGTGTGTCAGGCATACTCTAAGCGGATTGGAGCCATGTGGTTCGAGTTTGCTCCTAGCTTAGCACAGCTATACTGCATGCACATATGCATCAAAGCTTCACCCGGTGAGTGAGGTAGGATCTGCATCAAGGGCTTCCCCTCCATCAACTGCAAGGTTGTGTGCAATGCCCAGGACATTATAATGAATGTGTGTGCTGGCTGCCCTGGAAGCTATCATGATTCCCACATCTGGCATCTGACACAGCTGTAACAGAGATTTGCCAATGGGGACATCCCTGATGGTCACCTAGTGGGGGATGCTGGATACGCACTGGAGCCATGGTTAATGACATCCATCAGAAATGCACACACACCCGAACAATAACTCCATAATGAGGCACACACACACAGACCAGAATTATAGTAGAGCATGTGTTTGGGATGCACAAGTCACGGTTCCAGTGCCTGGACATATCCGGTGGAGCCTTGCAGTACTCACCAGCTACATGTACCCAAATTGTCCTTGTATGTGCCATGCTACATAATATGATCCTGTGGAAACAGCTGCATTGCAGTGAATTGGAGGAGGAACAGCCTGAGCCTGCCCCAGTAGGCAGAAGGAGGTGTACCCAGTATGCCCTGGCCTTGGCAAAGAGGCAACGCATAGCACATACACTGGCACAGGAGGGACCCAGGGAATAACACCTCTCTCTGACTCTCACATACAGTAAAAGGATACCAAACATTACACTACCTGTGCTTAATCATGTGTAGGGAGTCTACTATGTGCATCCAACATAGGCAACCCTGCAGCACCACC
Source organism: Protopterus annectens (assembly GCF_019279795.1). Taxonomy (NCBI): domain Eukaryota; kingdom Metazoa; phylum Chordata; order Ceratodontiformes; family Protopteridae; genus Protopterus; species Protopterus annectens. The sequence continues at coordinate 508,485,233 of NC_056727.1, read as the reverse complement.
CTCAATACTGGAACACCCACAAGGTAAGTGACTCAGACATGCCAGGCAGAGGGGTTCACATACCCAACAACAGTCACAGCCAGCAGGACAGGAGTAGGTAAACACAAGAAAAGGCTGTGCTATGGCCTCTGAATGAGGCTTATAGGTAACCCACCTCCAGGCCTACACAGATATACTACAGCAGGTCAGGCAGTGGGATGTCAGTTCTGAAGGGTAGGAAGTCAGAAACTAATATGTAGGTAATTAAAAGCTAAGATCTGTAGTACACTGGTATGCCTGTTGTCAGCATGATAGGTAAGCCTACAGAATGAAATGGTGTACCTAACATACCAGTGCAGTTTTAGCAAATGTGTACAAGTGTCAGGTGTGGCCCCCCCCCCATCCTACGTAGACATTTAGTAACAGTCAGGTGTGCTCCCACAATCCTGTGTAGAAATGTAGAAATAGTCAGGTGTGTCCCCCCACCCTACATAGACTTGTAGTAACAGTCAGGTGTGCCCCCCCAATCCTGTGTAGAAATGTAGAAATAGTCAGGTGTGCCGCGCCCACTCCTGTGTAGAAATGTAGAAATAGTCAGGTGTGCCCCCCCCCCCCGCTATGCAGAAATGTAGTAACAGTCAATGCCAAATGATCACTGGATACCCTGCAGAGACAGCATGCTACCTGTTGGTGTACAACACAAAGGTTAGCACTGCAGTACAAACTACCTGGACTCAATCCACACATTCATTACAGATGGCCATACTGGGCATGCTCACACACTTAATGAAGGCAATGTCAGTCAACAACATACTGAAAGGTCATAATGGGCATGCTCACACACTTAAACACATGAAGGCCATGTCTGCAAACACCAGTGGACCAGACATATCTGGCAGTCACAGTTGTTAGTGCAGACACTCGTCAGTATGCAACACTCATGCCTTGCACACACAGTGGATAGGAATACAGACATATATGTAAGGACAACACACTATAATAAGCCAAAGGTAGACATACATAGATGTGTGGAAGAGGGTGACTGTGACAAGAAGCCATCCAGGCCTGTCCCACCCAGCACACAGCCAAAGGGCCCCAAACACATGAGGTTCAGATGTCACTCACTGCAGATACTAGCCACCAGTATCTGTCAGCATTACAGACTATGTGGTGCATGTGCCAGCTGTGCAACACGACTGTACAAGGAAGTAGTCATCTAGCAGCTGTATACACGTACCTATGAAATATGGCCCAGGCAGGTATGACCCTAGCCCTGAGTAGCATCCTGCCTTCGCCCAGAATGATACCACAATATAAGGACAAAATGATTGACTTCAACAATTGGCTAAGTTTCTGGTGTCATTCAAAGGGGATCCAGTATCTGTCTGCCTGGGACGACATGATCGACAGACCATGATGCTTTGCCAGAGATGGTCTGCACCTACTGCCCCTGGGATTCAGGTTACTGGCTAAGGCTCTTGCCACCCCTATAGTGCCTTTTTTATGCAAAGTTCAAAGGACAAAACCACCACGGTAACAGGTACAAGCATGCAAAATCTGAAGGTAGTGTTACTCAATGCTAGAAGTCTAAACCTCAAAATGCACTCTCTCGAGGCACTCCTAAAAATGGAGAACATTGATATTTGTTCAGTAAATGAGACCTAGTTCAAGGCTCCAGAGAGCACCCCTGCAATACCAGGCTACAACTCTTACCACAATTTTCGGCTACCAAACCAGGATCGAAACACTAAAGGTGGAGGAGTGTCCATATTCACCAAGGATATTCACACCACCAGGTTAGTTGCCCAACACAATGCATCTGAAATTCTCCAGGTGCAACTAACACTAGGTAAGACTGCAATCCAAATTGTAGCTTGCTACAGATCCCACTCCATGCCCCAAGATTCCCACTACACCTTTCTAAACATACTGGAAAATATTAATATACAACCAAACACCCTAATACTGGGAGATTTCAACTACCCTGCCATTAACTGGGAAAACTACTCGTGTACCAACACCTTTGCCCAAAGGTTCTTGGAATTCATAAATTCCAATGCCCTGGATCAAATAATCCATAGTCCCAGCAGAGACTCCAATATCCTAGACCTGGTCATTATCAACATGGGAAATCGATGCTCCACACCTATGGTCACCCCCTCGTTGGTCAGATCAGACCTTAAGCTAATCACCCTTAACATCCACATCCCACCCCACCCCCAGTAAGGAAACCTCCGTAAAAAACTTCTCCAAAGCCAACTTCATGCTACTCAAGTCAGAAGTTATAAACTTCATGACACCCATGCAGACGGGAACTGAAAGTTCGACTGCTGAGTCCTACACTAAGGCACTGTATGAGCACATCCACTCATGCATGAATCGTGCCATCCTAAATAGAACCAAGATGCTCTCCTCCAAAAAAAGGAAGCCAATCTGGTGGTCCCCTGCCATAAACAAACTTTACAACAAAAGGAAGAAACTGTTGCAGAAAAGAGGAAAATCCCAGGATGCAAAAAACCTCCTTACCAGCCTCAGTAAGAAGCTGAGATCCCTCATAAAATCCTCCAAAGCTAGTTACAAAAATAAAATTGCCAAAGATTCCAAAGACAACCACAAGGCATTCTATAACTATGTCAAGAATCTAAATGGCAATGCTCAGATATGCTCTGAGCTACAACAGAATGGCATTAAATATACTGATCCCAAGGATATTGCCAATATCCTGGCAGATCGATTCAGTGCCAACTTCACCCCCCTCTCACCCCCTAAATGGCCCATCTCAATACCAGAAGATTGCCAAATTAGGATAATAATGGCCACACAGGTAAAAAACGCACTCTTCAAAGCTAAGAATACAGCATCCATGGGACCAGATGACATCCTGGGCTGTGTACTACATGAACTACAAAATGAACTGGCACCTCACCTAAGTGTCATGTTTAATCATACTCTCACCTCAGGCTTTGTGCCTACTGATTGGCGCACAGCTACAGTTATCCTACTCTACAAGGGGGGATCCACCTTGGATCCTGGGAACTACTGCCCCATCAGTCTGATGAGCCTGATCTGCAAGACCATGGAATGTATTATCATGGAACTTATAAACAAATACATTGGCAACCTTAAAACACTGGAGCACACCCAGTTTGGGTTCGTGAAGGGCTGATCTTGTCTCTTGAACCTGACTGACTTCTTTGAATCAGTCTCCAGGGCTGTGGACGAGGGTAAGGCAGTCCACACAGCCTATCTGGACCTCACCAAGGCCTTTGACACCATCCCCACTCTGGAATCATAGATAAACTTACTAAGCTGGGCATTAATCCCTGCATCGCTTGATGGGTTGCCAACTAGCTTACTGACAGAACCCACACTGTAAAAGTAGCTGACTCTAAATCCAGCTCCAGACAAGTGACAAGTGGAGTACCTCAGGGTTCAGTCCTGGGACTTCTCTTGTTTGGCATCTACTTCTCTGAAGTACAGGCCAACACTCCCTGACTTGTCTTTGCCTCTGTCTGCCTCTCTCACTCCCTCTCTGGTGGATGTGGAAACCTGCACCTGCTTTGCTTAGGCAGCAGCATGTGTATTTTAAGTGATGCTCATGATCAGCTGACAGTCTCTGCATGAATTGCAGCCCTCCCCTATCTGATTGCATGTGGAACAGCTGTGGTAACAATCCCATAGCCAATTGTATGGAAACGCACTCCAATATATAGGAACATCATGTTGGTGTTGGCCCTTTTCATTCACTATGAGCAGGAACTGGATCTGTTGTTTGGCAAACAGCATCTTAGATGGATTGGGATTTACCTCTAACAACATACACTGTGGAAACAGGGCAACACACAGGAGTGGGATGTGCCTGACCTGACTACAGACTGTAAGTGCTGCTATACTGCATTTGGAGTAATGTTGGTTTAACAGTGTGTGTGTGGATATGGCTGTCCTACATGTTTCACTACCTGCCATGTCAGTTCTATGTTTATGAGGAATCCCCATCTGTAGGGTCATCTGCAGACTGGGCAGTGTGTTGTGCCTTTGGTGTCATGTGTTACCTACAGAGCATCTATCTGTGAACTGCATAAGATAGTGTAAGGATTGCAGTCTGTAGATGGTGAATGCCGTGACAGTTACTGAATTCATATCCCTCATAGGACATATGTTGCAACAAACCCTGTTACAACAGTAAATGTATGAGGTTATCACAGCAACATGTCAATATTGGCCCTGTGTATGTGCTTCCAGCCACAACTCTGTCAGTCTTTGTACATATGTCATGCATTAAGAGGTGCATATGTGCTGTACACCATCATTAGTGTCATCATATCTGATAACAAGCCAGTGAGATATCAGACTGCTACACATGTTATGTACAGTAGGGGTTATATTTGATGACATAACCTGGACAATCTGTGGATGTTTGTACAGTACTGAGGTCTGTGTACTTATGGTGAATGTTGACAGTGTGTGTATTGTTAATATGTACTTTAGCCTGTGTACAGACTGTGGTAGATGTCAGTGTTCTAGGTCCCATCCTATCTGATGTTACATGCTGCTCCCCTGTATGTTACTGTAGTGGCTTACATGTTTGTATGGCCATACACACACATCCCATACCACAGACAGCCTTCAGACCAAACTGTGTAGCAGCCCAGTATATGTAGGGTTAGTCTGTGAGTGGCACATATGAGGATGGTGTCGAACAGATAGTCCATATACTGTAATATTATGCTAACTTACTGTATGTGGCTGTGGCTGAGTTCACATTGGTTGTGGTTATGTACTTTCACACAGGTGTATCTTACCCTGCTGTGACATGCCTGTAGAGCCTGCTATATATGCAGGTACGTGTGCATTCCCCCATAGGAGATGTAGGCCAGTGTTGAGGCAGTCTGCTTGTAGCCTGCACAGTGCATTGTTACATGCCTAGCAGCTAAGTGTACTTACCCAGTGAGATGTCATGTGCAGATACTTGCCAGATGTACTGCTGCCGGGCCTCCCTTAACAGTCATTTATGTCAGACAGAGCAGTGGGATGCTGTACAGATGTATGTCAATATCTAGTGGGTAGTATGTGGCCATGGCACCCCTGTACCAGTGGTTATTATGTCAGTCCAGACGGGGGTGTGTGAATGCATAACCTATGGTGGCAAATGTATACCAGTCGTTATGTATAATACCCATCTACATGGCTGTCAGCATCCATATTGTCAGGCATGGTACACATGTTTTGCACTAAGGGGTTCTGTGTATACCTCTGGACTGTACAGAATGTGTCAGACTGTCCACATACATTGGCCAATATCTCTGCTGCAGTCCACAGGGGCATTATGTGCTAGCAGTGGTACTTTACTATGATGTCTTTAGGATGTCTGTCAGTAGCCAATGGTGCACATGTGAAAAGCAGCTGTGACCTCCCACATACACCATTTCTGTGATGTCAATCCCAATTACAGTAGCAATAGTCCACTACTATACCTGCTATACATACCTGACACCCCCTTGCACTATGAAGTTGGGACTATAGGGGCCAGGGTAGGGCTACTCTCTATGTCCAGGATATATGGCAAAAAACAGATGTACATATAATTATCCAGATATCTATATATATGATTACACATATACATATCAACATATATAGATGGGTATATATATGTATATAGATATACATATACACACCCAGATATATACATATACAGAGCAATATATGTCTACACATATTCAGATAGTGATACATATGCACATATACATATGCCTATCTACAGATATATTGACAGTAGTAGGTATATCAGAATAGATATTCTGATCTATCTAGTCTATCTAGTCTATCTGACATGGCTTAGTGGTAAATCGCTTTGCCTATGGTGTGTGGGGTTCTGTGTTCAAGCCTAGCAGAGGCCATTTATTGCAGCAGAGCAGTAGAGTACTGGGCAGATCATTCGCCTAATGAGCAGGCATTCCTGATTCGAGTCCCAATGCAGCACAGTCTATTTGGGGTTGGGAAGGTGGCCTCATGGTTAAGGTGTTTGCCTTGCAAACACAAGGTTCAGGGTTTGAGTCTCACAAGGGGTAATTTTCTAGGCTTAAAATGGCTTGCAAGGGCAGTTAGCTTAGTACTAATCTATGAACCTATGAACCTAAGATATGTATGCACATATAGTTATAGATATCTATATATATACCAACATAACTTAGCATATCTGTACACATAGGATGTGCATACATATATAGCTATATACACATATATCTATATGTACATATACATATATCTATAAACACATATGTATGTATACATATATGTATATATATGTATACATATGTACATAAGAAGAGATGTACACATGGCCATATATATGTAGCACTATACAGATGTGTATACAGACATATGTATGAGTATACATGTGTATACTCCTGCAGACATATATTCACATATGATATGTATACTGCCATATTCCTGTCATGAGTAAATACCCTCCCATATGTATCTCACCCGTATGTATCTGCTATGTGCACATAACGATAAAACAACATATGTGATGCAACAGTCATATTAATAACAATAACTACACAAATTAGGAGCTAAAGGCAATTGTATAATACTACTCAATGTGTATTGCCAGCTATATTGGTAAATCAACAGCTGTCTCCACAGTGGTCATGGTGTAGTGGTTAAGTGCTGTGACTTCAGTGTAAAGGGTCATGTGGTGTGTGCAATGTAGGCCACACACGTCAGTATCATGACATAGCTAGGTAGGGGTCTAGTCCCAGTGTTGGCAAGTAACAGTGTGCGTGTATGTGGATGGGCCTACATCAGGTTGCAGGCTATACATGCCTCAGTGAGCCACCTGTCCATGTGGCACAGGCAATAACCGGTATAGTAACCTGTGAAATGTGCTAGACTGTACCCCAGATATGTCACAGCCAAGGTGCCAGCACAGTGACATAACCTGTTGTGCAATATGATTGCAGACCATCCTCGTGCTGACACATGTACACCTACAACACACATGGATAACATATTAGAGACCACAACCAACCAGTGTTACTGACAGCTATAAGGTATCATTGCTGGATGGCTCCACTACTTGCCACATATGCCTCACACTCTACTCCCTACAACATGTTACACTGCAGGACTGTGGAACACTGTTTTATAATCACCGTGTGCATCAGAACCATATCAGTCTGTCCCTGCATCGATGGTATGGATGACAAGGATGGGACACAGGTATCATCATATGCACAGGGCATCCTTGTGCTGACACATATACACCCACAACACAATTGGATAACATGTTAGAAACCGCAACCAACCAGTGTTACTAACAGCTATAAGGCATCATTGCTGGACAGCTACATTACCTGCCAAATATGCCTCACACTCTACCCCCTACATGTTACACTCTAGGATTGTGGTACACTGTTGTACAGGCACCATGTGCATCAGAACCATATCAGCCTGTCCCTGCATCGATGGTATGGATGACAGGGATGGGGCACAGGTATCATCATATGCAAAGGGTGTGGTGTTGGTTTGCCAGAGGCCGAGACTGCGCCATACATTTGACACCATGTGTGTGGGTGAGGGGTGTACACTGGGAAGCTGGCCAAGGTGATGTGGTGTGTGTAGGTATGGGGTTGCCCTAGATGTGTCTGCATAGTGTGTGGGTATGCATGCATACAGTTCTGCCATGTGGCTGCCCTACACAGGTATTTATGGACAGCTGCAGACCATACCTGGCAGGGTGTGCAGTTCACTGCATCCAGCCACAGACACATGGACTGTACCTGCCAGGGGTTCCATGGGCATGTCCAGATACAGGCGTCAATGTGCTACTCTCACCTGCTGATGACATTTTTCCACTGGTACCAGGTCCCTCCTGGGGCTGGCCAGGACCAATTGCAAGTGGCCTGCTGTGGTGTGGTGTGGACAGCACCCCCCGCTCTGCTGGGGGTGCTACTGCCACTATGGGAGCCCCTTGGTGTCCTAGCATGTCCACGTTGACTGCCAGCAGTTGGTGTTGCTGGCCCACATCCACATGGGCGTCGCCGCATCCCCACCACATGTTGAAGCATGGACAGACCACGGCTGATGAGGGCCATCAACTCATCATGCCATCTATCCACTTGCTCGTAGAAGCACGGATGGCACCCAACAGTTCACAGAGGTTGTCGCTTACAGATGCAAGAGCAGCCCTCTGCAGCCTAAGGCCCTGTCTGGTGTAATGCTCAATATGTGCCTGCGCCACCATTACAGCCTGAAACATGCTTCTGCTGGTAGCAGCTATGTCACCTCTGCCAGGGGCATGATGTCCAGCAGCCCTACCATGAGCACCCTGGGACATCTGCCTATGTGGCAGCCTGCTGGATATCCGGCTACGCCTGCTGCGACTGGACACAGTAGGCATGGTTACCACACTTTCATGTGCACTGTCACTGAATGCCAGCTGTCTCTCTGCTATGGCCACAGGTGATGGGGTGAGTATAGGCACTGAAACTGTGTGCGGAGGTGGGGGGCTAAAAGGGGGATGTCAAATGTTGGTGCAGTGTCGGCCCCTGACAACCCCACCTGTGCCTCCACATTATTATCATCATCATCGGTGTCTGTAGGGACTGCTACATCAGATTGCATGCAGGAGGAACCCTGACCCACCTTGCCACCTGTGGGGGGGAACAATAAACACACTTTAAAACCTGTACAGCATTGCCAAACAGTACACACACACACACACACACACACACACACACACACACACACACACACACACACACACACACACACACACACACCTCTGTAATACCTACCTGTCCATGGCTTTACACACAGTTCCACATATATGTCCATGCATTACCCCATCCTACATCACACTTGTTAACATACACACATTGATACCACTCATTAACATCACAGTCCTCTAAATGCCTGCACAAGCGGCCACAACAAAAGGCCTGTTGCTACTTTACCTGCCTGACCTGTGTGTAGTGGATTTACATTACCTCACTGCTGTCATTCGGTATGCACCCTCCGTATGACTGGAAATGAGGTGCATGGCCCCTATATGTGTGGACTACAGTGTTGTATCCATAATACCTCACACTGGTGTGTCATGTGTGTGTAATGCTCAGTTAATGCCAGATATGCTGCTCCATCACCCCAATGCATCTGTAGAGCTGCATACGTGGGTTGTAGGTGACCTCTCTGCTGATTGCGACAGTAAGTGTGTACCTGGAGTCTACCTACCCTCTGGATGCCTGTTCCATGCTACAGACCATATTACACTATTTGCTGTCCTGTGATTACACACATGACAGGTATTCCTGGTGTGTAATGTGGAAGTCCAAGTCCATGTACTGCATGATCCCAAAGGGGGGGTACAGCCATATGAAAACCCCACAATCACACATGTGCATACATGGCCACACACACACAAACACACACATGCACACACACATCATACATGCATCTACCTCCCACCACATCAGCAGAGTGACCCTGCAGGCAAACTAACTAACCACCAGGATGCACACACACACACACACACACACACACACACACACACACACACACACACACACACACACACACACACACACCTACATGTGAGGTTGCACAATGATCGTACACACAGTCCTCCTATTACCCATCTACCAACATGCAGAACATATGGTACAGAACATCATGTAGTTCAGCTATAGTCAATCCATGCTAGCAACAGTATACAAGCGTGTTATGCATGTGCTGTGTCACTAGGTGATGCCCCTTTCCCTGGATACCACTGCACCCATGTACACAGTACTGCTGTGCACCTGTTCTGCACCCTGCCATGTACTGTGCACCACAACCCACAGGTGTACCACCCGTTGTGGAATGTGTAGTACTTTGTCAGTTATGTCACCTTTACTTCTTACAGCCCCTATGTGTTTCAGCAACACATACCTGGGATGATATGTGTACTGTTGGCATTGGTGAATGCCTGATTTACAGCTGTCAACATCAATAGACCATGTATGACCACTGCAGAAATACTTACACTGACAACCATCAGTGCATACCATGGCTATGGGGGGGTGCACACTCATTTATTGCTTTTACACACACATCCTTGATCTGCCATGGGTCCACATCACCGCATATCTTAGCGGTACATAAGTCCGGTATGTGACATATGTCCTGTACTTTCACATGCAGTGTCTACAGATTGTGTTAAATGTGCAGCTGCTGACCACTATGCATACACACCATATGGGCATATGTGTGCACACCCTTATCATGATGGCTTATCACACCTCTTGTTGTGTGTACTACAGCAGTCACTGCTCATGGCAGGGATATACCAGTGTGTGCCTTCTGTATGTTCAGTCTACCCTGTGGATGTCCCCCTATTCTGCATGATTGCAAGGTCTAATCATGTGCACATCCCATAGTGTTCACACAATGCCATCACTATTGCAGTGTTGGTAGGGTTATGGCTGCCACAGTTCCTGAACCTGACGATATGCAGATAGAGCCATTCCTACCATCCTTAGGATCCCTGCTGCAGTGCACTGGTGTGTCATGCTGAGAACCCCTCTCAGCTTTTATGCAGATGGATGACAGGCAAGCCCTACACATTTGTGTCACTTTGCAGTGTCCCATACACTGGACACCACATGTTGCAGCCTAGACACAGCTGATAATGTGGACTACAGTAATGCCTTATGCCATAGTGCATCCCTGCAGCAGTTGGCATTGTCCTACAGGTATATACACTGGTGTTGTACTGTATATGGGTGTTGTTCAGAACGTGTCACTACTGTAGGCCATGTCTACCAACAGTATGTTGCTCCCTGTGGACACATTCCACAATGACAGGATGTTAGTTATCATGCAGGTGTGTGACATACCCTTCCAATACCCCATCATGGTCGCCCCTGTGAGACCATGCATTTCACAGCAACAATACATGCACATGTACAGCATGCATTCAGGGTAGGTGTGTTAGATGTGTACATGGAATATAGCATCACCATTTCATGCCCGATGTGTTGGCATGCATCTACATAAGACATACTCACCAGCTACAGACTGCTGCCTTGTTGTTATCCCAGAGGGACTTATATAAGAGGGTGAGAGATGCAATGTCAGTGGCAACACCTCTGGCACTGCTACAGGCTGGGTGCAGTACTACCATACATCAATGGTATATTCCCACAATACTACCACATTTGGACATCTGTTTATCACTACAATGCAGCAACACAATATATCTATAACATGTCAGATATACATGATCTATGTACCACTGCAGATATTTGCACAACAGTGGTCTACTGAAGAATTACCAGGACGGGAGAATAAAAGATGGATATAAACTGCTTCTGTGTCTTCTTTGAACCTTGTTGTGTGTTTTCTGAGAATTGAGGGTTTTGTTTTCAGTGTGCCCTGTGTCCTTATCTGCATGGTCCCTGGCTGGTGTGTGGGTGACACCCACCTCCACGAAGGGGTCCAGTGGTTGTTCCAGACAGGCAGGTGCCACGAGGCTGGCCAGGAGCTCCTCCACACATGTCAGGGGGATGGATGGCATGGCCCCCCCTGTGGTGAGGTGATCCCCCCAGATTGCAGCAGCACACTGATGTGCATTGCGAAGCAGGTCACTGCAATGATGCCGGACCTGCTCATAACTGCGGTTATGGAGGCCGACATCATTGACCCTGTGGACTAGATCGTTCCACAGGGTGGTCCGCTCCTGCTGCTCCTGGGCTGTCCTGCCAAAGAGCACCTGGTATTGCTGTACCAGGTTGTTGATGATGACCTCATTTTCATCTGCTGAATACATGGATAACCTGCCGTGAGACATCTTGCCTGAAAGACATAAAGATTGAAACAGGCGTGAGCAACTCATGCAGCAAGGTTACCAGAGTTCATAATATACATCTCTGTCACCCCCCCACCATAACAGCTTCAACAGATTGTACACACAACTCATTAGGTATGGCTACAGCAAACACACACCTTGTATTGTACCACACCTTCTACTATGTGATTGTAGTCATGTCCCCTGTGTGGGCACTATCATCGCTGGCTTGTTACAGACTATTCACCTGCATGCCATTGTCAGGGCCAGTATGGTTACATATATGCCAGTGGTATGGCTGCTCTGAGATTGCTGCACATCTGACAGTCTGTGTTATTAGGGATATCTATGCATGCTGTTGGACATGTACCGGGATTGTGTAGACTATTAATACCAACAAATGTTCTTAAACAGTGAAACAATAACATGTATATGTTCTATTGGCCAACTGATCCACCTCTCCACACTCATCTGCCCATGATACATGGACACATCATATGTGTGTGCCAACCTGGGGCCTCCTCATGTACTGTTACAGTGATACCATCAGGTGGAACCACCAAGGGGATGTTGGACTCCCCTCAGGGCACACACCAACATATTCCTGTCCCCTGAGCTCAGGTCTGGGGTCTGTTCCATACTGGGCTCCACAGACATATGGGGGATGTGCTACATCAGTCTGAGGCACCCAGTACACATTTACACGGCCAACTTGCTCCTCCTGCTCAGCCTCCAAACCAGGCACCTTCAGGACATGGACTGCTGTTGTGTGTGGCAGTTGGTGGGAGGCTTGTTCCCATTCTGGCCTTATTGGGGACCATGGGGCGTATGGATCACAGACCATACACACCATCCACGGTGTTTACCCACCACATGTGTCACATACCACTACTGTAGACTGTCCTCTATACCTACCAATCCTGACCACCTTCATTTGTGTACCTGCCATACTTCCCCATATTCCCATTGCATACATCACAGATGGGGGCAATGTGGTGCCAAGAAGGGACTAACATGTGACATACCCATCCATGGTGCACACACTGCCAGCTGTAGATATCTGTGTGTATTGCTATGTGTGCTGCTGCCTCGCACATAGCACACATCACTGTGGTAGTGACATAGAGGACATGTCTTTATATACATATATGTTTGAGTCTGTGTTTGTACATATGTAGACATGCATATAGGTATATATCTATATATGTGTAGATATATGTGATGTCATATATATGTGCACATATATATGTCTACACATAGGTATATGTATATTTCTGGACATACATGCTGATATACATATTTATCCTTATATATTATATATGTGACATATGTACACATATGCATACCTATATGTGGGGTACATTCAGACATCAGATCCACAATCTCATGACAACTTCCTGCACAGCTGCACTGTTCTGCCTTGCTACAACACAGACAGGTGCCACATATGGACATGGCCTGACATTAGTGGGGTATATGTGGGACCTGTTTGCAGGTAACCCTATTACATACCTATGGCATTCCGGCATGCTACAGTACAGATTCAACTGAGTATCCTGCTAGTGGTGGGCCATGGCTCCCACGTATACATCATAATGGCATTACTTCCACCACCAACTATTGGCCACGCCATATACATACTTCCTATTACACAACACACACAATGATGGCTTACATCTTGTCTGTCAGTGCTGACCTGTGCAGTTAACAGCTATGGGCCACTACCCACAGGGGCAGACACTATTTTCCATATCAGTTGTTCAGCTGAACACCAACACAACGACACCTGATGGCACATACAACTCATTCTACATCATCTATCCCATTATGATGGACCAGGTACTATATTCTAATACATGTACATATACTTCACATACCTGTTGTGGGAATTATGTCTTTATGACTGGCAGCTGCCTAAATGTCTGCATCTTCCGCTGTTAGTTTGCTGAGCTGTAGTTGTTTTTTTTTTTCCTGCTTTTGCTTTTGCTTCTGCTTTTGCTTTCTCTATCTCTCTCTCTCTCTCTCTCTCTTGCAGCCTGGCTTTAGTAGGAGATGCACTTGATCAGGTGATGGCTTCTGCACCAGTCAGTGTCCTACACTTGCTGACTGCATGCGGCTTGCTGTGTAGTACTTCCAATTACCACTGTCATGGCAACCACCTACTATAAATCCCTACATCATGTGGGCATGGTCCCTTTACCTTTCTTGTATGATGGACATCCTTCCTGTGTGTGGGCATCAGTGTTACAGACAGCAGGTAGTAATACCTCTTACAGGAGAACCGGCACACTCAGGCCAGCTACATATTTGTAGGAGGTTCCAGAGATACAGACAGAGTGTGAGTAGAGTTGTGTTGTGCTTTGCATAGTACTGGTGTTACAGGGTGTGTGTACATCCTAGTTTACCTTGGATGCAGTCTGTCTGCATAGCTCTATACTGTGAGCCTATCCTCTTGCTGGCCAGAGGTGTGCCTATCATGTTTTGTCTGTCCACCTCACAGATTCTGTGTCAGATATTTCACTGGCAGTGTGTGTGTTGAGTGCTATCAGTACATGGCTACATCCATTTATGTTTCTAACCTCAATTCCCTGACTAAGGGTATGTTGCAGACTATCCTGTAACACCAGTGACTTGCTTAGTATATGAGAACAGTTTTCCACATAACGGCCTGTGTTCCAGCCTCTGTCCTCCACCTACATACCAAGCTTTGCACATATGACATGCTGTCAGGGGTTGTTCTGTAGTGGGCTGTGAGTATATCACACTACCATTGCTGCCATCAGTCCACTGCTGTTGTATCCCCCACACATATGGTGAGGCTGGGGCCATATATGTGTGGCCTTCACCTACACAATACATGTGCGCACTTATGCACTGCAGAGACCAGTGTATGTAACAGTGGTATATGGCCCTGTATTATGGAGTCTAGGGGGGAGGGATGCACCATAAATGACCTAGGCTGTTACAAAATGTGGGGGCATCAGGGGTGAGCTGCCTTAAGGTATCTGGATGTACAGTACCATATACTTCATCTATATTTACATTACTTACATAAATTGGGTTAATGCAGGCCTACTGCCTCCTGCCATACTGACTGTTCTGTTTGTCAGTGTGCTTGTGATGGTGTCAGTTATGCCTTGTTATGTAACACTTATATCCCATTTGGTCAACTGAAGTCTTTACCACCTAGTGCTTTTGTACAGAGTATAGATAGAGGCTGCTGAACTATATACCTGCATTACATACTGTTAATTGTTTGGTATCCTGTGGCCCAGTCTGTCTTTACTATTGTACAATTTGAAGGGCTTGGCCTGGACACCAACATTTGTGAACCTTTCCAGACTACTATATTGGTATAACTGTTTCACAGTTGCATTACTCTGTTTATATGGATGTCAGTGTCTGAACAGCTATATGACATGGCATATAGAACTGTAATAGTACACAAATAAAGGGTTTCCATTTCTGAAAACCTGTGTGTGGTGTTTTTTCCTATGACCTCTCTGTGGGTATATGTTGCAGGCAATGATTGTCATTTGTATGGGTGGCCCATACAGTGTCCAGTTGTTCAGGTGTGAACTGTAGGCATAATGGCCATTCCATATTTTGTGCACCTTCTACATATGTATCTTACTGTACATATCTGTGTGTGCGTATGTGTAGTCACATGTATATCTATATATATATATATATATATATATATATATATATATATATATATATATATCTGTATCTGCATATATATGTGTCTCTGTATATGTATCCTGGGGATGTTGATAGCTTCCACAATTTACATTTCCTAAGGGAACCAGACTGTACTGCATGATATGTTACCAATACCAGCCTGACATCATACTGGTGGGATGTAGTACTGTTAGCATCTTATGCCGATGTCAAGTCCTGGTTATGAGATCTGCAACACTTGGTAGTGTATTGCAGGGTGGATGTGTTTGGCTGTGGGAGGGATATACCTATTCGTGCAAGATGTATATTGTTTGGGGCCTCTCAAGCCCATTAACGGTGCATGTGGACATATTTGTTTTTGTTAATCTACCATTGCTATCTACGGATGTATGGCCATATATACCTCTATATATATATATATATATATATATATATATATATATATATATATATATATACATCTTCTTAAATATATATAGATATGTCTGTATATACCTACATAGATATATATATGCATACATATATGTACCTTGCTGTGTATATGTAGACATATAGGTGTAGACCTATATATGTGTCGATGTAGACATGTGCATGTATATATGTTCATATATATTTATATATATGTATATATTTTTTAAAAATATATATATATATATATATATATACATATGTTGTAGCTGTTTAAATATTAATTTATTTACACACACACGTACATGTAGATGTTGGTATACATTCTCTGTAGTGTTGCATGACTGGGCTGGATGATATGCTTGTGAAAACGTCACGTTTATATATATCTGGCATGGTTTAGTGATAAATCACTTTGTCTATGCTGTGCAGGGTCATGGGTTTGATCCTGTTTTTTTTGTTGCTGGGCAGAACACAGGCTGTTGGATACAGAGTGATTAAGACACTTTAAAGCAGTTGTAAGCAGGTTTGCATGTGTTTTCACGGTGGTAAGCACTGCTAACTTCCGGTTACAGTTTCTTATACTCAGTTAGCTTCTAAATTGCTTAACCTGTGTAGACAGTGCTTACCCCCCACACAAACGCACTTTAACACAGGTACTAGTGCTTAAATATGCTTACTACTGCTTATTTGTGCTTAAACCTGTTTACTAGTGCCTTATTCATTATGACACTGACACATCACATGTGCATTTCCTGCAGTACTCCAGTTCATAAACATATGTTATTTAGTGGGTTTTGCAACACAAATATTGGTTATACCACGCTTTGCCATGTAGAATAGGCTGTGCTGCAGTGGGACTCAAACCAGGAATGCCTGCCCGTTAGGTGAATGCTCTGCCCACTCCACTATTGTTGTGCTGCTTCATTTGCATATATCTTCCTTGTTATCCTCTTCAGCCTTTTAAGCTGCTTTAACCGTAGCTAAGCGTTGGGCACACCCACACACCTACGGTTAGCTGCAATTGGATTTGTAAAAAAAATAATAAAAAGGTTTCTTCATTTTATTTATGTGTACTGTTGCTATTGTACACATGGGGGACTGTTGGTGGGGATATGAGGACACATATGAGCGGTCTCGCTCATTTTATACCCCTTTCTGTTGCTCTACATTGTGGGGGGGCATGTTTATTCTGAGATCTCTGCTCTCAGACACATCCGCTGCACTCTTACACACTTCGTGTAAGCCTAGGCGCTTGAGCAGTACGCCTTATTAATATGCATGGCACGCTGCCATCTTGCTCCTACATGGGCGCGTCCGTGCAGGACTAAGCTAGTCCTGCATGATAGTTTAGTAAATCTGGGGGTATATTTTTTATCATTGTAATTGCTATACAGGAAGTGACGTATGGTATTCTTGCAGCTTTCATTGGCTGGGGATTTTTTGAAAGGAGTATTTAAACGTATGTTTTTAATTGTATGATGGATCTGATGAAGGAAAGTTATTTCTGAAAGTACTTATTTTTTATAATAAATGTTATATATTTTTATGCTCTGTGCCATGGTGACTCTTCTGTTGTTTGCTTGGATTAAAATATCATAGTAATTTATATGATGTTCTGCAATACCTTTCCATTTTAACACTGTTGCTTATATAAATTGTAAATATTTCTGCCTGTTCTAGTAAGTCTATCAACTGTTTTAGAGTCATAGATGTAGAGTCCTTTAAATTTTTCCATTTGTTGTTAAAATATGATTGCACTTTTTTTCCCTGCTGAAGGTCTAGAAAAGTGACTTTGTGGTACTTATTCTCTGATCAAAGTTTTCAATTTTGAAGGTATTAAAGTATTACCATTTCTAGATGTTTAATATTGACAACAACTGGTATAAGAGAAACTAAATGATATTCAAGTTCATCTTCTTATATCTCCATCTGCAGTTTTTTCAAATGGTGAGCAGGAACTCTGTGCGCCTATAATATGCAGAGGGTAGAATTAAAAATTTCCAGAACGAAAGCTACTCAGAAATCTAAAATGAGTGGCGTTCCCCATATAGGTTTTATTCATAGATGAGAGGATGTTAGGCCAATCTATTATTTTATTAGTATATGATTATAGGTATATATATATATATATATATATATATATATATATATATATATATATATATATATATATATATATATATTTAATTATATGCATGATGAAATGACATTGATATTTTATACATTAAATTTGCCTAACAAAGTTCTATGAGATAAATGAAAATGTGTGATAGTTTTACATAAAATAATAATCTACAAGGTGAGCTAGTTTATTTATTCAGTTTATCATTTATTTCCTAAACCTTGCCTTCCCATATACACTGCAAGAAACGTATAAAGATATTCCCTGGAATTCAGTAAGCTCCATAAAGGCTTTGCATGAAGCCTACATGGTGTTTACGTGTTTGCATGGTGAGCAGCAGTGCTAATTATATCTTCAGGATGCAAACTAAATTTAAACATAAACAAGCACAGTTTCATAGCTGGCAACAGTGCTACAGGCCAGGAAACCAAGTAAAGAAACATGAATGGCAAACCTGTGTATCTCAAAGTAAACTATGTTAGCAGGATTGCGCAAAATGCCACAATGCTTACTAGGGTTTAACATATAGTAATGTATCTGGTCCAAACAGTACAGGATAGTGTATGCAGTGCAGACTATTGTGAAATCCTATTCTAGGCATTCTGTGCAAAAGTTGTGTAAATGATCTGTAAGGGTACATTGACCGCCATTTAAAATAAACAGTCAAAGGAAGTGTGTGTATTGAATAGGGACACAGAGATGAATTGCAGCAATGAACACAGGCAATGAAGAAAGATGAAACACCATAATGTACACCAGATGAGGGCATGTGAATGGAAGACAGTTGTAGCAGGTACACTAATCACATATCAATATGGTAGAGTATGGACTGCACATTGAAAATGTATATTATGTGACTGTCACACAAGTTGACATAACAATGGAGATGTCTTCGTGAGATAAGCATCCTGACATGAACAATGCAGAGGACATCTATCAGGATGTTACATACAATTGGGGTTGTGAGCATAATGTGAAACTGTGCAAACTGATTTGCCTGAATATGATTATAATGTCAGCAGAGGTCTCCAAGTGGGACACAGTTACAGGCTCATGGAGAACAGTAAAAGAAGCATGCACAATCATGGACAATATCAGAATAATACCACCAGTAATCCCATATCTGTGACACAACATATGTGATTCTGAGTGATCATAGATGGCTCTGCACAAACACACTTGTACAACTATTATGACATGTCAGCACTCTATGAGATCAATCAAGCATACTGTCCTGACACTATAACATCTGCTAGAGGTGTTAAGAGGGACACTGCTATACCTGTATGTGACATTAGGATCACTACAGGCTAAGTGACTGGTGTGCATGGCAGATATATATATATATATATATATATATATATATATATATATATATATATATATATATATATGCAAGTAAACCAAAAGCCCAGGTTAGAAGAAGCCAAAATGTACGTACTGTAGATCTTCGCACTATCAAAAGAAATGTCTCTACGTATTCCTGAGAAGGAAACGCCAAATGCTGATAATCTTATAGAATTGTAGTGCAAATACTCACAGAACCATGCACTAAATCAATGAAAAAACAATTCTGCTGTACCAAGAAACAAGTGTTCAAAGTTGTTCTAGTCTTGCAATCGAAGTAATGTTCAAAAAACCATTCGGTCAAGTAGTAAATCAACTGTGGATTTACTACTTGACCGAATATTTGAACATTATTTGCAAGACTAGAACAACTTTGAACACTTGTTTCTGTACAGCAGAATATTTTTCATTGATTTAGTGCGTGGTTCTGAGTATTTGCACTACAATATAAGATTATCAGCATTTGCTTCCTTCAGGAATACGTAGAGACATTTCTTTTGATAGTGCAAAGATCTACAGTACGTACGTTTTGGCTTCTTCTAACCTGGGCTTTTGGTTTACTTGCATTTACTTTTTGCTGGGATTTGGACTTCAAGGAGGTTTCTGTTATATATATATATATATATATATATCTGCCATGCACACCAGTCACTTAGCCTGTAGTGATCCTAATGTCACATACAGGTATAGCAGTGCCCCTCTTAACACCTCTAGCATGAATGTAACCCATGCCATCAATATTATGAAACAGCTATGTATTACTGTGTGCATCACTGGGAACAGGTACCACACATGCATCTGGTATAACACCTTGATGGTTGTTCCACACCATCAGACAGTAATATTTATATAACAAAAAGAATACCTAAGTACATTCAATAAGATGTGTGACAGCTGACTGTGGCAAAGGTGGTACACCAGTTACATATCACTGGAAGATGTGTAGGGAGGTACATGAAGACGGGTCCATTGGACTCAGTTACTGGTGTGTTGAAGGCTGTGAATTATAGAGGCATTATGGCCTTTGATGTGGATGTCCTTCACATGCTCAATAGTTATGTTACATACAAGGGAGTAGTCAGCACTGTGGCTACATGCTGGTGGATGTTCCACATATCATCTACCCAAGGACACAGGTCACACACTACAAGTTGGTCTGCTTACATAGAGTGATGTCTACATTATCCTTGGGTTGTGCATTTGTTTTCATGATATAACAAATCCCCCCATGTTTTTGTTTCATCATATGTGTTCTCATGACTGTAGCAGCAATCTGTGATGTGTGTTGATACTGTCTGCATTATACTAATATCACAGCTGGAGTCTATGATTGCCCACAATCTGTAGTCCTTCAGACAGCTGTTTGGACACAGGATGTGTATGTCATTTGTGGTGTCTGTGACTTAAATAATGGACAGGAAAAGGCCTAGCAGACAGTCCTGATGTATGGATCTGATCATTGGACCTGAGATACAGGTCACTTCACACATTTCAACATATTTAGATGCCACTTATGTGATCCACTGGTCTACCCACTTAGTATTATATATGTTTATGGCCACATCTGACAAGTGTTGAGTGAATATCTCAGTGTGGATTTGTGTCAGATGCCTTGGACTGGTCAAGTTCCACAAGATGATTGTGCTGTCATCATGCATTCTCTCAATGACCTCTTTGAGGACATCTAACAGATGTAACAGATGTGGATGTAGCATTAACAACTCACACAAGTCTGTTGCATGCAGCTGTAATATTATTAGCATCTGTTTAGAAAAGGTCCATGATGACATGTTGGTTTACCATTCAGGATGTGTCTATACATGCATGCATCAGGTGCTGACTCCCCAACTCAGATGGATGCATGCTGAGGGGTTGGCATAATGGTTAAGGTCCTTACCTCAAAGACACAAGGTACAGGGTTTGATTCTCACCATGGGTTATTGGTCAGGCTTAAAATGGCCCTTCAGGGCAGTTAGCTTAGTATTCATCTCTAAACCTATTGATGTACACCCTTCTATGGGAACATAGTTCATGTGGAGAGTCTGTTGGAGTGTCTATTTAACTGTGTCAGGAAGGAGTATGTGCTGAGTCACACTACAGACTATCTGTGATGTTGTCACAGCCCATTGAATCTGTGTGATAGGCCTGGATGAAGGTAAGACAGTGCATACTGCCTATCTTGATCTGACCTAGGGTTTTGACACAATCCCCCACTCAGGTATCAATGATAAGCTCTCCCAGCTGGGGATTAAGTCTTAATTCACTAGATGGTTAACCAGTTGGCTCACTGACAGAACACATACTGGGAAAGTTGGTAAATCAACCTCTAATAGTACAGCTGTCACCACTGGTGTACCGCAGGTATATGTGCTTGGTTCTTTACTGTTTGTAATACAGTTCACAACAGTTCTGGCTAAAGTATATGGCCTTTGGCTTACCAGGTTTGCTGATTCTTGCATATTGGGTGCGATCATTGAGTCCACCAGTGATGATAACATACTATAGGAGGGTCTAACACAGACAAATGAGTGGTGCCAAAGCCACATAATCTAAAAATAAATGCAAAAATGTGTGTTTATTTTGGCCTTCTACAAAGTGAAATTCCCTGCTAATTACACCATTGACAACACACACTATGCTGAAACCTAGTTTTGCAAGAACTGGGAACACATGTAAATAGCAATCTGAACTTCGACCACCAGGTGTCCACAGTGGTATGGAAAGGTTATGTTGTGCACCTCATAAGTCAGGCCATCGTATTCAGATCTGAGGATTATATAAAACAGCACTGTACTTGAATCTCATCAGAACACTAATAAAGTATAATTCTCCGGGTTGCACATATCTCACCAAACACCTGCAGTATTTGTCAGCATGGAAGGAGATGGTCAGCAAATCAAAACCAAAAAAATCTAAGGGTATTACTGGTCAATGCTAGGAGTCTAAACAAAAAAATCCACTCCCTAGAAGCTCTTTTTACCCTAGAGAATGCAGATGTCTGTGTGGTCACTGAGACATGGTTTAAAGCTGCATAGAGCACACCAACAGTGTAAGGTTATAATGCCTTCCACACATTTAGGCCAGATACTTCACAGGCACGGACTAAAGGTGGAGGTGTCTCTATTTATGTTTGAACTAAATATACTTCAAGGCTGGTCAAACAGGATAATATACTTGAGCTGATCCATGTTCAAATCACCATAGGTAAAATCCAGTACCACTTTCTTGCAAGCTCTAAGTCCCCCTCTGTTACCCAGGAAACCCAAAACATGTATTTAAACTTTTTAGAAACACTAACCATCCAACCCAATACCATATTCAAGGGTGACTTTAATTACCCCACTATTAACTGGGAATCCTATATGACACCAAATGTACATGCACAGAGTTTCCTGGATTATGTAAACACAAACTCCCTGGACCAGATAGTCAATACATCAACCAGGGGTGCAACTATATTGGATCTGGCCCACACTAATATGGGAGACTGCTGCACATCCCCTACTGTAATGCCTTCCCTGGTAAGGTCAGACCACAAAATGGTCTCCTTTGAAATACAAATAAAACCTGGACCCCCAGCTAAACCTGGAATATTCAGGAACTCTTCTAATGCTAATCTCCTGCTATTAAGTGAGAACCTGGCAAAATTTCAAACTCCCATACTCCCTGAGAACACATCTGCCTATGCAGAACTGTTCATAGAAACCCTGTACAAGAATGTTAATAGGTGCACAGAGGCAGTTGTACCCATCAGGAAGAAGTACAAAACTAACTCAAAAAACAAGCCACCCTGATGGAATCACAAAATCAATCGGCTGTATAACAGGAGGAAGAAAATCATGGCAAAAAGTAGGAGGTCCAGCATCCAGCAGAATAAAAGCATTCTCATCAAACTAAACAAACAAGTCAGAGGACAAATAAAGTCTACCAAAGCCAAATTTGAGGTACGTTTGGCCTCCCAGGCCAAGGACAACCACAAAGCATTCTTTAGCTATGTCAGCAACCTCAAAAGCATACACAATTGTGTGTAAAGCTCATTGTAAATGGAGCCACCTATATTGAGCCAGAATATATAACAAACCCCCTGGCTGATAAATTCAGCTCCAACTTTATCCCTCTCTCCCCCTCAACCTTCCATCAGAAAATATCATCAAATATAACTCCCCCTACTATCAGTAGGGAATAGGTCCTTAATGCACTCTCTAAAACCAAGAACACTGCATCAATGGGCCCAGACAATATCACAGGATGCCTTCTAAATAGCATGAAACATGACCTATCAGAGCCACTGGAATTGCTATTTAACAGTAGCCTCCAAACAGACTTCATGCCTCATGAATGGAGAAAGGCAACAATCATCCCTCTACACAAAGGTTGGACATCTACAGGCCCTGGAAACTACAGACCCATGACTCTCACCAGTCTTATATGTAAAGCTATAGAAAGAATTGTCATGGAGATGGTCAATAGAGATGCAGTAAACCTCCAGACACTGGACCCAACCCAGTTTAGTTTTGTCAAGGGCAGATGATGCCTGCTCAATCTGGTGGACTTCTTCAAGAAGGTCACCAAAGCAATGGATGAGGGCAAAGTTGTTCACACTGCCTACCTTGACCTGGCCAGGGGATATGACACAATACCTCACTCGGGGTGTTGTTGAAAAACTCAAGAGGTTAGGTACAAACCCATATGTCACTCGGTGGATAGCCTACTGGCTCACAGACAGGATCCAGGAAGTTGGAATTGGGGAGTCCACCTCTACAAAGAGGCCAGTCACAAGTGGAGTCCTTCAGGGATCAGTCCTTGGACCTCTCCTTTTTGTCATCTACTTCTCAGAAGTCAAGGCCAATTTCAGTGGTCTCTGGCTGACTAAATTTGCAGATGATTGCAAATTAGGAGCTGTCATTGAATCTCACACTGACACAAATATTATCCAGGAGAGACTGACACAGACAAACAACCGGTGAGCCATGGACTAAAACTAAATGCCAAGAAATGCATAATAGTATCATTTTTGAAGTTATCCATCCCTGATAACTATCATATTGACAACACACCCCTTAGAGTTGACCCAGTAGTCAGGGACTTAGGGATCTAGCCTTTGATCATCATGTGTCTACAGTGGTGAGGAAATCATTCTATGTTGCGCAACTTATAAACAAAGGTATAGCATCTAAGTCCAAGGAAGTCATCATTCCACTGTATTTGGCATTCATCAGACCTATCACTGAGTACAATGCCCCCTTTGGTATGTACTTAACAAGGCATATCCAACAACTGGAATGTCCTCATAAGTTCCTCTCTAAAAGAATACAAGGCATAAGTAATATGTCCTATGCAGACTGCCTCAAGGCCCTATCCCTGTATTCTGTCTCCTACAGGTTTTTGAGGGGAGATTTATGCCTGGCATACAGGGCATTGTCAGACCCCACTTTGATGGACCTCCTGCATATCCACAAAATAAACAGTACCATACTTACCCATTCTAAAGACTTAAACCTTGCCTGTGATATAAATAGGACCTGCTGGAGAGATAGGTAGGTATCACAGAGACTACCCCATCTATTGAACTGGCTCTCCATCCACGTGAAGCAGAGTTCCTCTTTAACCCAATTCAAGTGCAACTTGGACAATTGGATGGGAAACCGGAAGTTCTTCCCTGGTTTGGCACCTATGTCTCTAATAGACGGAGGTAACCTGTAAATGGTTCATCTCCCAGGCCCTTGCTTACACTTACACTTATCATGGGTATCAGAACTTGTCTGAGATTTGGGATGCATGGCTAGGCTTAAAAAGGCCCTTGTGGTCGTTAAACACCTATGAACCTATGAGAGACCATGGGGGTTTCTCACCAAGAAAATGCATGGCCTACAAACAATGCCATGATGTATGTGGATAGACTGAAAGCCCTGTCACTGTAATCTGTATCATATAGGATGAGGTGACTTGTGCCTGGCCTCCAAGCCAGTCTCTGACACAGCCCTAGTGGAAATACTGCACATCCTCAAATCAACTGTAGCAGATGACATCAGCAGAGTCTGGTGAGGAGAAAATGCTAATAGCAGTGTCCCGCATGATGCCATAAAATGCACTCTGAAATGTCAAGCAAATGCACAAACATACACACACCCCAGTTGACTGCAGCAAGAACAGAACCCTTACTTATCTAAGTACACCAGCTAGAAAACTCTGTATTTAAGGCAAGGACCACAGCTCAAGTCAGACTTGGAGAGTGTCAGAGAACACTTTATAGCAGATGACATCAGCAGAATCTGGTGAGAAGAAAATGCTAAAAGCAGTGCCCAACATGCTGCTGTAAAATGCCCTCTGTAATGACAAGCAAAGGCACAAACACAGCCCCAGTTGACTGCAGTAGGAATAGTACACAGGCTAGAGAGCACAGTACTTTAAGAAAGTGTTACAGAACAAGTATGCCTCTTACAAGACTGCAGGCCAATTTATGATGAATGACATCAGCACTGGATGTTGGAGAGAAGATGTTGGGAGGACTGCATGAATTGGATGTGTAGGCTTGTGCAAGTGTCATAATACAGTCAATGCATGAATTGGAGTGGTAACTGTCAGATACACTGTTATGCTTTTCTAGCTAGATAGACACACACAGAAATGCACACACACACACTCACACACACACACACACACACACACACACACACACACACACACACACACACACACACACACACACACATACACACACACCCCAGCTGACTGCAGTGAAAACAGAACCCTTACCTATCTAAGTACACAGATTAGAGAACACAGTATTTTAAGCAAGCACCACAGCACAGGTCTGACTCTTACAAGGCTGCAGGACTACTTATCATGGATGACATCAGCACTGGATGTTGGAGAGAAGATGTTGGAAGGCCTGCATGAAAGGAATGCATAGGCTTGTGCAAATGTCAAAATACTGTCAATGCATGGAATTGGAGTGGTAACTGTTAGATACACAGTTATATTCTTTTGGCTAAATAGACACACACACACACACACACACACACACACACACACACACACACACACACACACACACACACACACAAACACACTGCAGTTAATTTCAGTGAGAACCGACCCCTACTTAAGTACACAGACTACAGAACACAGTCCTTCAGGCAAGTGTCATGGCAGAAGTCTGACTCTTACAAGGCTGCAGGACAACTTATAGTGGATGACATCAGCACTGGATGTTGCAGAGAATATGTTTGGAGGCCTGCATGATATTGATGTTTAAGCATGTGCAACTGTGAAGAAAGTTCAAAGTTCTGCATGTTACCATATTGATTGATGTGTAATGAGCAGTATTTGGAAGTTGTGTTTCGATGTGCAGGTATATTTTCAGAGACAGCTTTACAAACTATATGCAAACAGGTGTCCACATTACTACAAGTATTTAAAAATCTGAATGTGTATTGTTATTCTAAAGATGTGTGTGGTATATCACACAACATTTCTTATTAATTTATGTATGTAGTTGATATATTTGTGAAGAAGTATTGAGAGACCAGGATTGCAGTGCATGGGGGAGGTAAAATATGGCTGCTTTGCAAATGTCTGACATATTCTTAGATAGGATAAAAAACCCAAACCAGCGACCCAATAAAAATTAAGATAGACTTTGTTGCTCTCTGATGTCTCAGCTGCAATGCCTTCAAGGAGAATACACACTGAATAAAACGCCAAGTATAAATATTGCATCCAATTACTCAATACAAATTCAATTAAGAAATCACATTCTAATTAAAGGAGAAATCTCTAGTTAAGTTCAGAATTCATATCCTTATGTATTAGAGTATCAAATTTAAGAATATAAATACCTTCTTTATATATAAGTCTGTCCCTAAAACAAGTATCAATAGAAGCATATTCAATTTTCTTAACTTTTTCTAAAATAGTCCCTTGTAAACCCACAGATGAGCCCTGATGTACCTGGTGAAAGTGAATTGCCACAGAACTAGTATCTTTAAAATTCTCTGTATCTCTCATATGTTCTAAAAATCTAACTTTAAAGGCCCTTTTAGACTGGCCAATCTAGAACTTGTTACATGGACATTTAAGGGCATAAATTACACCAAGAGTATCACATATAAAAAAGCCCTTAACTGTAAATCTTAGTCCATTAATATTTCCAAAGCTACTGACAATATGTTTGCATGCTTTACAGTTACCATAAACATAAGTACCAGGATTCAGTCTCATATTATGTAATCTCACAGGGGGCATGACAAACTTCCCTTTAACTAAAATTTTTTTAAAATGTTTTCCTACCTTAAAAGAAAATGTTAACCACTCAGGTAACCATGACTGGGAATCTCTACTAGATTGCATATACTGCCAGTAATATTTTACCAGACCCATTAAAATCTCACTAAAGCAGCTATAACTGGTAACAAAATAAATACCAAATGTAGAGAAATGGCAGCTAATGATTTCCTGTCAGTTCCTGTTATTGTGTTTACTGGTAGTGCACAAACCCAAGAAATGATGCCAACTGCATTTACACAATGTTAAATGGAGAGCAACAAGCAGGGAGGAAAGCAGTTTTTGAAATTGGAAGGTTAATCTGACACTTGACATTAGTTTGAGGGGTGTTTGCTGCTGTAGGTTGGAAATAAATGTTTACAATTGGAAGGTAACTGTTAGGTGAGTTAACTTTGCAGCATGCACTGGGGGCTTAAATTTCATGACTTGCATTTTTGTTTTGGCTTTATACACTGAAAAAGTAAAGTGTGGGATTCAAAACCATGCTTAAGGGACAAAACATTTTTTCCACAGCAGTGATTTTCCATCTTTGCCACAGAAAAAATGCTCAGACACAGTCATGAATAATGCATAAATACAGCTGACAGTTTGAGGTGTTAACCATGTATGTGTGTGATCTGACAAGGTGCTTGTATATTTTCTTTTGAGTATATGTCTTATCTAAGTGTGAAGGCCATCCAAGTCCAGGTAGAAGAAATATACTTACAGAAATATAGTAGACAGCATACCCTCAGTCATATATCTGAAAACACAACGAGGGTGACTTGTCCCTCATACATATAATTCATATAAGCTCTACTATCTAAAGTGTTATAAGTGGGATTGAATATAATGTGAAATGGAACAACAGCAAAAATGTCTAGAATGTCCTGTATTAGAACACAGGACCATGTGCATAGCAGCCCTACACTTACACCTGTTTCCACAAGAATTGCATGTTGAACTAGAACTTGTATGTTTTTCTGTTAATTTGTATAAACTGGATTGTCACAACAAGTAAAAAAATATGTTGCACCACCTGCATTTGAATCCAGGACCATCTGTATTCCAGCCCTACACTCACACCTGCTACCACATGAATAATTAAATGACAGTTGAATAATTCCCTAGTCATTCTTAAGTTTTGTGTGTTAACCACTGTGCAATACCACTTAGCATGTTAGTGAGGTGCCTATCAGAATTAATAGACAGTATCTGTTTTAAATTATTGACTGTCTGCATCCTGTCTGCAGGTGTTCAATGGCTGCAGGTGTTGTGGAACCTTGCTAACCACACAACATTGCTTACTGGCATTGTACAATAGAAAGCAAAAACTGCAACAATGTATCCTTTTTGACATTTACACTGTCCACACCCTGTCTGCAGGTGTTCCATCTGCTTACAGTGTGGGCTAGTAGTCCAGGTTTGTGCACTGCTAAGCGTCGCACAAATGAGATAAGCACAAATAAACCAGACATTCATTGTGTTTCTCTATTTCCCTTGTTTTCACTAAGCTGTTCACCACACAAACACTGGCATAAAAATATAAATAAATAAATATAAAGGGAAAATAATCACTACAACATTTTTGGTGATACACATGAAACATTTTTACACAGATCTGGATTTGAACTCTCACTCCAATGAACCTACAGAACACAGTAAGGTTGTCTTAGCCCTCTTTGCCAAACAAGCAACTTTGTAGGAGGGAATTGAAATCATTCTGCATATAACCAACCGCAGCATCATCCACAGTACAAACACAGCATATGACACTTGTTTGCACATGTATTAATTTCAAATGTAGTGTACTGAGTGATCACACAACCATTTATGACTATTGTTTGCAAAAATTCAGCTCTGTCTTATCTCTCTGTGTTTGTTGCTCATTCTTGTCTTATCTGAGCAGTAATCTGAGACATGTAGTCTGTAAGGCATTCTATGTCATTGTCCTTAAAATGTGTGAAGATATTAAATGGCAATAATATGCAGTTGTCAAGAAGTGAAGGAGAGACTGGTTGTTACTGAACAGAAATTGTGAAATGTGTGCTGCTTACTTACCTTTAAAACCTTGATACAATTACTTCTACAATTTCTAAGTCTAACCTGGCTGACACACCCACTGGAGGTAAGGCAGTCCGAATTGCTGTTGTGTTATCCTTCTCCCTGCCAATAATCCTTCATAGTTGCAATCCATTAGCAACAAACACTAAGGGAGTATCTGCGCTATGTTTACACATGGAGCCAAGTAATTGGGATTCAGCAATTCTAATGAGTTCACACCTCATTTGCATCTTCACCATGCTCACAGCCCTGAATTCACACCATAAAAAGAAAATTGTGTAGCTAAGGAACCTGAAGGTGAGGAGACTTGTTTATGTGGATAACACAGAATAAGATATCACTTTGGGATATATCTGCACAGAAGATTACTGACCTTGAGAAGCTATTCTTGCATTTTCAACTATATACTGCATATGCCAAAATGTCTTTAAGAAAAACACGTTAATATATATTTGGATTAGCAAATGTTACTTTTATCTGTATGCATTTCTTAGAGGTGTACTGATGGCATGGGCATGTTTGTCAGGACATTTCACTTTCTCATATGCACAACGTATTAACTGTTATCACAACTGCTAATGTTACAACTGTTTTTCTGGTACAGTCTTCTATTGTTATTTCCATGAAATGGTAAACGTCCTATACTATCAATAACACAGGGGTGTTAGCCTTCTAGGATGGACCATGCACACCTCTAGGGGAGTGCTGGCCACAGGTACACATGATTGGCAATAGCTTAAAATGGAATGTTCTGTGTTAAATCTGTAGACATGTTTCAGGGAGAGTTCATATGAAATCTCTTTTAGCATTTCATTGATGGTTTGTTAGCAAAATATGTCATTTGCCTGTTCTTTTGGGGAAGGGGGAGCAAATTTGCATTTCTGTTTTGGCACAAACAAGAATATATTGCAATTATTACTCTCCTTGTTTTGCATCCAACCTTGCTTTGTATGTGAATGTGATACGTTACAACCACACAATTCATTTTTTTTATATTTCAATATCTTGACTGTTTTATGTTTCTCCAGTGGGTAATAGTGAAATGCTACATTGTATGTATTATCTGGAAACAGAACTTTTAGTTAGGTGATACTTATGTGTAGTATCCTTCTGTTATGTTTTAGGTCACCTAGGACTATGGCAGTCAGGTGTCCCAGTCCCTCAAAACCAGCCTTCAGTGACTCTGAGAATGAGGTCATTGTGAAAGCTTTTAGGCGACATTGTGCCTTTCTGCTTGAGAGGGGACACAGAGATATGTCAGGCAGAATGCAGATTTGGCAGCAGATAGTTGCTGATGTGAATGCAGTAGGTGGCCACAGCAAGACATATAATCAGCTGTACCATAAGGCCACTGACATGATTTCATCTGCATGGAGGAAAGTAGCTGCATTAGCCCATGATCAGATGGGTACCAGGGTGGGCCTGCTACACAGCCACCACTAGCAACAAAAGAAGAGCTCCTATCCACTGTCAGGGATCCAGACAGCTCCCAGGAAAGTACAGAACAGCATATCCTTGACACTGGTGTGACTGTTTCAGGTAGAACAAGTATGCCCCAGCAAGAGCTTCCAGGTAGGCTTATGCATCTCATTTGTTAAATGCTCCCATATAATAAAATATTAACAGCAACACGTAAGTTCTGTTTAACAATAGATTTGTTGTGAGGGGGTTGTAGATTGCTACAGTTAACTACACATTCTGATTGATTACATATGGGCTTAGGCTGGACTTGTCATCCAAGTTCTTGTTAAAAGCATTAATTAATGTAGCAAAAGGAAGGTACCAGGCATGGCTCAGGAATAAACTTTATTGAACTGAGTGCTTTCATGTCAACCAAAGATGTTCCATCAGACTTAAATCTGTATCTTACACTTGTACTTAAATAACACAATAGTAATTAACAAATTAACTATTAACCTATCAGTGATTAAAGACAATCAGGCACTGAAAACATCTTAACAGTTATTAGCAATTAAAAATCGTCATGGATACAAAAAAGCATATATACCTATAAGACATACTCTAAAAATCCCTACCATAAATACTATGTAAAAAAAATTATATGCTACATTTATATTTTTCATTTGAGTTTTGGTATCTATTTCTTCAATGAGTTTTTGCTTTGTTTTAAAAGTATTATTAATGGACATATAAAGGGCAAAACGTTTTAACCCCCTGTGTTACTGTTAATTGTGATGATGTTGACCTTACCTTTTGCTTTACTTTTTCCAGAACCATCATTCATTGATTGACTGCACGTGGTAAGTCAAATATCTTTTTTGTTAGTAGCAATGAGCAGTTCAAAGAATTTATATAATTTATCCATATGTGTGATGTGGGTGTCAGAACTGTTATGTATATTGCTGTACTGTCTGTAGTAGTGGCACCACTGTTAGTTTGTTCGCATACATTTGACATTAGTAGTGTAGCTATTCATTTATTTCCTGTGCTTGTTGCTTATTATCATAGGTGACCCTGACAGTGGAAGTGTAGGACTCTTACCACCTGATGTCAGAGTGCTGTCAGACTCTAATAATGATGGTGACCAGAGGCACAGTTAGGGGGTGCACAGGTTGAATTTGACACTGAAGTTGACATTCAGCCATCCATAGTAATCCCATTGGACATAGCCAGAAGGCCTACACCAAACCATTCTAGCAAGCCCTCAGATACTGGACAGGTGGAGGGTTAGACACTTGATCAGGGAAGTGTGGTTACAGATGCTTCAGTGCCTGTTGCCTCTGACCATAGCCAAAGTGTGGGCAAGGTGCCATACAGGATGGTTGTTAGGGGTGCTTGGAGGAGACCTGCTATCCATCCTCCACCTGATCCAGGTGTGTTTTCCTGTGCCACTTGATGTATGTTTTTGGCTGTCATGGAGACATAGGCACATTCCTATAGGTCCTCCAGACAAATGCTTAGGGTTATAGATGTGAGGCAAAAAACACAGAGTGTGCCTGATATTTTGTTAGTGTTTTTTTTTTGGTTATAGATGTGACACAGGTTTCATATGTGACAACCTCCACCATGTTGCTGATTCAATGGATCAGATGAATGACACATAGCAGCAATGCATCTGACCATGGACATGCATGTGCCAGTGTAAATACTGGCAAAGTCAGTTCTCGTGGTCGGGTATGACAAGGATGAACTGCCACCTCTATCATGCATGGCTCACAACTGTCTGACATACCAAGATTTAGAGCTAGTCCAGATCTTGGCCATGTTCATGCAGACACTCATTCACCAGTTTTACCTGGAGGACCCGCACAGACATACCAACAACAGTTACATGGTTCAGCCATGGAGCTTAAAGCTCATTTTGTTTCACTGGCCATTTGTTATTTTATCAAAATGTCTGTCTGCTTCTCTTTCTTACTCACACACACTCACCAACATTTTTTGTCAGCCTAGTCTTCCTGCCCCCTGCCCACTACACCCTGTGCAAGTGATAACTGTGCCATATCCTTGTTTTCCATATTTTGGATTCAGGGATACATAACACTTGTGTATGATGCTCAGGGTACATAGCTGACTTAGTGATTAGTATGTCTGTGCTTTTGATGTTGTTTTCCTAATTGTACCTTTAACATATTTTGATCTTAGAAGGTTAGACAGTTGATAGAATCAAACATTTTTTGCATCAGTATTGTTAATGATCTTGTAAGGGTTGTGAAGTCTGAAACTGAAATGTGCCCCATTACTTTCTAACTTCTCTCTTTAATGATTTTCCAGTGCAAAAATATGATGCTCAACTGAGGACATTTGGTGACCATCAGTACTTTTGAGAGGTATGACTGTATGAATATTTGATGCCTGGGGCCTACTACTTGATAGAATGCACATGTAGTCACATAAGTCTCTGCTGTCACAAGTTAAAGTCATTTCTGGATAAATTACCCACCTTTTACTTGCTTACATTACCAAGTAACAACATGCAAGGATATGCCATTCATTCATATTATTACACAATACACTCCCATGTTCAACACTTATCATGCAAATCCAGCAGTTGCAACAGTTTTAGTTCAGAGCTGACTCTATCTGATGCTAGCAGTACACAGCCATTACATGGGTAGGTAAAGGTTGTAAGTGCTGCCTGGCATCAATGTTAATATATGCACATGTGCAGTATGAAGGTTTTAGCCCCTTAGGTGGTGAGTGAGTGTACTATGCGTTGCCTCTTAGCTAATGCAAGGGCATATTGAGCACACCTATGTCTGTCTGCACCCACAGCAGCTGCAGGTTCTCCCTCTGAATACTCACCTGTGTGTGGCTGTGGTGACCTTGCCATTAGTGGTGGGATGTGTGCAACTTTGCCTTGCTGGACCTGCTGAAGCTGCTTTGTCAGGATAATGTTGTGTAACATGGAGCAGACAGTGAATATTTCAGTACATGTATGTGGATTGTACTGCAGGGTTCCCCCCATATCTCTCACGTGTACAGCTGTAAATGGACCGTGCATTTTCTTTTCCCTTCTTTCTGTTGTTCATTCTTCCTCTTTTCTTTTTTTTTTTTTTTTTTTGGTTATTCTTTCATTTTTTTGGTGATCTTTGTGAGCTGATATGTTAAT
Source organism: Protopterus annectens (assembly GCF_019279795.1). Taxonomy (NCBI): domain Eukaryota; kingdom Metazoa; phylum Chordata; order Ceratodontiformes; family Protopteridae; genus Protopterus; species Protopterus annectens. The sequence goes on along the minus strand of NC_056727.1, from coordinate 508,450,958 downwards.
TTGGAGAAGAGGTTTATATACAAGAAAATGTCAGCTGTACTTCAAGATGATTAGGCACAACCTAGCAAACAATTCATACTTTGTAGTCCAGAAAAGCAAACTGAAGTCCTCTACATCACAAATGCAAATTATTAGGTTACAGACCCTTAAAGAGAACAAGTAGCATGGAAGTATACTGTAAGCTGACAATGATTTTAACCAACAAATTGACAATTGCTTTTACCCATTAGTTTTGGTTACGGGAATATAAAACACAATAGGAAGGTCAGCTGGCACAACCTTGCCTACAGGGGATCTGTGGGACAAACTTTATAACAGAAGCATTTATAGAGGCAATTCAGGCTGCTTATGTATTTCAGATGGCAATATTGCCAGCTATTATTGTATCAGGTAGTTCTGAAGAGTCCTTGTCCTCTTAAATGGAAGTTGCCCTTACATTGATTTATTTTGGAGTCAAAATCAATGACTGTTTCTGCTACTACATGTTGATATTGTTAGGCTTTAATGTGAATCAACTTAAGTAAAACTAGAGTAATTTCCCTAATTACTTCCTTTGTATAACTTACAAACAAATGTGTGCAGATGTTAATGATTCTGACTGTGATTTGAGGTATGCATTGCAATTTGAGGTATGGGTTGCAATTTTAATACTTCAGACTCTGCTTATCTGTTCTATGTCAGATCTGAAGCAATATATATATATAGACACACACACACATATATATATATATATATATATATATATATATATATATATATATATATATATATATATATATATATATATATATATATATATATATATATACACACACACACACACACACATACACACACATGCAGTAAAGTCAGTGGTGCAGCAGGTAGCATGCTTGCATTTGGTAAAGAAAGCTGTGGGTTCTATTCCCACACTAGGTTCTATGAACCTACAGAATGTTGCAAGTTAGTCATATAATTTATAGATAGTAGTACAAAACATCAGCCAAGGGCAAAATGTGCTCTATGCATCACAAGATCAGAATCATAAAGCATTCCAGTAATTGTCCTGAAACAATATGTCTTAAGGTGTCTCCTAAAGTAAGCCAAAGAAGTAAATTCACAAAACAGCCTGAGTATCAGGCGTCTAACATATAAACATATTAGTGATGGTGATGTAGAGTGGCAGAAGTAAATATTTTTCATGAATACCAGTATACAGATAAGACTAGAAAGTGGGTTTGTATAAAACTGAGCCATAGTTAAACTACTCCATGTTACATAAAAAGCATTTTATAGATTATATATACTTGTACCCATGGTGATTGCCAAAAAGCAATTAGTTTTTTATTTGTGTTTTTTAAAAACTTTAATTTTGCTTCCATTTCTTATTCATAAATAGGTAGAGGACAAATGACCTAACTCATATTCTTCAAGAAATGCATAGAACAGTAGTCAGAATGGTTTACTTAAAAAGTGCCTGTCGTTATTATATCAGAAGGGGCTGTTCTCCTAGTACTCTGATTTACAAAAGGGGGAGGAAAGTCTCAATTCAGAATGCAAAGTACAATGTTTTTCAAATGTGGCTTTCCATAATGAATAATGTTATATTATTGATGCACAGAAAGCATGTATCCTTGAAACTCATACACAGTTGGCATTGTCTGGCTCAGAATAATAGTAATTACTCAAAAGAAAATACTGACAAAGCATTCTATTTAACAGTTCGCATCCTCAGAAATTGCGTGTTGCTATTTCAGCTTCAATTAACTGCAAATTAGCTATGCATGAAAGCTGCTTTCACCTACACATATGTGAAATGTCTGATGTCCAAAAACTTTACTGGAGGAAAAGAATACAATGAAGTCACTTTTCACCAAGATAAATGGCACCCAAGATTAATTTATGTATTGTAAAGTATTACTTGTGTTGTAAGCCATCTGCGTATTTGTACATCACCTATTAGAAAGGAGCATTATATGTATACTAGAAAAATAATGAACAGTAGTTTCTAATATGACTTTTGGCATACACCTTCTTCAAAGTTATAATAGTCTATGATCTAGCAACAAAGAAATAAATCTGTATGGGGGTATGACTTATGCTGCAGTGTGAGTTCCAATTGCTTTGTATAAACTGTATTAGAAAATGTGCTGATTGTGAAGAATTATGCTTTTGTTTTTATTCCATTCATAGTTTTGCATGTATCTAGCTGTCTCTACTGCAAAATGCAAATAGTAGTCCCTTTGCTTTGTTGCAAGTTACTGTATATACAACAGCCATTGACTTTTAGCCCTACATCTTATTTCATGTTTTAAAAACCTTGCTAATGGATGTTGCTTCCTTAAACACAAAAGTAAACATTTGTTTTCATTTCCCATAGCCATATAATAATTCAATCAAAAGCTAATGAATTATTATGGCTCCTTATGATGAATAATTTAATTAAATGACATAAATGCAACTTTCCTATTTTCTTTGAATTCCTTGGCTAGAAGGAAACTGTATCCATTGCACGGCTTTGGAAGGACTGTATCTCCATAGATACAACAAATTAAGCAATATTCTTTCTTTTAAATTAAACTCTTTGCATGAAAATTGATTTGTTTAAAACGATCCAGGGAATTGTTATGGCTAGGCTTGTATAGGCCCTAGGGCCGATAGCCTAGTACCAACCTATGAACCTATGAACAATGCTGTCCATTGTTTATAAGCAAGTTACATATGTTTCCCTCATAAATCTTAAATATACCTTTATAAAACTGTTATGCTGCATATGATAAGAAAATACTTACTAGTTTTGGCAGAAACAAAGCATCAGGTAAGGTTTTCATCACACCCAGTCCACTGGGCAAATTTGCTTGTGTTGCTACTGACACTGAGAAGTGTGTTGTTGGAACGAATTCTGTAAAGAGTAGGAAGAAGGGCTTTTCTGTGAGACATGGTTGTGAGTGCAACTACAATGCTAATATAAAGGTGGTGTTGCCTCATTGCATGATGCATTCAGATATGCATATTGGTGTGTGACTTCACTGTTTGCTCATCACTCTGAGAAAGCAGATATAAGTTACCTGGTGGAAGTGGAAAAACTTGTTCTTCTTCAACCAGGACCACAAAGTATACAATTGGAGTAATCATGAAAATGAGCTATTTTAGAAACCTGCACCATTTACTTAAAAAGTCAGCTGTACCATTTAATCCTGTACCCTAATGCATCTGCAATTGTTTAATGTTTTCTTGATTTTTATTTGCATCTGTTGTGAAACTGTAGTGGGTGAAAAAATAAGCAAAGATAAAGAAAACTAGAAGAATACATCCATGTATTACAATGAATGAATAAATAATGCACTATGTGCAGATTGCAAGGAGCAGTGCAATGTAGGTTCACCAGTGATGACTGCATGCAAGAACATAAGTACTAATTACTTTAGATTACCTAAAGTGATACCTGACAGAATCAAAGGCAAGAATAAAAACACTGCAGATACTTGAATATCACTCTACTTAGCAAGGTACTGAGCTCTGCAACACCTTACTTTAACCGCCCCTCTGTTGGGGTGGTGGGTTTTACACCAATGGCGCTACCTTGCCTTCCTCCCATCCCAGATGGAAAGGAACATTTCATAAGATATTCATTCCTTACCCCCACATGATACCCTCCACCACCACAGACACACAACTGATGGACACTGCAGATGTTTTAGCACGGTAAGCCACAGATGTACATGATCAGTCAATGCTTGCTTATTGCATTACCTCACTGCTCCTGGAATTACAGTTAGAAAACTACCTTTTTGTGGGGGTAATTATTGAACTTTATTTTCATATGACAGATAATGAAACATCTTAGAAATAGTTTTAATACTTTTGCTATTAAGTTGTGACATCCACAATGTGACAGGTAATCATTCAGTGTCAGAAACAAATGTCTCACTTTCTGTGAAACTGAAAACCGCATTCAAAAATAAACTAGTGAAATAAGGGCCTCAGCAAAGACACATGGAGGTCCTATCCCACATAATAAATGTTATTGCTGATAACACTATATGTCCTTTTCATCACCTATAATAGTAAGAAGTGAAATTCGTTGTTAATGTCTTCTGAACTCACAACAACACTTTTGACTTGACTATAAACGTATCATATACTCTGATTATGCCAGAAATGTTCTGTGCAGAAATTATTCAGATTTTGTTTGTTGTATTGTACCTAAGTTATACATTTATATTTGTGAGAGATAAGACAAGAGAGTGTGCAGTCGTAGTCTGTTAATTCATTCTCTTAAATTTAACTGTATTGTGCATTTTCCACTTGATAACAAAGACGTCAATATACATCATTTTCCAGAAGCATAAATGAATGTACTTTTATTAATTTCAAGTGAAAGATTCATCACAGTGCAATAACACTCTCGTCACATTGCTTTTTGTCCTTACAACAACATACATTAAAACTGATAAAGTGGCCTGAAACAAAAATGATAGACTGTCTGCACAAGAAGTCATATAAAGTGGGTAGGAAGAAGCTTAAAACGTACAGTCTTACGGAGCTTGGGGAAATGACAAATACTTTGAAGTACTTTAAGGCCTACAGCCCAAGTGTACACCAGCTTCCAGAAAAGGTGTGGAGACCCAAGAAGATGGTGATAATATATTGTGAAGACGCAAGGTAATTCCTTTAGGAAAGAAATGATAAAACTATATTTCTGAGAAACCACATTGTAGAAAAGAAAACATCGTCAAAACAGTAATATAATTCAAAAAGGTTTGAAGAACAAAATAAGGCATTTCTTAAGAGAAATGAGAAAACATAAATAAATAAGCCATTGTTTCACTGGGATTTGCAAGTTACTTAGTAGTACAAAATGCACATGCATACAAATGAAGAGACTCTAACACAATTTACTAACTCAAAGCAGTTGTGACTAGTGTGATGCTGGCATGTTTTCCAGCAAAGAAAACTGAAGCACCCTGCCCATGCTCCACTGGTCTACAATACAACATGTGTGGTCATTGCACTACAACACAACATGTGTGGGCAATGGACTACAATGCAACATGTGTGATTGTTCCATTTAGTCATATTCCTTGAAGTACGCCAAAGATACTACAACATAGTTAATTAGAGGGAGAAACACTTGTCAGCTGTATTACATAATGAATAATGTGAGCAGTATGCCATTAAAACTGGGTGTTATTCCATAATAATATTCTGAACATTATGCAAATTGCTAACACAACAATAACTGACAGAGAAACAGAATGTCCAGGAGTGTCATCTTGAGTAGGGAAAAACATAGCTCAAGAAGACAAAGTGGAGGAAAGGACAAGAATCTAGTAGGAACGCTTCCCCTGTTTTAGGAACAGGAGCCTTGTGGTCTTCAAATGTTAGCAGTATCCCTAGTGAGTTTTGAGGGGTGATGCAGAATGGATTAAGTAAAGGAGACTTTAGAGAAATATACACATATATCATGCAGGTACATACATAACAATAAGTTAATGGTGCTGTAACAGTCTCTGTGGGAGCAATCGTGAACAAATTACAAATACCTTATTGATGGTATATACCTCAGATTTCTGATTGTGAACAATTGAATGATTAAGTGCATACATAATGGCTGTGGTAATTTAATTCAAGTTATTTCTATCATATGCATACATTACAATCCACTACAACCCCCATACACACAACACACACACACACACACACACACACACACACACACACACACACAAACACACGCGCGTGCGCGCGCATTCACTAAAGTAGCAACTGATGTAATGCAGGGTGTCAGGACTGCATTATGACCTTTCTTCTCTCAGCCTGCAAAACAATAAATCTAATTTTCAGTTTAACAATAAATCCATGACAACTAAGACTCTTTAAATTAATGACATATGCTCAGACATAGCTGGCATAATAACCAATGTGTATGCCTTCTATGCATAAGTTCAGTCCTAACCTCCAGCCAATACCCTTTTGTAGTTTTCGTGTTCTCCCTGTGTCTCTGTGGGGTTCCCACTACCTCCCAAAAGCATGCTGAGTGTTTCCTTGCTAAACACAGTAAAGAATGGAGTTGTGAGCAGCAACAAAGACTGCAGATGGTGCCTGTGGGGGGAATGGTTGTATAGATCAACCACTTTGGGCATCAACTATGGTGAAAGGTATTTTTTAGGTAGAAGACCATGGATCACAGACAGCATGCTGTGTCAGGGTTAGCCACTTGATGGTGTAACAATTGGCTTTAGGTGATTTGGTCACACTCACTAATGTCACAAAAAAGGAAAGGGCACTGGAATAGAATCAGCAATTGCCAAGTCATCGTCAGTGAAACAGTCTGCCCACAGCATAAACCACTGATAGTGATAATTAGTTGGAAGCAGTGGCCAGAGAAGGATCTAAGGTCAATGGAGTTTAGGCTGTAGACCTGGAAGTTAACTGGTGAGAAAGCACAAGAGTTCAAAGAAATACTCTGGGCTCTAGCACCTCAGGAAGAAGAGAAAATAGGTAGAGGTGAAGAAGAATGTCAGCGTCTTAAGAGAGTATATGCGAGGACTATACAACCAATATGTGGAGAGGCCATCTATGGAAATAAGGTGCATAAGGTGAACTGCAAGTGAAATTCAGAAGTCCAGGAAAGCATTAAAAGAAAAAAGAAGTATATGAAAAATTATCAACTAGAAAAGACAGACAAGGCTAAGAAGGAATACTGTTTGGCTAACAAACAGGCAAGCAGTTGTAATAGCAAAGAGATAGGCATCAGTGGAACTCTACCAGCTTCTGAAAGGTAGCTCAGTAGATGGCACAAAGAAGCTCTATCAGGTTGCAAGGCAAAGACAGAAAGATAAAGAAGATAATCATCAGACACCCTTCATGAGGGATGACAGCAGCAACCTGCTTAAAGTCCACAGAATATCAAAGGCAGTTGGAAGGAGTATTCCAGCAGTGTATCAATGAAGAAAACCCCACAGAAGCTGTATAGTCCTAGACACAGCCTATGATGAAAGAAGAAGATAAGCCCACCCTACAAGAAGTAAAATTGAAGTCAAGGGATGCAGTAGGCTTTGATAAAGTCACAGCAGATATGATCAAGATGTTGGGTGAGTTAGGGGAGAAATGGCTTCCCAAGGTACTCATAGCAGTATGGAGAGAAAGATGCATCCCAGATGATTGAAGGATAAGCATATTAGTGCCTGTATACATGAACAAAGGGGACATTCACAACTATGGACAGTATACAGGTATCACACTCCTGTCAAACTGCATGAAAGTTCTGGAGTTGGTGATTAATAAACAAATACGCAGAGTAGCAGAAAGTAAGATTGGAGATGAGCAGTTTGGATTGAGATCAGGATGTAGCACAACTGACCTGTTGTTTGCAGTTAGCCAGATAGTTGAGAAAAAGCTAGACCTGAGGAAAGAATCCAATGGAGCATTCCAAGACTTGGAGAAGACATATGACAAGGTCCCAAGAAAGCTCATTTGGACAATCCTGTAATGTTTCAAAGTCCCAGAAACATTAATAAGATTAGTGCAGGCTATCTACAAGGACCCAATGACACAAGTACGAATGGTGTTTGGACTCAATTCACAGAGGTGTTCTCAGTGGGATTGGGCATGCATCAGGGTTCAACTCTGATCCCACTGCTGTTTATACTGGTGATGGACTACATTAGCAAATAAGTCAGAAGAGAGAGCGAGGTCACCAAAGTTGCTGTATGCAGACAATATGGCATTACAGGCAGACTTTAAACAAAAACTTTAGCAAAGGATAGGGGAATGGAATGCAAAACTGAAGGCACACAGGATGAAAGTGAGCACAGACAAACAGCTGTAATGGTAGCAAATGGGGAAAATTAAAAGAAGCTGAGAATTGAGACAGAACAGAAAATAGTGAAACAAGTTAATAGCTTCAAATACCTGGAAGGAGTGGTTGAGCAGAAAGGAAGTCTGAATGAGGGGGGCAAAGCTAGAATCAGAAGAGCTGCAGCCAACAGGTGCAAAGTGCCAGGGGTAGTGTTTGGCAAAAAATGCCAAAGAAGCTGAAACATAAAATGTCCAAAACAATTGTGAGACCACTACTACTGTATGGTACAGAAAAGACAGAGCAGGTGAGTGAGCTAGAGATGCTAGACATGAAGTGCTTGAGATGGATGGTAGGATGCACACTGTTGGACAGACAAACAAATGAGGATATCAGAGAAGAAGCCCAATTAGCTCCAATTACAGGAAAGGTCAAAGAGAACAGGTCACAGTGGTTCAGTCACTTATGCAGGAAAGCAGCAGACAATCTGGAGAAGAAGATTCATAATAGACAGAAAGAAGGCAAGAGGAAATGATGGCATCCAGCAAAGAGATGGATGGATTATGTAAGAGAAGACCAGTGACAGTCATTCATGACTGTCAAAGAAGATAGGAGAGTTGCACTGAATCAAGAAAGATGGTAACGGTTGACATGATATCCTGACCCCATTTTGAAAATTGGAAAAGGATGTTTGCTGCTGTTGCTACTGCTGCTGGTGATGATGATGATGATGATGAGGAAGATGTATTATGCAGATATTTTATTTGTACCTACAATCATATCTGTCAACCTCAGAGTATTAAAAATCATAACACTGGTGTATAAAATCAAAGCACAGGGTCAGAAAGAGGAGCATTGTCTTATTTTTAACAATATACGTTTTTTTTTGTATAATACACCTTATATAGTGGTAGGGATTCCTTCTAGAGTCTTCTAGATGGGAGAAAAAGTTAAACAGCATCATGGAAGAATGAGTCAAACAAGAAGGTTTTGGTGACTGGAGGTCTGATTGTAGAGAGGGTTAAGAGTCTAGGCAAACAAGAAGGGAAGGAATACACTTCAGTGAAATTGGTCTTGGTGCTTACACTCTGTTAAATGTATGAGGAGATGACCAAAAGGATAACAGAAGGGTGAGGACTAGCTGGATGCTGTGGAATATAGAAGAACCTGTCAGAGAATATGGCTGAGATAGTAGCAAGCAGGACAAAGAGGTGGCAAAGAAATGCTAAAACTGAGGGTTGGAGGTAGCATTGTCAGAAAAAATACCATTACTAGTAGACAGCATTCAAGAAAGAGAAAATTGAGATTTAGAATGACTGAGACAATGGACATTGGAGATATGTTTAGTCTGTCAGAGGCTTAGAAGAAAATGCTGGAGAGCTCGGAGTAGGGGACAGACTCTGTCTTAGAACAAAAAAAGACATCAGTGGTCTGTAATGGTTTGGAAAGGCACATCACAATAACTGTATGTTGCTGTAGTAGAAGCAAGGTAACAATATATTGAGAATATGTAACTAAACCACAAACCAGAATCAGTCAATCATTGAACGCGCTTTCATCCAACAATACATTTAGGACTTCATCAGAAAAATACACAATCATAAAAACAAACAATTAAATACACATACTATCACCATGTGGCTCAAAATGAACCAATAAGTTTCATCAATTTTTTTAAAACGCATTCCATCATAAAAAATATTACTAATTCATGTAAAATACAATTAAAATAAAGCACACAGATTTTAATTTAGTACATATAGAATCCTAATACTTTATCTTTGATATGCTCTTAATTTTAAAAGACATGTAATGGTCAGTGTTTCATTCAAACCCACAAAACTACCTTCATTCAAATTAAGCTACCACCATAATTCTTTTTTCTCCAAAATCTAATTCCATGAGCCACCCCTCAGGTTATAATCAACAACTGCTAAAATAAAAAATAAAAAATGAGTTATGAGAAAAGAACTGACATGTTTATATAGAACATTTGTAGTCATTTTTTTATATTATATATATGTTGATAAACTCTCTTTTTAATTTTCCACTTCCAGTTTTGCTCACATAAAACCCTGGAAATTCTTGGCAAAAAGGCTATAAAATCAACACCATGTATGTTGCAGTTATATTTACCTACAGCTTTTATGATCTGGTTTTGGATAGTAACAAAATCACCAATAAACATATATTTGCAATTATTACAATGTCCACATCTGGACATTCTGTTTATCTGATTATTTTAACAAACTTAATACTCCAACATGTTCTTACAACTTCTACCTTTTTATAAGCAATCTGGGGTTTATTTCCCAACTTCTTACTTAAATCAACATTATTGATAACCAAATTCCAATTTTTATAAATAACCCTTCTTATAGTTTCACTATCCAGTGAATGTGTAATAATTAAAGAAATATTGTAGTTCATAATAGGTTTAGGTCCTAGAGCACTGCAATTCAAAACATCACAACCAGTCTTTGAGCTACATCAGACAATGGCTCTATAAAGAATATCACACATGTAAGAGTTGCCACAATGCATACCACATTCTGTCTACGTATGATGCTGTACACATCTACATTACAGATCCTTCAGTCATCCAAGATGATGAGAACATCTCCTGTAGGTGGCCATATGCACCACTCTCATTCATAACTGCAGAAATAAAAGCATTTAATGGTAGTGACATGACAGACAATGTCAAATAAAGTCTACAAACTAATTATCAAATATAATTTCCAGCCACAGTTGCATTCAACATGTAACACAGCTGTCATGTCATGGTTCCTTAGCATGACATCCATTGAATAAAGTCCATGACAGTGGGATGCAAGAAGAAAACTCATGCAAGATTTGCTACTCACTAGATAAACTGTCCAGTTCACCTGTAAGGATGATTACTTCACAGCTAAAACTGAACTACAGCACAGATATACATACATGTTTCTGTGTTCTGCTCAGGTGGCATAATCTTAATAGAGGCCTGTTGTCTAGGCTGGTAGTTTTGTTTGAGTTTCCTGTGTTTCTGGCAGCCATTTTCTGCTGATTGTCTTTATTACTGAGAGTAACAAGGCCTCCTGACCTTCTGTAGTACGAATGATTGGGTAATAGCAGGGGCTGAGTAGTAATCTGATCTTCCAACTCTTCCATTCTTACTGCTATATAAACCCTGTGTCTTATAAAGGTTCTGCTTGTATTGCTCAGGCTCTGGATTGCATTGCATAAGTGGAAATCCGTTAAGATTCCAAGAGCAGGATAAGTTATTTCTTACACTTATTTCACTGAACTGCACTTCTGAAATGCTTATAATTGTGCTATACAGTTGATCTACTACATTTTGCACTGTTATAAAGCGTTTTTATTGTTTCACTGCATTTATGTACTGTTTATACTGTTTTAACATTACTTAACTGTAAACTGTTTTTTCATACTGAGAGTTGTATTTTCTGTTTGCGAGTGCTCTATCTGAGCTTTTCTGTGCATTTTTGTCTGTTTACAGTTAAAAGCATTCTCAAGTCTGCACCTTGATCTGTTTAAAACTTTCATTTAGTGGCTACAGCTAGGAACTGTAATTTTTCCCACCCACCATCGCTAGTGTTGTGTGTTCTTATACTTGGTGGCTTTGCAGTTGCCCGCCCATACTGTATATTTGATCTGTGACACTCCTCCCAACCTAGTGTCATTAGTTCACTCAATCTAATAGAGAACATATGTGAAGGCCAACCCACTAAGATTCTTAATGTTGAATTAACTTCTGTTCCAGCTTTCTCCATTTCCACTTTAAAAAAAAAATCTAAGCTTGCTTCCCCCCTTTCCTGTGGCAGGTCAGATACGGATTTGCTGTGTCCAGGACTGTTTGTGAGCTCCTAACCCCCCCTCCCCCACTTAACTGGTGTTAAACTATTCCTAGTGCCATAAAGTCTGTTCTTCAAAATTTGCCTTGCAACTAGCCAGCTTTTTAGTTTTAGCACTCATCTGTTTCTTTGATCTCAGCACTTATTCAGAACTCAGTGTAAGCACTAAATAAATTACAAATGACTACAGCACTCAACTTTCCTCACTTGTCTAGAGGAAAACAGTTTTTAGTACTTAATAAATAAGCAGCTATTCAGGCATGTCTAAAGGTCAGCTCCTGGTGTTTTCTCCTATCTATCTGATGAATCTGGGCATCTTGGGACAATGCAGCAATTGCCTCATGTACACAGACAACCCTCTCCTCCTACCACCCAACACTATGACCTGTGAGAGATGTACTTATATAGCCAAATTGGAAGCAAAGCTCTCTTCACCAAAGACTGGTGTAGACAGTCAAGAGGGGAAGGTAAACACTTGCACTGCACCACACTCATCACATAGTCCCTCAAAACCTACACCACCAAAACACACACACAGAAGCACAAAACACACAACTACATTCGCGGAGGCTCTCAGTACAAATCTGCCCAAACAACAGAGACCTCCAAAGCAGAAATGCAAGCAACCTCCATCCCCCAACACAACCCAAATGACACATAGCCCACATACTCAGTGTGCCACTCAACTACAGCCCATAAGGCATAACGTACCCAACACTCTAGTCATAGGTGACTCTATTGTCAGGCATACTGATGTTCCACTCACCAGGCTAAGCAAGGAAAACATTACTGTCAGCTGCCTGTCAGGTGCCAGGATCCGCCCCATAACGCACGCACTCAGGTCTTTCCACAAGTACAAATATGACTCTGTCATTGTCCATGTTGGAGTGAATGACCTGAGATGTACCTCCCTGGACTACATGAAAAGGGACATGGAGGAACTCTCCACTCTTTTAGCCCAGGCCGGTATGACCCTAGCCCTGAGTAGCATCCTGTCATCACCCAGAATGACACCACAGTACAAGGACAAAATGATTGACTTTAACAATTGGCTAAGCTTCTGGTGTCATTCTAAGGGATTCCAGTATCTGTCTGCCTGGGATGACATAATCGACAGACCATGCTGCTTTGCCAGAGATGGCCTGCACCTGTCGCCCTTGGGATTTCGGATACTGGCAAAGGCTCTTGCCACCCCTATAGTGCCTTTTTTAGGCAAGACTCAAATGACAAATTCACCACCGTAACAGGTACCAGCAAGCAAAATCTGAGGGTAATGCTACTCAATGCTAGAAGTCTAAACCTTAAAATGCACTCACTCGAGGTACTCCTTAAAATGGAGAACATTGACATCTGTGCAGTGACAGAGACTTGGTTCAAAGCTCCAGAGAGCACCCCTGCATTACCAGGCTATAATTCATACCACTCCTTTCGGCCACCAAACCCGGACCGAAACACCAAAGGTGGAGGCGTGTCCATATTCATTAAAGATATCCACACCTCCAAGCTAGTTGCTCAGCATAATGCATCCGAGATTATCCAAGTTCAACTGACTCTGGGCAAAACCACAATCCAGATTGTAGCTTGCTACACACCCCCCACCATGCCCCAGGATTCCCACTCCTCTTTTCTTGATACACTGGAAAATATTAAGGTACAACCCAACACTCTAATAATGGGTGATTTCAACTACCCTACCATTAACTGGGAAAATTACTCATGTACCAACTCTTTTGCTCAACGTTTTCTGGAAATCATCAATTCCAATGCCTTGGATCAACTTATCCACACCCCCACCAGGGGCAGCAATATCCTAGACCTGGTCATCACCAACATGGGTGACCGGTGTTGCACACCAGAGGTCAGCTCCTCGTTGGTCAGATCCGGTCACAAGCTAATCACCCTAGACATCCACATCCCGCTCCCCCCCCCCCAATTAGGAAAACAACCGTAAAACATTTCTCCAAAGCCAACTTCACGCTTCTTAAGACAGAAGTGACAAACTTCACGACACCTATGCAGATGGACAATAGAGGTACGACTGCTGAATCCTACACAAATGCACTTTATGAGCACTTACACGAGTGCATGGATCATGCTATCCCTAACAGAATCAAGATGCTATCCTCCAAAAAAAGGAAGCCAATCTGGTGGTCCCCTGCCATAAACAAACTCTACAACAGAAGAAACTGCTGCAAAAAAGAGTAAAATCCCACGATTGGAGGAACTCCCTGGTCAGCTTCAGTAAGAAGCTGAGATCCCTCATAAAATCCTCCAAAGTTAGTTATGAAAACAAAATTGCCACTGATTCTAAAGACAACCACAAAGCATTCTATAGCTATGTCAAAAATCTCAATGGCAGCACTCAGATCTGCTCTGAGTTACAGCACAATGGCACTAAATATACAGAACCAACTGATATTGCCAGCATCCTGGAAAATAGGTTCAGTGCTAACTTTACCCCCCTCTCACCCCCTAAAGGGCCCATCTTTATACCGGAAGAATGCAAAGTTCCTGTAATCACGGCTGCACAGGTAAAATCCTCACTCTCCATAGCCAAGAACACAGCATCCATGGGACCTGATAACATCCCAGGCTGCCTTCTACATGAACTACAGAATGAACTGGCACCCCACCTAAGTACCATGTTCAATCATAGCCTCACCTCAGGCTTTGTGCCCATTGAATGGTGCACTGTGACAGTTATCCCACTCCACAAAGGGGGGGGCACAACAGACCCCAGAAACTACCGCCCCATTAGCCTGAAGAGCCTCATCTGCAAGGCTATGGAATGTATCATCATGGAACTCATAAACAAAGACATTGGAGATCTCCAAACTTTGGATCCCACACAGTTTGGGTTTGTAAAAGGCAGATCATGTCTCCTAAACCTGTTAGACTTCTTTGAAGTAGTCACCAAAGCCATAGATGAGGGTAAGGTGGTTCACACAGCCTATCTAGATCTCGCCAAGGTGTTCGACAGCATCCCCCACTCTGGAATTATAGATAAAGTCACTAAACTAGGTATAAATCCCTATGTCACAAGATGGGTTGCCAACTGGCTTACTGACAGAACCCACACTGTGAAAGTAGTGGACTCCAAATCAGACTTCAGACCAGTGACAAGTGGAGTAACACAGGGTTCAGTCCTGGGTCCTCTCCTGTTTGGTATCTACTTCTCTGAAGTACCGGCTAACACAGAAGGTCTTTGGCTAACTAAATTTGCAGATGACTGCAAACTAGGAGCCATAATCAAAACTCCTAATGATGTGGACATTCTACAAAAGGGCCTCACTGAGACAGATGCCTGGTGTCAAAGACATGGTCTCAAGCTCAACGCCAAAAAGTGCATTGTCATCCCTTTTGGTAAAAACTCTGTACCCATGAACTACCACATAGGCGGTAGTCTACTTAACACCGAAAGTGTGATAAGAGACCTTGGGACACAGGTGGACAGTAGTCTCTCCTTTGATGATCACATTGCCACAGTGGTCAAGAAATCCTTCTGCGTGGCACACCTCATCACAAAAAGTTTCTCATCCAGAAAAAAAGAGGTAATTGTTCCCTCTACTCATCACTCATTAGACCCATTATAGACTACAATGCCCCTTTTGGTATGTACCTCACAAGACATCTACAACAACTGGAAAGGCTGCAAAAATACCTCACAAAGAGGATTACTGGCCTCAAACAGATGCCTTACACAGACCGTCTCAAAAAACTCCAGCTTTACTCCGTCGCATATCGCCTACTCAGAGGCAATCTCTGCCTAACATACAAAGCTATGTCAAACACAGAGCTGTTGGACATGCTCCACTTAAAGAAATCCCAATCCCTCTGAGCTACACGCTCTAGAGACCTAAACCTTGTCACCACAATAAACAGAACATGCTGGAGGGATAGATTCCTTTCCCAGAGACGTCCCATACTCTGGAACAGACTACCTATCTATGTCAAACAGAGCTCCTCATTAGCACTCTTCAAGAAAAATCTTGATGATTGGATGGGTAATAGGAAATTCACCCTGGGATCACTTCTGTGGTTCTGCTTGACAGGGGCACAGGAAAATAATTTTCTTGGGTGGCGAAAGCCAGGGTACCTTTTTAGCTCGGCTTGTATAGGCCCTAGGGCCAATAGCCTAGTACCTACCTATGAACCTATGAACCTATGTGTCATCTCATGTAACAAATGACATATTAGTGTAAAGTTCTGACATAACCTACAGCATAAGGTGATGTACAACATTATATAGGCCTGAGGCATATAACATAACATACCAAATCCTCTGTGAGAACTGAAAACCCAAATTTCTACAAATTTAGCTCCTGATACAAACTCCCTGAAAGCATGCACACTACAAATGTAGGGAAAATACTTAATACATTTTTTTGCATGAGAAGCAAGTCAGAATGTTTAATTTCTGGGCATTAGCAGAGTAAGTGGTCATATCTTCCAAAGCATCTATGTGATGAAACAGACCCCTTAATTGTCCAACTATGTGATCCTCATAACAGCAAAGTGGGGGCAGCATTATCAATGTCTCCCTCTTATTCTACAGTTCATCTTTCTGGTTGCATTTGTCATTTCTAGTCCAACTCGAAGATACTGTAATTCAGTCTTATAGATGGCACAGTGGTAAGTAAACAAGTATAAAATGGCAGAACTCCAGCATCTGGTAGAAATGGTCATATTTCCAAGTATGGTCTATGCAGCTCACATGACTCTACAAAATGCATCCACTGTCCACTCCCCTCTCCATTATGGCATGATATAATCACTGTAGCATAATGGAGCTGTGCACAGCATCACACAGCTGAGACCCACTTCTCTAAACCAGGATAATATGATTTGATGACAGTTAAACTAAATGCATCTAATTAACAGAGTATGGCACAGAGGCAGGGGCAGCCCATGCTATTGGACTGCAGGACTGCAGCCCTCCCAGCTGTGAAATAAGAAAATTAAACAAAATATAAAATAAAAATAAAATAACAAAAAAAAAAATAATAAAATAACCACGAGACCCGGAACATCGCACATGCGCCCTCGCTGCATTTCCAATACTCGGACTGCTAGTGAACCAGTCTGGAGCATGCGCACAGAATCCAGACTGTCTTCACCAGCACTCTGGAGTACAACATGTGCATCTACATTTTCCCACCAGTCTATGCAGTAGTTCTGACTGCATAGACTGGAAGGGGATCGGAATTGCAATGTCCGCAGGCAGAGTGGTCTCGTGGGACAGCTAGAACAAGCCTTAGGTTCTCTCGTGGGATAACAGCTCCTCAGCCAGCAATGATGGTGCAGGATACAGTGCAACAAACAATGAAGCTTCGGACTTTGCAGGTAAGGTTTTGTGTGTGTGTGTGTGTGTGTGTGTGTGTGTGTGTGTGTGTGTGTGTGTGTGTGTGTGTGTGTGTATGTGTAATGCCCCAGGCACTACATGGTGGTAGGTAAAGAATAAGAATTGAACCCTGTACCTTGGGCCCAAATGGCAAGAGCCTGAATTCCCTACTCACCATCATTTGTAAAAAAAAAAAATGCAGATTTTTGCCTCATATTTGTTCTGTTCCTCATAAAATCTGTGGTTTCTATATGTTTGTTTCTCAACACAGCCAGTTGTGCAGTGGTACCATTGTTGCCTAACAGCTACAGGTTGTCTGGTTTGATTCTTGGCTGGGGTGCCTTCTATGTGGAGTCTGCTTGTCCTTCCTGTGTTTGTGTGGGTTTGCTCTGGTGTCCTCTCATCTTACAAAGACATGTCTGGAGTGTTTCTTCCTCTGCCAAAAATTGCCTTTTGTTCCAAGTCAGACTTCCCTGGTTAACAAATGTTAAATAAATAAAAATGACAAGCATTGCAATTTCAGACTTCATATTCTTCAGAAAGTACATGGTAACACAAAACCTATTATTATAGCAAGTTTATAAGATGGATATTTGAAATCTGTCCCTATTTTTGGGACTGTATGCCCCCATTATTGGCTTTGTCCAGGTTTTTTGTGCCAAGGCTGAGAGCTATGGTGATAACTGAACTCACTGAATATGTTTGGGGGCTGTATTCCCCCATTATTGGCTTTGTTCAGGTGTTTTGTGCTAAGCTGTTGACAGCTATGGTGAGAACTGAATTCACTGAATGTAGCCATTTAAGTTTCACTCTTCCTCTTTCATAAAATAGATGGTTGATTTGGCATAGTGGTATGTGGCTGTGACTGTTTTGCACAGTGTCCTTGGTTTAATGCTTGGCAGTGAAATGTATGGTGGTAACACAGCATTTTATTCTAGCAACTTTCCAACATTTTACAAGCAATGTTTAAAATGTGTCCCTGTTTTTTGGTCTTTTGCCCCCCCCCTAAATTTTGGCTTTTTCCAGATTTCTTGTGCTGCAAAATTCAGAGATACAGTTGATTGAGAGCTGCAGGGGAACAAAAGTTTAGTGATGCTTATGCTGAGTCTGCCTGCATTGTTAATAGCACAACCGGTAGTGTACTTGCTTTTGATGCAGAAGGCTGTGGGTTCTACTCCCGCAGTAGGTAGATGCATTGCTGATACTGTACTGTATTGTAAAGGGGGTGGATGATGCAGTCCTTTTTGGTGAAGATACCTAGTAACTCTGAACCTGTTATCAGTTTGCCATCCATTCCCTATTGCAATTATTAGATGATTTTTTTACTTCTTCAGAGATTGTGCATATTTACTGATACTTTGATCATGTTTCCCCATGAAACAAGTAGATAGTTGTTGTTAGGCTTATCATTTTCTAATGAAACATAGGCAATTTATTCCTCAAGGGTAACAGACACTTTATTTGTAGATGAAACAATGACATATAAAGTTGTTTGCTAGCAGCACCCTCTTCATTAGTTACATATCTCTTTAATGTGGAATTATTTAGATGACTTTTACTTCTTCAGAGATTGTGCATAGATACTGATGCTGGTGGACTGTAGACATTTGAGTAGACATTTATGATAGAAATGTTCTGAATTGGGCAGTTTTGTTGTTATTGGTGCATGCATTTTTTTCATTGTTTACTGGAAAAATGTTCTGAATTGGGCAGTTTTGTCATTATTGGTGCATGCATTTTGTTTAATTGTTTACTGGAAAAATGTTCAAAACAAATTTAAAACGCCCTCTACAGCTGTAATATATTGTACAAGGAATATAATTTAATAAAATCAAAAAGGTGTATCAAAGACCACGTGTATGTTTCATGTGCAAGGGGCCTATGATATGAAAACAGCCCAAAGTTAATCTTTATCTGTCACTGGCAAAATGTATTTTCTTTGAATGTGGGTTTCAATGCTGTTTCAATGAATGTGAGTTTCAAGGGCAGTGTAGTTTTAATGCTAAGTCTGTTTTCATTGTGAGATTGCATTGCTTTGTTTAGCAGATGTCTTAGTGTTTGTGCTGTAAAATGCAAAATAAAACTTTCAAATGAAGTCCAAATCATCGTAGAAGTAAAGCAGTATTCACATTTATGGTAAATGGGATGAAATAGCCAAGTAATGGTTCATTGGAATAGCTGAAGGGGAGGGGCTCCATTCGACCATGATTTTGTGAGGGGTAAGGGCGGTAAACTCAAAGACAGCCCCGGCTGAACTATACCTCTCAACTGTCCAGATTTTCACAGAATGAATAGATTTTTGCTTCATATTTTTGGATTGTTCCTCATTAAATGTGTGGTTTTCTGGCAAATAATTTCGGAGTTAAGTCACTAAATAATGACAGACACTGAGTTTCAGACTTCATAACCTTCAGAAAAACGCATGCTAAAGCAAGACCTGTTATTCTATCAACTGTCTCAGTTTATACAACAATTTTTTGTACTGTTTATAAGTATATTTGACCTTTTCCAGATTTCCTGCATTAACAGGTTGAGAGGTATGTACAAATAAATTGCTTTAAAGAATTAGGCATATCCAAACCTCTGAACTGTCCCCAATTTTGGCTCAAAATGTTGCTCTTCCCCTAATAATCCCGCCGCAAAATGGCAATTTTAGAAGAAAACGTGGAGGGTTTACAATTAAGAAATAACTGTAATAATCAGAGTTATAGATTACTTTTATTTCAGAAATGCATGCATATTCTTTTATTTTGTCAGCTGCTCATGTTAGCAGTACTGATATTAAAAAAGGTGTCCCTTCTTTGAGAGGTTCCCAGCTGTATTGTGTGGCTATTTTATATTTATGCATCACATTTTGGTCCATTTTTCATAAAATTGTGCTTTTTTGGCAAATTAGTAGCAAATCATTAAAGACTGAAGTTAGAAAATAATGACAGACATTTGTGTTTCAGATTTCATACCCTTCAGAAATTCATACTAATGCAAAACCTACTACTCTATTACCTTTCTATGTTTATAAGAGCAATATTTAAAATTGTCCTTATTTTTGGGCCTTGTCCCACTTCTATGTATGGCTTTGTCCAGATTTCTTGCTCTGAGGTTGAGAGGTATGACAAATGTGTCAGGGTCATCACAGTCAGCCACAGACATTTCAAATTGTGATATACTTGTTGCACCCCACTGCCTCATGTAGTGTGACTCTGGATGTGTCCAAGCAAGGCAAGGAGCAATTATGCAGTTTAAATGTGCAGAGTATCCCCCCATCCAAGATAGACACAAGTACTACATTTTTTCTGTCCCTGATTTTGCAGAATGTTCGGGTTTGTTATATTTTTATACTGTTGATTTATGCTTATTAGTACTCTAAAAGTGCCTGTTGCTCTGTGTTTAAGTAGCAATGCTGTAATGACCATCAGGTAAGCTTGTCTGAGATTGTAAGATGCAAGTAAGCTTTAATAAGCATACTGTTAAAGAATTGCCAACAGCGAAAGCCTTTCTGTTGCCATGCAGAGATTACTTGCATAACTAGATAATGTATAAGCCTTGGGTATTGAAATGCATATGACAGTATTTGCAATAAAGGCAGGATTACATTATTATTTTAAGAAGCTCATTACATTTGTTGGAGACTTGCAGTCATCTTTGCAGGCTTTACCTGTAAACCAAACAGAATGCCACTCTATCGTGTGTGGTCCATTACCTGTACAGTAATCCTTTAAACAATGTATCTTGAGCTTGTTTCTTGTTTGCTTTCCATTTTTTACTTTGATCATGTTTTTCCCATGAAACAAGTAGATAGTTGTTGTCAGGCAGCAGGTCTTTTTTGGATAAGAAACATTTTTACAAGTGGGGGTATCACAGAGATTGCTACTTTCAGCATGTTACCTGGTACTTTAATAAAGCTGAATATAAATTATAATTGGAACTGGAGTACAAGGAGAAGTGGTTTGAGTTGAGTGCTGCTTGTTTTTCTTGTACTTGATTTTGACTGGCATTCCAGTAATGTATTTAAAAAGTATTTTTTCATGCCTCACAGTCTTTTTGTTCCCCTCTAGATATTAAGTAAGCTGTCATGCAGCTAATGCATTGAAATATTCTTCTACTTCACATTGTCTTGATTGCAGTCTCATAATGACGGTTTGGCACCCAGGGCAGCGTATTTAATTAGAGTTCCAGGTTTTATGGTTTTGAGTATAGCTCCTCCCCTTTTCTAGTTGACCACACCTCATCCCATTGGCCCCACCCATTCAGCTGTCTCCTGCAGCCCCCGTTCGATTTGAACTCACCAGCCACCACTGCACAGAGGAGCATATAAATTGCAATATAACTCATGAAGCCCTGCTTTGAAAAGAATCACAGCATGACCTCTGCTACTAACAAAACAAAGCAGACTACCAATGTTAGGGAATAGAAACAAAGCAGATATGTGTAGCAACATACTTAGCTATGACTTTGGCCTGTAAATAGCAGCAAAATGTATGTGGAGTCTGTTTGTTGGCTCTGTGTTACTGACTACTGAGTCTGAGTATCTTGTTCAGCGTAGAGCCAGCCTTAGACCAATTGAACCTATTTGGCCCAATAAGGCCCCACTCCCACAGGGGAGCCCCCACTAAGCTGTGGCAAGATTATTATGTCTTATTTGGGCCACAACATTTGTCTCGAAGTCACTACAGCAAAATGCAAGGACTTTTGTTACCCATAATCTTGCTTCTGTGGTACCTACAAATCTCATCTGTGGATCAGGATACATAACCAGTCCTTCATTGCACTGGTGACTAGTGTAGTATTATTAACACTGTCATTTTGAGATGCTTGTGTAACTCATTCTCCATTAGTAGTTAGTTGATGCTGATGAGTACTCATCAGGGTTTTTAACCAAAAACTGAGATCATATTAACCATCTGGTTTGTGAATCACTACAGTTACTGTTGCAGAATTTAGTAAGACTGTGTTTGATATGAAGACTGGGAGTGGTACTATGTTTTCTTTTGCTTGTCTTGCTGATGTGGGCTATACAACTGGCTATTAATATAATTATGAAAAATATTTCTGTGGAATACTCAGCCTAAGGCAGTATGAAAACAAATACTAGTAAGCACAAAAAAATAACAGATACTATGACATGAGGTAACTTCTAATCACCAGGACTTAAGATGGCTTTTACTGTTTCAACAATATGACAAAGAAATGCAGCAGATGCAGAGAGGAGTAAAATAATCTAAAAAAAAGTGAAATACAAGGTGTGTTTATTCAATGGACGGAGGTAGAGGTGGACAGAAAAAAATGATTTCATTTGTTAAAACAGGAAAGCAGTAACAGAAACAGTTTGACTCAGCTACTACAAGGATGTCATATTGTGGGCAGACAACTAAAGACTTGTAGAAATGGCTGGTCTAGACTGGGGAGGAGTTTTTTTTTTGAGAGGGGAGTGTACTGCAGAAAGGTGAATAAATTGTGTTAGTTGTGGTTGCTCTATGTACAGCCATGTGGATTTGCTCAAGACATTCTGATTTCTTCCTGCCTGCTAACACTTGATACTTCTGCTGTAAAGTTTCTATGCATGCATTCTTTACTTCTGCTCTTATGGCCTGAGCTATGCCTGGACGTAATCTATAAGTATTACTCCACTTAACCTGGTTTAGTAAATAATCAAGTTACTAAAAAATAAACTTTCAGAAATACTTATGTGTGTTATGTATGTGGGGGGGTGTGAGCAATGCCATTTATAAGGCAAAACCCGAGATGATGCTTTATTAGTAAATTAGTATTATTATTATTAGTAGTAGTAGTAATAGTAACAGTAGTAATAGTAGTATTAATCATTCTCAGGAAGTTGTACAATTATATGGCTGTAGCAAGGTAGGAGAATTAACTGAAAAGTGACTTAACAGTTCAGAGCAGGTGCAGAAGGTGATTGAAGCCGATGTAGGAAGAAAGGGGTACTATGATATGAGAATGTATAACTGAATTTAAAACCTTTCCATGTTCTTTTTGGCCTACCACCTTCTTACAGCCATCAAGCCCATCCCCAGTCACTCAGTTGTCCTGACTTCCTGGTATCCCAGCACACTGGACATGGATACAAGAGTTGGGGGTTGTGATGAGTCAGAAGATTTTTCCCAGGTTTCATGTTTCAAATGGGCTTACTTCAGAACTGCATGATCTGCTTAGTATTGTGTATTCTTTAACATAAGATAAATAAAAATATTATTTAATTATTACTATTCAATAATAGTATGCATTCCTGATATGTAATCTGAAATAATGGTTACTTCAGGAGGTCAGAGGATGGGGTAGGGTGGTAGGTAGTGTAGTTAGCTGGGGAGGCACCAAAATGGTCCAAATTGGATGTCATGGTTCAGTGATGGAAACCACTTTGCTGCATATATGTACATGTGCATGTGGCATTTGTAAAAGTATGCAGCTGTCCAGAAGTATCGTCTGCTACATTTTCACCTTAGTGATAGTTTAGAAGACCCATAAAAGAAACTCAACATCGCACTAAGCAGTCTAGGTGATGTGAGTGAATGTATGAGCTACTGCACAGCACAGCTATGCATGCTTATGCTGTAATTGGTCTGCATTAGTATAACATTTGTATCGGTTGTTACATATATGAAATTCACATTCAGTTATGTCTACCTATTGATGACATACTGTCCAAAGGTAATGGCAGCTACCATAATGAGCTAAGCTAATTTGAAATGACTGGGAATGATGCACTTATAAAGAGAGTATGGTAGCATGGCAAGGTTTTACTGGGCTAGGGGTCTGACTGTCCATGGAAAAATAATATCTGTTGGATGGCTACTGTTGTGACTGAGGCATGCCATTACTTTGTCTTGAACATGTATCACTGGGAATAACAAACAGGTCATAAATACTGAGCCTTCCAGTCAGGTTACTGGTTGATGTCTCCTGCCACAACCACTGACTGAAACTGAAAAACGTCTTGTGTGAGTGGGTGGTCAAGGCTCCATCTAGTGAAGACTGAGTTGGTAGTATTGAGGTTGGTGCCTTCCCATGCACAGTTAGGTGTTACCAGCAAAGTGCATCAGTCATAACCTGCCCTGAACATTTGCCTATGCATTATGTCTTTATATGACACTGACACGTTTGCATTGACCACCAAGATATGATACAAGGACACTGACATAAGATAATGCCAGGAAATGTATGGTGTGTATGAGGGTATGATTTTTATGCATGCTTTGTAGGTCCATTTAGGGATGTATACCAGAAATGTAGTCCATTATGTGGGTATTATCACTGTAGGGCACATTGTTACTTTTATGATGTAGGCAGCTCACAAGCTAACATGTACATTGTGCTTACCTACAGCATATATGCTAGGGGTGCAAACATAGGGATGGCCCATGATGTAAATGAAGATAACAGTTATACATGCACTATCATGGGCATGTGACTTGATAGTATAATATACAGCTAACACTTGACCACAGTAATGAAGACACAGGGTATGATACAGGTGGATAAACACTCACTCACCACTGATAGTTATGTAACACCTATGGCTCCTAGCCCACATCATTTAGAGGACACTGGGATGAATTGGGACTCTGCATGCAGTGTTTCCAGTAGGAGGAATCTGGAGATGGTGATCACCACAACCCATCAGCTGTCAGTGAACATTGCCTGACTGTAGCAGACAAAGAGCCAGAAGTGACTGAAGATGCAGTGGATGAGGGCAACGACAACCATTAGGTACAAAAATAGGGAGGATGCTTAAGCTGCATTTATCCATACATATACTAGAATAGTGTAGCTGGCATACACAGAGGCAGGTCATGGCCTGCTATACTAAACACAATGATGGTCCACATGTGGTGTCATGTATTAGAATGATAGGGATGACAGATGCCACTCTGAGCATCTGGCAGCTATGGAGGCAATGTTTCCTGACTGTATTTGGGATATCAGCAAATAGAAATGCCTGTGAACAGCACTGGTACATGCTGTCCATGGCCTGGTAAATGCATAGCTTGGTAGACATAGATGTGTGTTTTAAGTGTACCCACCATGTTATTGGACAGAATGATGTATGTTTTCTGCTAGCAGTGATGCTGCTATGCTGGCTGTGGGTGGCAACCCTTTAGTCTCACCTATAGTGTCAAGCACCACTTACTATGGGTGGTCACCTGGGAGTGGTGCTTCTTTTCAGACATTAGCCCCACAGTCTGATACAAATAGCCCAGACACATCCATTCATGCAAGTCCATCTGCACCCATGGCTGACATTAGGCATAGGCCAGCTAGGCAGTTGCCTAGGGCACCACTCTTGCTTCTTTGGTAGGAATGCTTTCAGGTATTTATTTATTCATTCATTCATTCATTCATTCATTCATTCATTCATTCATTCATTCATTTATTTATAGTACCCATTTCTTTACAATAAAAATAAATAAATACCAAAAAGTGTCCCTACCAGAGAAGTAAGAGAGGCTCTCTTGGAAGGAAGTCCTGTAGATATGGCCATTTGATTTGTTAGTCTCCAAAACTAGTGTTTAATTTACTAATTAATATTTCACTACATCCAAATGTTATTATATGCAATGTTCTGCCCCCAATACACTCTTTTTAAAAATACAAGTCTGTCTTATATCATTCCTTACTCCTGACAGCTTATCTAAATGTTAATCAACTGCTATATCTCTGTCTCAATTAACCATATCTATCTGTAGTACTTTCTGTCTTTTATCTTTGGCATTAAATAAAAGAACCCATTTTATTACTTATAGGATAATAAGATTATAGGAGAATATTAGGCTGATGACTATAAAAGGTCTTTTTAATGCTAGCCACATATCCCAGAAATATTAGAGCATTAGTCCCTTAAGTTTTATGGAGGTATATAAACTTAGGCATGAGTGGTCAAGCATTTACAAGCTTCCTCTCTCTAATAGAGACATAGGTGTGTGACCAGGGGTAAATTTATGATTCCCCATCCACTGATCCAAGTTTTTCTTGAATGACTGCAGTGAAGACTTTTGCTTCACATGAATGGAAAGCCCATTCCCGAGGAAAGGAAGCCTGTTTCAGAGAAGGGGTAGTCTCTGAGACACACACCTATCCCTCCAGCATGTCCTATTGATGGTGTAGATGAGGTTAAGGTTACTGGATCAGGTGCTTCTGATGCTATTTGTTTTGCAGATGTGCAACATGTTCATTAAAGCTGGATCGAGGGACAGTTTGAAAGGAAGGCATAGGTTGCCTCTCAGCAGGTCTATAGGTGACTGAATATAAGAACAGGGCTTTGAGGCAGTCCACATCTGCCTTTTTTTTTAAACCATGTATTATTTTTGTGAGGAACCTCTGTGGACATTTGAGATGTTGCATATTCCTGGTTAGGTACATGTTAAGTGGGGACACTGTACTCAATTACTGGTCTTATGAGGGGAGAGTACAATAGAATGGTGACATTCTGGACCAGGATGCCTACCCTTGTTTATAAATTATGCAACATAGAATGTGTTTCTTACTACTGTAGACACGTGATGGCCAAGTCGCTGTCTAAATGCAGTCACAAATCAACCACTACTGTGTCTCCTCTTCTGGGTGTGGTTTCAATGTAGTAACTTTTAGGGGTTGCTGTCTTACTGAAAGATTCTGCTGTGCACTACTTGACACTGAGTTTAAGACAGTGACTCTGCACCAGTTATTTAACTGTGTCAGGTCTTCTTACATGGAATTTTTGTCTTGGGTGTTCAACGGCTGTACCTAATTTGTAATCATCCACAAACCTGATCAACCAGATGCTGTTAATGCTAGTTTTGACTTCAGAGAAGTAGATGCCAAACAAGTGCAGCTCCAGCACTGAGCCTTGAGGCACTTCACTAGTGACTGGCCTTTTTATGGAGAGAGACTCCCCTGTTCTAACGTTTAAGTCCTATCTATGAGCCAGTTGGCTATACAGTGGATGACATAGGAGTTAATATCTAATTCAGTGGGCTTGGTCACGATGGTCGAGTGGGGTATTAAGTTGAATGCTTTGGCTAAGTCGAGGTAGGCAGTGTGCATAATCCTGCCCTCATCCATTGGTTTGGTGACCTTCCTGAAGAAGTCCACCAGGCTGAGTATGCATGACCTGCTCCTGACAAAGCCAAACTGAGTTTGATCTAGTTTTTGTAGGTTTCCTATGTGTTTATTTAACATATCCATGATTATTCTTTCCATGGCTTTACATGTTAGACAAGTCAGACTTATAAGGAAATAGTTCCCTAGGTTCAAGGATGACCTGCCCTTGTGCAGTGGGAAAACTGTTGCAGTCACCCATTCATTTTACTCAAAGTTTGTTTGGAGGCTGTGGTTAAACAGTGATTCTAGTGGACCTAATCACCCATGTTTCATTCCATTAAGAAGGGATCCCAACACTCTGTACATACTGTGACAATCAGAAGGCTGATATATTCCACATATTTTGGAGCTGCAAATGCTCCTACAAGCTTTGGTGCTCATTAAAACTTAAACTAAAAATAACGGGTTATGAGAAATCTACCCTTTCCTGGAAATTTGTCATTTTACATATCCCCCTCCAGGGTTATCAAAATTACAAACATGCATCTTCGTCACTATATTTACATTACTCAAACTGCATATCACTTGAAACTGGAAAAACAAATCTGTACTTTCATGGACTGGGTTTAAACAAATGGCTGTTAAATACTTAATGGCCCATAGGTACTTAATGCATAGCCAAAACCCAAATTCACATTTCATTGATTAATGGAATATACTATTTGACCACATTCTGCACTAATAATATGTGTTTTATCTTGATCCTTGAGATGGATTAGGGCTTTCAAAATCACATTGTTATTGTTTTTAATAACTAAATTAGAAATTGCATTTTCATCTTGCTTTTTGGAATGGGGATTTAGTACGTTTGTATATAGTTCATTCATTTTATTGTATATAGTTTTGTATGTACAATGTAATATCACTTAAAAGTATTACTCTGTTCACAGTTGTCTTTACTGTGTTGCTTGTGCTTTATGTATGAACAAAGAAATAAAGATACATAGTTTTTTTTTAAATAAAAAATAAGGTATCCTAAAGATTATCAGAACTCATCGATGCAGTGTTCCTGTTCTTGGAGAGAGGCTTGAAGATCTATTCTCTAGTGCTAATTGGGGAATTTATGGTTGTGGATATTTTCTGAGAGATTTGTTGGACAGTAGATTTGTTATATCTTCCAGTTCAGTACAGGTGGCTACATTTACAATTAATCCAGTACATTGTTGTGTATTACCTTTGAGATTGCAGATATAGCTGAAGAAAGCTTTGTGATTGTCTTTGGCCAGAGAGCTACTTTTACCTGACGTTTGGCTTTGGTAGATTTAATAACCCCCCTGAGTTGCTCATTTACATTGAAGATGGAGGTTTTACTTCGCTGGGCATTGCATTTCCTAATTTTTGCCATGATTGTCTTCCTTTTCCTGTGCAAACTATTCTACCAGGGTGGCTTGTTTTTTGAGTTAGTCCTGCACTTGTTATGGGTGGGCACCACTGTCTCTATGCAGCTGTTAATATGATTGCACAGGGTTTCCATGAACATTTCCACATGGTCAGCGGTGTTCTCAGGGTTTGGGGGATTGGAAGTTTTGGCAAGGAGTCTCTTTATAGAAGTAAGTTTGCCTTAGAATAATTCCTAAAAGTTTAACAGCTAGCTACGGTTCCAGGTTTTATTTTTATTTCAAAGGAGGCAACTTGATGGTTTGATTTGATCAGTGAAGACAATACACTAGGGATTGTGCAATGTTCTCTCATGTTTGTGAGGACCAAGTCAAGGATGTTTGCACTCTTAGTGGGCACATGGGCTAACTGGTCCAAGGGTTTTGCATTTACAGAGTCCAGGAATACCTGGGCATGCATATTAGAAGTTGTGTATGATTCCTGGTTTATAGTGGAGTAGTTAAAGTTACCTATGAATATGGTCTTATATGGAATGAAGAGTGTCTCCAGTATGTTTAATGGTTACCTGGGTCATGAAAAGGGCCCTATACCCTTCAAAGATTTGATATGAGTCTTTCCCTATGGCAATTTGGACATGGAGAAATTCAAGTGCATTGTTCTGATTGACTAACATTGAGGTGCATATATTTTTTTATATAAAATGAGACCTCTCCACCTTTCTTCCCTTCCTGTGTAATAAGTGGTCTAAATGTGTGAAAGCTATTGCAGCCCTACAGTTCTAGGGTGCTCTCTGTGGCTTTAAACCAAGTCTAAGTAGCTGCACAAATGTCTACATTCTCCATGGTAAAAAGATCCTGCAGGTGGTGGTGTTTCTTATTTTGACTTCTGGTATTGAACTGTAGCACCTTGAGATGCTCTTTTGTTAGCTTTGCTATGTTTGAAGGTTTATCAGATTGGCAATGCCTAAAAAAGGCACTATGTGGGAGGACAATGGTTTAGCCAATATATGGAAGCCTAAAGGAGATAGGTGCAGACAATCACTGGCAAAGCAGTGTTATCTGACTATCATATCCATCCAGGCTAACAAATTTTGTATCCTCTTCAAATGACACCAATAATGAAGTCAAGTGTTAAAGTCAGTTTTCTTATGTTTATACTGTGACATTGTCCCTGGAGAAGATACACTGCTGCTGAATGCTAGGCTCATACAAGTCTAAGAGCTCATTCATGTCTGCCTTCATATAGTCCAGTGAGATACATCTCAGGTTGTTTACACCCACATGGACAATGACTGAGTCATACTGGTATTTATGGTTCAACAACCTGAGTGCATGCATGATTGGTCAGGTACTAGCCCCTGACAGACAACTGACAGTGATTCTCGCAATACTCATCCTGGTGAGTGGGACATCTGTTTGCCTCACAATGGACTCCCCTATGTCCAAAACATTGGGTTGTATAGTTGTTTGTTTTATGGGCCTAAAGGTTGAGATGCCATGAGATACAGCTGTACCTGTCATGGTGGGTGTTGTTTTGATGAGTAGTTGAGGATATTTGTTGTGGGTGCAATATCTAGGAGGCTGTTGGGGTTTAAGAAGATTACATTTAAGAGCCTCAGCACATGTGGGTCTATGTGTCTGGTACAAAGTATGTGCAGTGGGTGTAATGTGTGTGTGCTTCTGACAAAGTCTTTGGTATTGTAAATGCTTGTATGTGTCAGCCTTGCCTCCAATGACATTGTACAACTACATGTCTCACATACTGTATCAGCTTGTTTAAGAATTAGGTGTTTGTCAGTTAACATGATACAATTACTACATTGCCTCGGGATGACCATATCCACCAAACTGGCTGTAGAGATAGTAGGAAAGTGCATATCCATAGCTTCAGATCCTTATTTAATTATCACTAGGAAATAGTACATGAAGGGTCTAGAGTTTACTAGCTTGGGTGTTGTATGAGTATAAACCTTTATCAAGACTATCTAACTCTAAACTCATGGGGCAGTGGTCTTTAGCATATAAAGTAATTGCTCCATGTGCATCTAAGACCTAGGGAAATTTGCGATGCGGTTTTATAGGGAAAATTTCAATTCTAAGAGCTTGCATCTATACAGAGAAGTGCTAACTTCCACTGTGTGATGACTACCACGCCATACATGGGACGACTTTATACAAACTCACAAATATCTACTACTATATTGTAATGTAGCTTATATTTATCCAATGTTTGTCAGTGAAGGTTCATCACAATATTGCAGGATATGAATTATGTTCATGTACTATAGTGAATGTTTTGGTTTAATCCCACATCTCTGTACTTTAATTAGTTTATGACAGCCTCCAAGTTTTTTGAACATTTCTCACCAGGCCTCCACTGAAAGATTTTTATTTTGCCCTGTCAGACTTTCCATATCAACAAATGTTAATAAACAAATAAGTAAATAAAAATGCAGGACTAGTCTGCATTTTCAGCATTAATGTGATTTTTGTGAAGCAACTAAGAATACTTTAATGCATGGCTCCTGTTTGCGTGGAAGTTCACAGAGCTGAAATAGAATACATGGTCATATTTTATTAAAATTGACTAAAATGAACTCAGAAGTAGCTACTTTTGAAAGTAAATGACTTGTGTGCATTTGTATGAAGTAAGATGGACTACTTAACTGGAAATCAGAGATATGTTTAGGCAAAATATGTATAATTGTTGGGACTGACCATGCAGGAAAATTACTAGTTGCCTGCTACTGCTTCTCACTATTTCAGCTTTGTAGGTCTAAAGTAAAATATGTGAAGCAACTTGGAATACTTTAATGTGTGGCAACTGTTTGTGTGGAACATAAGTGAAAATCTTTACATGCTCATGCTTTTCTGTCACAGTCAGATATATGAATTGTAGACAGATGTGGCTGTAACTGCCTGGTGGGGGCTGTCTTGATAAAAGTTACTGACCCTCTTATGATTTGCTTAATATAAATCAGCTTTCAAAACAAGTATGGTATAAAAATACATAACAGAACATCTAGACTTTTACACATTCTGGGGGCATGGTGGCCCCCATTCCAAGACTTTGTAAGTGGATTTTGGCACAAGCTTAATAGTGGCCTCTCTTCTGAACCATACCTAGTCTAAAAGTATCATTTCTCAGAAGTGTGCACAGGAGGTTATTGCAGTTTCCATGGGAGGATGGGGACAATGCCCTTATCTGTTCAATTTTCTTAGCAAACTTCAGAGGTGCACACAGATCACTGTAGATTGTGTGTGGCTGGGGTCAGTGTGATCATTCATCACAAACTTCAAAGGTGTGCACAGGGAATCAATATAGCTTGCATAGAAGCAATGTACTGCTAGGATTAACAAGTTGGAAACATTACTGTGATTTTTCCCTTGCCCCACAATCAAATATCAGATGCATATACAGGTGACTATCTTTTTGTGGGTGTGTAAGGAGGCATGCTGTTTATATATATATATATATATATATATATATATATATATATATATATATATATATATATATATCAACAGGCTGAAATATGTTATGTATTTGTTTTTCAGTTTTATCATAACTGGACAGAGAGGTACACAGATGGTGACTGTTATTTGGGTGTAAGAGTAAAGAAGCATGCCATGTAAGTGTATGACAGCAGCAACATGAAATATATAAGACTGCGGCCATTTGTGCCTTCACTTTCATCCTGATCTAACACCAGAGGGGGATATACAGACAGTGACTATTTTTTGAGAGGGCAGTGGGCAGGTACTATTCCTAGATATAATGAGTGTACACTCTTCTTCTTACTTTATTATGAACTGCTGTTTCATCAGTTTTGAGGATTAAACCTTGAACTGCTATTTCAGCAATTCTGGTTATTAAACGTTGGATACAACTTATTTATTTCTTCCTTGAAATAAAGAAGAATAAAAAGACAAAATTTCTTTCCTTACATTTTTGTTCAGGCCATCATTGGACCAAAAGGTTAGAAAACAGCTTTAAAATATATCTCAGAGCATGTATAACCTTTTGATGCCATAGGAGCCCCCATACCCCTGGCTTAATGTAGTGTTTCTGCCAAGTGTCATCTTGGTCAGCTAGAATCTGTTGAAAGGATGCAGGAAAAAAGAGAAGATGAAAAGTAACACTGAATTTCTTTCCTGAATCAAGATTATTGTTCAGGTCATCAATGGATTAAAAGGATATTTAAAAAATGTTGAAATGCCCCTCAGAGTATCTAGAACCCTCATGGTTTCTAGTGGCCTAGGAGTTCCTCTACTCCCAACTTAAGTCACATGTTTCCTCCGCAGTTATTAAAGTGCAATCCTGGTCAGTTAGGCTATGTTGAAAGAATACATGAGAAAGCTTCAAGACTGAACTCCTATCCTTAATCAAGATTTTTTCAGTCCATCAGTGGATGAAAGAGGCTGTCTAAAAAATCTGAAATGCCCCTCAGAACATCTAGGCCCACCATGGCTTCTGGAAGCCACCCAGACACCCAGATCCCTGGCTTAATACATTTATGTCCTTCACAGTTGGCTTGCCTAGTTTGAATGTGTTGAATGAAACTGCAAAAAAAAATGATAATAATAATAAAATAATCTGGGTTGAGAGAAGAGATCATAGGGACACTGGATGGGTGATATTCAGGGAACCCTTTGCCTATGGTGTCAGTTCAGCTCAGACTGGCCCTGTCTACACCTACCTGTGATAATGCATACCATGCAAATATTCTAGGTTTAGAACAGGGTGTTGCATCAAATGGTCCAACAATGAGGTCAAACACTGACCACTGGTGTTGTATGATATAGTCTAGATTAACTGGTAGTATGGTAGCTCTGGTGTGAACTTTGTGTCATTGTGTTATTACTGTAGTGTAGTCTGTGTGGCTTATTGTCTATCCAGATGATGACTGTCATGCCTCCTGTGGCCATACATGCTGTTTAAAATAAATGGTTGCATGTGATGACACATATTATCAGGACATACACACATCAGTGTGGCCTGGGTGGTATTGTCATAGCAAGTATACTGTTTTCTGTATGTTATGTTGTATTACTAATCCAACAATGCGTGTACAGGTGGTTAAGTCTGGTGCTGATGCATATAGCATGGAGACATAGTTTTTGCATTATGCCACAAATTGCCAGTGAATGCATAGTTTAATATGGCCTGTGTTGATATTACACAATCAACTTTACATCTATTGCTGTGATCTCTGCCTGTATGTATAAAGTAGTGAATATTTGTCTGTGTGTCTTCTGACTCACATGGGAGTTATTCTCCCAGTACCTATGATGACTCCACCTTCTGCCTGTAAGTTTTGGTGTTACACAAGGATTTGTACTAGGCCCCATACTTTTCAACATATTCATCAACGACCTCTGCATTTGTACAAAAAAATGCTACCCTATTTCATTACAAAAAAAAAAAAAAAAGAAGAAAAAAGTAATCCGGG
This sequence comes from Protopterus annectens, assembly GCF_019279795.1. Classification (NCBI taxonomy): domain Eukaryota; kingdom Metazoa; phylum Chordata; order Ceratodontiformes; family Protopteridae; genus Protopterus; species Protopterus annectens. The sequence goes on along the minus strand of NC_056727.1, from coordinate 508,417,095 downwards.
TGAATTGGCGTGATCATGGGGAGACTGACCAGATGATAACGTGACCCTAATCTGCTCTGCCAAACCTCTCTCTAAACTCCAAGAACTTACACAAGAAAACTTATCAATTGAAACATGGTTAAATCATTTACAACTACTTCTAAACCTTATATAAAAAAAAATTGCTGCTCTTTACCCCAGAACAACACTATTCGCTATTGTGCCTGCCAACAACACCATGATAAAACAAGAAAACCATACAAAATTACTGGGTATCATCACATATAACCAGCTGAAATTCAGCTACCATGATGGATAGCATGGTTAAAAAATTATCAAAAACTAGATACATTATACAGAGTGAAAAATCTGTCTCACTGACATAACAAGAAGACTTGTGAGCACTGCTTCCTTATTGGCATCTCCTCTCAGTACTTTCTCAGTCTTCACTAACCTTCAAATCTCACAGCTGTCCAAAGTTGTGCAATGTTATTATAAACTAGCCAGATCTGCAGTAAACTATAACAGCGGACCACACCACTGCCTATCCTCAGGGAATTAAACTAGTTAGAACTACCACATCACCTAGCTCTTTCTCAGCTAACCTCAATACACAGACTTCTCCACAAGCCCGAAAATTGCCATACCCTTAACAACTTAATACAACACTATATCCAGGACTCTGTAAGCTTTGCTGTATCCAGGACTCTTTGTAAGCTTCTGAACCCTCCCAAGCCTTTCCGTGTTAGAGGGAAGCCTTCTAGCTTATCAGTGGGAGTGGTAAGCACTAGGTAGCCTATCCTCCATGGGAAGAGTGAGTTTTGGCCCAGAAATTGTAGTTTATTTGACAGTTTGGGCAGTTTTTTATCTCTTTCAACTTGCTGGCTTAAAAGCCTACATTTGTACTTGTTCCCCACCTTTCAGGTAACTAGTCTAGTCCAGGTACAGATTTGCTGTATCCAGGACTCTTTGTAAGCTTCTGAGCCCCCCAAGCCTTTTTGTGTTGGAGGGAAGCATTCTAGCTTATCAGTGGGAGTGATAAGCATTAGGTAGCCTATCTATCACAAGAGGAGAGGTTCCTGGCCCAGAAATTGTGGCTATTGGCTGTTTGGGCAGTTTTTTTTTCCATCTCTTTCAACGTTCTGGTTTAAAAGCCATACTTGCGTCTGTTTCCCACCTTTCCTGTAACTAGCCTAGTCCAGATACAGAGTTGCTGTATCCAGGACTGTTGGTAAGCTTCTGAGCCCTGCAAGCCTTTCTGTGTTGGAAGAAAGCCTTCTAGCTTATCAGTGGGAGTGGTAAGCACTAGGTAGCCTGTCTACCACAACAGGAGAGGTTCTTGGCCCAGAAATTGTAGTTTATTGACCATTTGGACAGTTTGTCCGTCTCTTTCAACTTTCTGGTTTAAAAGACCATATTTACTCTTGTTTGTCATCTTTCCTGTAACTAACCTACTGGGTAGCACTAGAAAGCCTTAAACTGATACAAGCCTTCTAGCTTAGAAGAGAGACTTTGGAGTGATTAAGTATCAGTTTTCTGTACTTTCTTGCTGTACTTAACTGTTTTCCGCCTAAACGCAGGTTTTCCAGGGTTTATTGTGATTTAAAAGCTTGTTTTTTCACATATTGTACTTATTTGACTGCCTGCACTTTTAAAAAGTTGTTTTTGTTTAAATAATTTGTTTAACTGTTGTAGGCTACACATTAAAGTGTGATAGCCTTTTCTGATCGTTTGTAGTCGTTTAAAGCTGTTTTCAGTGTATTTTGTACTGTTTTTGCCTTATCTTTTCAAAAAAACAAAATAAAAAAAACAAAAAATTCCTTGTTTCCTGCCTTTCTAAGCTAGTATAGTCCAGTTTTCAGGCTAGTGCTGAATTCAGGGCTGTGATACTAGTTTCTGAGTTGCCCATACTTTACTTGGATAGAAGGAAGTTTCTCTGTTCACCTGTGAGAGAGGGGAACTTTGAGCAACCTATCTGTCCCTGGATGAGTGGTTCTATCCCAGAAGTTAGTAGTTTATTGGCCATTTTGGGCTAATTTCTATCTCTTTCATTTCCCTACTATAAAAACCGAGTTTGTACGTTCTTTGCGCACCGGGCAGTGCCAGTTAGCTGCGGTTAAATTATTCCTGGTTCCAATAAGTCTCCTCTTCAGTTTTTCCATTGAAACTAGTCTAACTCTCAACCTAAGCAGTCAAAAAGCATCTTACAGCCCAGCACTTGCTCAGACCTAATAGCAAGCACTAATATACCCTGACGCTGATTGCCCAGCAGGGCAAGGCTCTTTATTCACCCCTCACTAACCAAGCAACTAAGCAGCTCACCCTACTATTCAGGCATGACCAAAGGGCAATTTCAAGTGCATTCTCCAGACCAGCTGGTGAATCTGGGTATCCTGAGGCAATGTTACAACTGCCTCATGTACACAGACAACCCTCTCCTCCTACCACAAAACACTAACATATGTGAGAGATGCAATTATACAGCCAAACTGGAAGCTAAGCTGTCTCCACCCAAGACTGAAACAGACAGTCAAGAGGAGAAAGTTAACACTTACACCACACCTCCAGCTGCACACAGACCTACTAAAACAGCACTGGTGAAAAATACACATAAATATACAAAATCATACTCGGAGGCTCTAAATAAAAACCTGCAAAAGCATCAGAGACCTCCAAAGCAGACACCCAAACAACCTGCACTTCCCGTCATAAACCAGACAACACATAAAACATAAAATCAGTGTGCCACACAATAACAGCCCTTAAGGCAAAATAACATACCTAACACATTAGTAATATGTGACTCTATAGTCAGGCACACTGAAGTCCCACTCACTAGGCTGGACAAGCAGAAGGTTACAGTTATCTGCCTGTCGAGAGCCAGAATCTGCCAAATAACACAAGCACTCAGGTCACTCTAGAACAAGTACAAATATAACACTGTCATTGTTCATGTTGGTATGAATGACCTGAGATGTACCTCCATGGACTACATGAAAAGAGACATGGAAGAGCTCTTTGATCATGCAGCCCAGGCTGGTATGACCCTGAGTAGCATCCTGCCCTCACCAGGAATGATACCTCAGTATAAAGAAAAAATGATCAATTTCAACAATTGACTAAGCTTCTGGTGTCATTCAAAGGGGATCAAGTGTCTGTCAGCCTGGGACGACATGCTCAACAAGCCGCGTTGCTTCACAAGAGATGGCTTGCACCTGTCACCCCTAGGCTTTTGAATACTGGCTAAGGCTTTTGCTGCCCTCATAGTGCCTTTTTTTAGGCAAGGCTCAAAAGTCAAACCCACCTTCGTAAACAGCACAATTAACAAAAAACTGAGGGCTATGCTACTAAACACCAGGTGTTTAAATCTCAAAATACACACGCTCGAAGCACTCCTCAGTATGGAGGACGTCGACATCTGTGCAGTAACTGAAACCTGGTTCAAGGCTCCAGAGAGCACCCCAGCACTACTGGGCTACAACTCATACCACACTTTTCAGCCACAGAACATGGACCGAAACACAAAAGGAGGGGGTGTATCCATATTCATCAAGGATACCTACACCTTCAGGTTAGTGGCCCAGCATGATACCTTTGAGATCATTCATGTGCAACTAACATCGGAGAAATCTGCAGTGCAAATTGTGGCCTGCTACAGATCACCCTCCATGACCCAGGACCACCACTCCACCTTTCTGGAGACACTGGAAAACATGAAGGTCCTACTGAACACCCTGATATTGGGTGATTTCAATTACCCTCCCATTCACTGGGAAAACTACTCAAGTACAAATTCCTAGGCCCAGCGCTTCCTGGAATTCATCAACTCAAATGCCCTGGATCAGCTGGTAAACTCCCCTACCAGAGGTGAAAGCATATTGGACCTGGTCATCACCAACATGGGCGACAGGTGTTCCACACCGGAGGTCAACCCGTCACTGGTTAGATCAGACCATAAACTAATCACTCTGGATGTCCACACCCCACCACCATCCCCAACTAAGAAACCACAGTAAAAAACTTTTCTAAAAGCAGTAAAAAACACAGTAAAAAACTTTTTCTAAAAAAAAAAAAAAAATTTCATCTGCTTTTACTGTACTTGTGTTTTTACCTACTTCTTTTTACTTTTGCATCATCTTAAAATACTCAATTGTATTTATTACTGCTTGGTGTAACTCATTCTAAGCCTTTTGGTTTAAACACTTGGGCTTCGGACCAGTTAGTTGTTTTGCACTGAGAGGGTTGAGAACTGCTAATTGAGGGCTCAGTGTCTGTTATTCTAAAAGTGTATTAATTCTGGTTTAAGCACTTGGGCTTTCAAGCCAGTTATTTTACATTAAGAGGGTTCGTGGTCTGCACTCTTGTGGGAGGAGAGGCTGGACTCTGCCCTTCTGAGCTGGGAATTTCTGGTTAAAGGCTTATAGTGCATGCATATCTGAACTGTTTCTTACTGAAGTTGGTGCGCCTTGTTTGCTCTAGCATAGACTAGATCCAGGCCTGCTGAATCTAGCTTTGTTTATATGCTTGTTGTTTGTTTGCTTGTCATTTCCCTGGAAGCTAATTCCACCTAATACGCAACTTCTCAGCGCTTCTGTGGATCACTAGTGATATCTGCATTGCTTACTGTACTTATTTCCTTGTTTCACTTGAAAGAAAGTTACTGTTTGTCGTTTTGCATTTAGTTACTTGTAACACATTGCACTCAAGTTACCTGGCACTTGCTCACTAAAGCAATTATATAAGTCAGCACTAAAAATTAAAAGCACTACACCCTCACTCCCCACTGGCCCTTGTTTTCAATTAAGGATTTCCCAATATTATTCTAGCATTTCCAAAGGTCAGTAGTCAATCTCCTCTCCGGTCCAGCTGGTGAATCTGGGAATCTTGAGGCAATGTTATAACTGCCTCATGTACACAGACAACCCTCTCCTCCTCCCACATAACACAAATACTTGCGAGAGATGCAGCTATTTAGCCAAACTGGAGGCTGAGCTCTCTCAACTCAGGACTGGCAAGACCAGACAGGAGGAGAAGGCAACTACACACACCACAAAACCAGCCTCACATAATGCTACCACTCCACTGAATCAAACACATAAACACACAAAGACATACTCGGAGGCTCTGGGTAAAAATTTACCTAAACAGCAGAGGCCTCCAAAGCAGACACCCAAACAACTGCTACCTCAAGACACCCCACAAGCAACACATAAACCACCAAAGCAGTGTGCAAAGCAGTCACAGCCCTTAAGGCCAAATACAACACCAAACATACTTGTCATAGGTGACTCCATAGTCAGACACACTGACGTCCCACTCACCAGGCTGAACAAGGAGAGGGTCACAGTAAGCTGCATATCGGGCGCTAGAATCCGCCACATAACACAAGCACTCGGGTCACTCCACGGCAAGTACAAGTATGACACAGTCATTGTCCATGCTGGTGTGAACGACCTGAGACGTACCTCCCTGGACTACATGAAAAGAGACATAGAGAAGCTCTCTGATTATGTAGCCCAGGCAGGTATGACCCTAACCCTGAGCAGTATCCTTCCTTCACCAAGAATGATGCCACAATATAGAGACAAGATGATCAGCTTTAACAATTGGCTTAATGTCTGGTGTCATTCAAAGGGGATCCAGTGTCTGTCTGCCTGGGATGACATGCTTGACAAGCCACGCTGCTCGCAAGGGACGGCTTGCACCTGTCACCCTGGGATTCGGATATTGGCTAAGGCTCTTGCCACCCCCATAGTGCCTTTTTTAGGCAAGGCTCAAATTCTAAACCTACCACCCTAGAAAACAAAAATGGGAAGAAACTGAGGGTAATGCTGCTCAATGCCAGAAGTCTAAATCTCAAAATGCACGCACTTGTGGCCCTTCTCAGTATGGAGAACATCGATGTCTGTGCTGTAACTGAAACCTGGTTCAAGGCTCCTGAGAGCATCCCAGCACTATTAGGTTTTACCTCATATCATGCGTTCTGGCCCCAAAACCCAGACCACACCACAAAAGGAGGGGGTGTATCCATATTCATAAAGGATACCCACACCTCCAGGTTGGTGGCAATGCATGAAGCTTCGGAAACCATCCAGGTGCAACTAACCATAGGCAAAACTGCTCTACAAATTGTAGCATGCTACAGGCCACCCTCTCAAACTCAGGAACCCCACACAGCCTTCCTGAAGACACTGGAGGGTATAAATGTATCTCCAAACACCATCATATTGGGTGACTTCAACTACCGAATATAGACTGGGAACATTACTCAAGTCCTAACTTTCTAGCCCAACGGTTCCTGGAGTTCATAAATTCAAATGCCATGGAACAGCTAGTCACTGTTCCCACGAGAGGAGAAAATATACTAGATCTCATTGTCACAAACATGGGGACAAAATGCTCCACACCGAAGTATATCCCTCATTGGTGAGATCTGATCATAAACTAATCTCACTGGAAATCCACATCCCGCCCCACCCCAAACAAAAAGACCATAGTGAAGAACTTCTCTAAAGCAAACTTCACACTACTCAAGACTGGTGTGGTATCCTTCAAGGCCCCTGAGCCAGAGGAAACCACAACCCAAGCTGCGGAAGCCCTTACAAATGCCTTCTATGAACACCTCCAGGACTGCATGGATCAGGCAATCCCAAATAAAACCAAGACTCTTTCCACAAAGGGCAAACGTCCAGTCTGGTGGACCCCAGCCATTAACAAACTTTACAATAAGAGGAGAAAGCTATTACATGATAGAACAAAATCCATAAAAGGGAAGTCACCCCTGATCATTATTAGTAAAAAAATACGAGCACTCATAAAATCAACTAAGGCCAATTTTGAGAGAAAAATTGCCATGGAAAAACAAGGTAACCCCAAGCTACCATATAGGTGGCAATCGGTTATCAGGGACCTGGGGACCCAGGTTGACAGTGGCCTTTTTCAGCTATGTTAGGAACCTGGGTGGAAACTCCCAGATATGCTCAGAATTAGTCCAAAATGATACAAAAATCACTGAACCCACAGACATTGCCAACATACTGGCAGACAGGTTCAGTGCAAACTTCACCCCTCTCCCCTAAAGGAGAGATAACTATCCCAGCCGAGTGTAGCCTCCCGGACATCTCAAATGCGCAGGTGAAAGCTGCTCTCTCTAAAGCTAAAAACACAGCATCAATGCGGATGGTGTCCCCGGCTGTGTGCTACACGAGCTAAATGAGGAATTAAACCCGCACATAAGGCAGCTGTTTAATCTCAGCCTTACTACAGGATACATGCCCAAGGAGTGGCGTACGGCAACTGTGGTCCCACTCCACAAAGGCGCCTCACGGACCCTGGTAATTACCGCCCCATAAGCTTAACAAGTCTAGTCTGCAAAGCTATGGAGAGGATCATAATGGAGCTCATAAACAAAGATATAGGGGACTTGCAGACATTGGACCCGACCCAGTTTGGCTTTGTCAAGGGAAGATCATGCCTTTTGAACTTGGTCGACTTCTTCGAAACAGTCACCAAGGCCATTGATGAGAGAAAGGCAGTCCATACAGCCTACCTTGACCTTGCAAAGGCTTTCGACACAATACCTCACTCGGGTATTGTAGAAAAACTTACCAGCTTAAATGTAAACCCATATGTCACAAGATGGGTTGCAAACTGGCTTAAGGACAGAACCCACAGGGTTAGAGTTGCTGGCGCTGTGTCAGACTCCAAGCCGGTCACAAGTGGTGTCCCACAGGGCTCGGTCCTTGGCCCCTATTGTTTGGCATCTACTTCTCAGAAGTACAGGCCAACATGGGAGGACTTTGGCTGACAAAGTTTGCAGACGACTGCAAACTGGGCCATAGTGGAAAGTGCATCGGACATGGATATCCTTCAGAAGGGACTCACGGAAACAGATAGCTGGTGCCAGAGCCATGGCCTGAAGTTAAACGCCAAAAGTGTATAGTCATACCCTTCGGGAAAAACAAGGTAACCCCAAGCTACCATATAGGTGGCAATCCACTAAGCACAGAAGAGGTTATCAGGGACCTGGGGACCCAGGTTGACAGTGGCCTTTCTTTTGACACTCACATTGCTAAAGTGGTTAGAAAGACCTTCTACATTGCCCACCTGATCATGAAGGGATTCACATCCAGATCTAGTGAGGTCATTGTTCCCCTGTACTCTTCACTTATCAGACCAATGATCGAGTACAATGCCCCATTCGGGATGTATCTCACCCGACATCTGCAGCAATTGGAGAGACCCCAAAAGTTCCTCACCAAAAGGATAAAGGGACTCCAAAATCTGTCATATGCTGCCAGATTGAAGAAACTCCAGCTCTATTCAGTCGCATACCGTCTGCTCAGAGGTGACATGTGCCTGACATACAAGGCCATGTCCAACCCGAATTAATGGACATGCTCCACCTCAAAAATCCAAATCCACCAAAACCACTAGAGCAAGCGACTTAAACCTTAGCATGGATATAAATAGGATGTGCTGGAGGGATAGATTTATCACTCAGAGACTCCCTATGCTGTGGAATAAAATCCCGGTCCATGTGAGGCAGAGCACCTCGCTGACTCTGTTCAAGAGAAATCTAGACCTGTGGATGGGAGATTGTAGGTTTACCCCGGGAATCATATCTGTGTCACTGCTGGACAGAGGCACAACAAACTAATGGGCACAGTATTTTGTCATATAAGGGGTGGCGTAAGCCACAAAAATTTGGGCTAGGCTTATAAATGCCTTAGGGCAGATAGCCTAGTATAAACCTATGAACCTATGAACCTATAAAGCAAACTTCACCTTACTTAAGACAGAGGTGGTAAGTTTCACAGCCCCCACGCTAAAGGATAACACTGCCCAAGATACAGAAACCTTTAAAAATGCACTCTATGAGCACCTACAAGGATGCATGGATTGTGCCATCCCTAGCAAAACCAGGAATCACTCCTTTAAGAGAAGGAAACCAGTTTGGTGGACCCCTGCAATAAACAAGCTATACAATAGAAGGAGGAAACTAGTTCAGAAAAAAAGCAAATCCCAAGAAGGAAAGACATCCCTGATCAGTATCAGTAAGAAACTAAGGTCCCTCATGAAGTCATCCAAGGCTAACTTTGAAAGAAAAATAGCCAAGGATTCAAAAGATAACCAAAATGCCTTATTTAGCTATGTTAAGATTCTAAGTGGCAACTCACAGATATGCACTGAACTAGTGCAAAATAGCACAGAATATACTGAATATATTCCCAACATCCTGGAAGATAGATTCAGTGCAAACTTCACCCCCCCCCCTCTCACCTCCAAAAGGGCCCACAACAATACCGGAAAAGTGTAGTGTCCCAAAAATCACAGAGGCAGAGTTGAAAACAGCCCATTCAAAAGCCAAAAACACAGCATCACTGGGACCAGATGGTGTCCCAGGCTGCATCTTGCACAGACTACAGAATGAACTAACCCCCCACCTAAACACGCTGTTCAACCTCAGCCTCTCCACAGGCTATGTGCCCATAGAATGGTGCACAGCAATGGTTATTCCTCTCCACAAAGGAGGGGCCACAACTGACCCTGGCAACTATCGCCGCATAAGCCTGACTAGTCTGGTCTGCAAGGCTATGGAGAGCATCATCATGGAACTCATTAACAAAGACATTAGGAACCTCCAAACACTTGACCCGTCCCAGTTCGGCTTTGTTAAGGGCAGATCATGCCTACTTAACCTGGTTGACTTCTTTGAGACAGTCACCAAGGCCATAGATGAGGGAGAGGTGGTTCACACAGCCTACCTTGACCTCGCCAAGGCTTTCAACACCATTCCTCACTCAGGTATTATAGAAAAACTCACCAGTCTGAACATAAACCCCTACGTCATGAGATGGGTTGCCAACTGGCTTACAGGCAGAACTCACATGGTAAGAATAGCAGTCTCCAGGTCCGACTCTAAACCAGTCACAAGTGGTGTCCCGCAAGGCTCGGTCTTGGGACCCCTACTGTTTGGCATATACTTCTCAGAAGTACAGGCAAACACAGGAGGACTATGGCTAACCAAGTTCACATTTGACTGCAAACTGGGACCTATAACTGACTCTCCAGCTGACATGGACATCCTCTAAAAGGGCCTTACTGAGATGGACACCTGGTGTCAAAGTCATGGCCTCAAGCTAAATGCCAAAATGTATAGTCATCCCAATTGCGGAAAACAAAACACCCACGAATTACCACATAGGTGGCAGCCCCCTGAATACAGAAGAGGTAATAAGAGATCTGGGGACCCAGGTAGATAGTAATCTCTCCTTTGACAATCATATTGCCAAAGTAGTTAGGAAATCCTTCTATGTGGCCCAACTAATTATTAAAGGGTTCGCATCTAGAAATAAAGAGGTTATAGTGCCCCTCTACTCGTCACTCATTAGACCCATCATAGAGTACAATGCCCCATTTGGGATGTACCTCACAAGACACTTCCAACAGCTGGAAAGACCACAAAAGTGCCTCACCAAGAGGATTACTGGCCTCAGACATATGTCCTATGCAGCCTAACTGAAAAAACTCTGGCTGTACTCAGTGGCATATCGCTTACTCAGAGGTGATCTCTGCCTGACTTACAAAGCCATGTCCAACTCAGAATTGATGGACATGCTCCACCTAAAGATATCCAAGTCACTGCGAGCCACGCGCTCTAGTGAGCTAAACCTTGCCACAACAATAAATAGAACATGCTGGAGGGATACTTTCCTGTCACAGAGACTCCCCATGCTTTGGAGCAAAATTCCAAATTACATCAGGCAGAGCCCTTCACTAACACTCTTCAGGAGAAACCTTGATGAGTGGATGGGTAACAGAAAATACACCCCTGGGATCACTTCATTGGCTCTGCTTGACAGAGGATCAGTTAATTAATCAATGGACCGGCGAAAGCCGGCACACTCTGGCTAGGCTTATAAATGCCCTAGGGCAGATAGCCTAGTACCTACCTAGGAACCTATGAACTACTCCCCCAATAGAATTGTATACTGTAGTGAAAAAGCATTAATCACTATATCCAAATCATGTAATACTGCAGGTGACTTTCTATAATCAAATAGTGTAGCTATGTGGAACCACATCCCAGTACTGCTGAAATCCATTCAGAAAGCAAGCTCTTTTAAAATACAACTAAAACTTAATCTGTCAAATCAATAGATCTGTTTCTGCACATCTCTAGGATAAATGTCACTGTTATCTTCACCTTGCTACATCATCCAACCATTTCTCTTTAGTTAGAATCCTATGCCTCACAAACAAGCTTTACCAATACCTGAATGGTTTTACAAGCATCTCCCTATACTTGTAATATAAACCTTATGAATGCCATATATATATATATATATATATATATATATATATATATATATATATATATATATATATATATGGGTCTCCTTTAGATTACCGAACCGACACTTCACTGACACGCAGAAGACCGAGACGAAACGACCGACAGGTAAGTTGACCGAAACGGTGATTTGCTGACAGCTGAAAGATCAACAAGGGTAATGTGTGAGCACGACTCAGTAAGTGTGCGATAGTGACGGATTTAGGAGCGGTCAGGTAAGTGTGCGATATTGTGGGATTTTGGGTTAGGGTGTGGGAAAGGTGAGTGTGCGGCAGTGTCGGAGTTAGGGTTGGTAAGGTAAGTGTGTGATAGTGACGGACTGTAGTTTAGGGACGGGTTAAGTGAGTTAGGGTTAGGGTGCAGGTAGGTTAAGTGTGCGATAGTGACAGTCTTTAGGTGTAGGGGTGGGTTAAGTGAGTTACGGTTAGGGTGCGGTAGGGTAACTGTCTTGTAGTGTCGGACCTTAGGGTTAGGGTTTGGGTTAAGGTTAGTGGATATGTTATTGTGTGTCGTGTAGTTTACGTTGTTTGTGTCGGTGTAATGGTGTTCGGTTTTGTGAGTTGTCGGTGTTGTGTGTTTTCGGTTATTTGGGGTCGGTGTTTTGTGTGTCGGTGAATTGTCGGTTCAGTAATGTAAAGTAGACCCATATATATATATATATATATATATATATATATATATATATATATATATATAAAACTACTTTAGTAGATTGAATTAACATAAAAATGAAATTTATATAACCAAGAAAAAAACATTGAAAGTTAAAAAGAACAATAACTTTAAAAAATGAACATTGCAAATCGAATCAAGAGCAATTTCTTCTTTACTCTAGTGGTAGTACATATTAGCATTCTCATTTTAGTAGTTTGTACTACGTATCAGCAAAACATTATGGTGGATATTAGGTATCACTCTCTGTGCTGTCTACAGAACGAACAGCTCCCAAAAAGGTAAGTAAAAGTTTTGTTAGAAGGATGTGTACATCACTTACAAAAGAGTTTTAAAAGTCAGAAATAATATTCATGTAAGCACAAAGTGAGAGATAGATGTAAAGTTAGTGCAATAACTACATGTGTGTATAATGGAGAGTTTATTAAAGCTATAGCAATACTTTTGAATTCTTAAAATAGAAAGTTGAATAAAAATACAGGTATATCTCTTTAAATTACATTGTGGTTGATGGCAATTTCTGCAGAATGCATTGAACACTTTTGAGTTAATAATCTGTTTTTATGAATTTAAGGAATATGTTTTTTCTGCTGCTTTTCCAAACAGTATCTAGGGTAAAAGTAGAAATGTATAATATCTGCAACTTCTTTTTCGGTGTTATGTATTTCATTTTTTTTTAGTTCTCATTCTTTTTAACGTCATGGTTTTCTACTTGGTTATGTAAATTTTAGTTTTGTGTCAATTCGATGAGCTAAAGTAGATCCATGTATATGTATGTATATAAATATACACTTTCAGCACCATTCCTCACTCAGGTATTATAGAAAAACTCACCAGTCTGAACATAAACCCCTACGTCATGAGGTGGGTTGCCAACTGGCTTACAGGCAGAACTCACATGGTAAGAATAGCAGTCTCCAGGTCCGACTCTAAACCAGTCACAAGTGGTGTCCCGCAAGGCTCGGTCTTGGGACCCCTACTGTTTGGCATATACTTCTCAGAAGTACAGGCAAACACAGGAGGACTATGGCTAACCAAGTTCACATTTGACTGCAAACTGGGACCTATAACTGACTCTCCAGCTGACATGGACATCCTCTAAAAGGGCCTTACTGAGATGGACACCTGGTGTCAAAGTCATGGCCTCAAGCTAAATGCCAAAAATGTATAGTCATCCCAATTGGGGAAAACAAAACACCCACGAATTACCACATAGGTGGCAGCCCCCTGAATACAGAAGAGGTAATAAGAGATCTGGGGACCCAGGTAGATAGTAATCTCTCCTTTGACAATCATATTGCCAAAGTAGTTAGGAAATCCTTCTATGTGGCCCAACTAATTATTAAAGGGTTCGCATCTAGAAATAAAGAGGTTATAGTGCCCCTCTACTCGTCACTCATTAGACCCATCATAGAGTACAATGCCCCATTTGGGATGTACCTCACAAGACACTTCCAACAGCTGGAAAGACCACAAAAGTGCCTCACCAAGAGGATTACTGGCCTCAGACATATGTCCTATGCAGCCTAACTGAAAAAACTCCGGCTGTACTCAGTGGCATATCGCTTACTCAGAGGTGATCTCTGCCTGACTTACAAAGCCATGTCCAACTCAGAATTGATGGACATGCTCCACCTAAAGATATCCAAGTCACTGCGAGCCACGCGCTCTAGTGAGCTAAACCTTGCCACAACAATAAATAGAACATGCTGGAGGGATAGATTCCTGTCACAGAGACTCCCCATGCTTTGGAGCAAAATTCCAAATTACATCAGGCAGAGCCCTTCACTAACACTCTTCAGGAGAAACCTTGATGAGTGGATGGGTAACAGAAAATACACCCCTGGGATCACTTCATTGGCTCTGCTTGACAGAGAATCAGTTAATTAATCAATGGACCGGCGAAAGCCGGCACACTCTGGCTAGGCTTATAAATGCCCTAGGGCAGATAGCCTAGTACCTACCTAGGAACCTATGAACTACTCCCCCAATAGAATTGTATACTGTAGTGAAAAAGCATTAATCACTATATCCAAATCATGTAATACTGCAGGTGACTTTCTGTAATCAAATAGTGTAGCTATGTGGAACCACATCCCAGTACTGCTGAAATCCATTCAGAAAGCAAGCTCTTTTAAAATACAACTAAAACTTAATCTGTCAAATCAATAGATCTGTTTCTGCACATCTCTAGGATAAATGTCACTGTTATCTTCACCTTGCCACATCATCCAACCATTTCTCTTTAGTTAGAATCCTATGCCTCACAAACAAGCTTCACCAATACCTGAATGGTTTTACAAGCATCTCCCTATACTTGTAATATAAACCTTATGAATGCCATATATATATATATATATATATATATATATATATATATATATATATATATATATGGGTCTCCTTTAGATTACCGAACCGACACTTCACTGACACGCAGAAGACCGAGACGAAACGACCGACAGGTAAGTTGACCGAAACGGTGATTTGCTGACAGCTGAAAGATCAACAAGGGTAACGTGTGAGCACGACTCAGTAAGTGTGCGATAGTGACGGATTTAGGAGCGGTCAGGTAAGTGTGCGATATTGTGGGATTTTGGGTTAGGGTGTGGGAAAGGTGAGTGTGCGGCAGTGTCGGAGTTAGGGTTCGGGTAAGGTAAGTGTGTGATAGTGACGGACTGTAGTTTAGGGACGGGTTAAGTGAGTTAGGGTTAGGGTGCAGGTAGGTTAAGTGTGCGATAGTGACAGTCTTTAGGTGTAGGGGTGGGTTAAGTGAGTTAGGGTTAGGGTGCGGGTAGGGTAACTGTGCGGTAGTGTCGGACCTTAGGGTTAGGGTTTGGGTTAAGGTTAGTGGATATGTTATTGTGTGTCGTGTAGTTTACGTTGTTTGTGTCGGTGTAATGGTGTTCGGTTTTGTGAGTTGTCGGTGTTGTGTGTTTTCGGTTATTTGGGGTCGGTGTTTTGTGTGTCGGTGAATTGTCGGTTCAGTAATGTAAAGTAGACCCATATATATATATATATATATATATATATATATATATATATAAAACTACTTTAGTAGATTGAATTAACATAAAAATGAAATTTATATAACCAAGAAAAAAACATTGAAAGTTAAAAAGAACAATAACTTTAAAAAATGAACATTGCAAATCGAATCAAGAGCAATTTCTTCTTTACTCTAGTGGTAGTACATATTAGCATTCTCATTTTAGTAGTTTGTACTACGTATCATCAAAACATTATGGTGGATATTAGGTATCACTCTCTGTGCTGTCTACAGAACGAACAGCTCCCAAAAAGGTAAGTAAAAGTTTTGTTAGAAGGATGTGTACATCACTTACAAAAGAGTTTTAAAAGTCAGAAATAATATTCATGTAAGCACAAAGTGAGAGATAGATGTAAAGTTAGTGCAATAACTACATGTGTGTATAATGGAGAGTTTATTAAAGCTATAGCAATACTTTTGAATTCTTAAAATAGAAAGTTGAATAAAAATACAGGTATATCTCTTTAAATTACATTGTGGTTGATGGCAATTTCTGCAGAATGCATTGAACACTTTTGAGTTAATAATCTGTTTTTATGAATTTAAGGAATATGTTTTTTCTGCTGCTTTTCCAAACAGTATCTAGGGTAAAAGTAGAAATGTATAATATCTGCAACTTCTTTTTCGGTGTTATGTATTTCATTTTTTTTTAGTTCTCATTCTTTTTAACATCATGGTTTTCTACTTGGTTATGTAAATTTTAGTTTTGTGTCAATTCGATGAGCTAAAGTAGATCCATGTATATGTATGTATATAAATATATATATATATATATATATATATATATATATATATATATATATATATATATATATGGGTGTGTGTGTGTGTGTGTGTGTGTGTGTGTGTGTGTGTGTGTGTGTGTGTATATATATATATATATATATATATATATATATATATAAATAGGCATATTGGTGAATGGAACAAAGGGGATGAGGAAGTGATGGGCAGGTATGGTGTTAAGGAGAGGAATTCAGAAGGTCAGATGGTAGTGGATTTTGTGAAAAGGATGGACGTGGCTGTGGTGAATACATATTTTAAGAAGAGGGAGGAGCATAGGGTGACATACAAGAGTGGAGGAAGATGCACACAGGTGGATTATATCCTACGCAGGAGGACCAGTCTGAAGGAGATTGGAGACTGTAAAGTGGTGACAGGAGAAAGTGTTGTTAGGCAGCATAAAATGGTGGTCTGTAGGATGATGTTGGTGATCAAGAAGAGGAGGACAAGTGTAAGAGCAGTGGCAAGGATCAAATGGTGGAAGTTGAAAAAGGGTGATTGTAAGGTGGAGTTCAGAGAAGAGTTAAAACAGCCACTGGGGGGCAGTGAAGAGTTGCCGAATAGCTAGTTAACTATAGCAGAGATGGTAAGGGAGACAGCTAGAAAGGTGCTTGGTGTGACATCTGGACAGATGAAGGAGGACAAGGAGACATGGTGGTGGAATGAGGAAGTACAGGAGCGTATACAGAGAAAGAGGTTGGCAAAGAAGTGGGATTGTTACAGAGATGAAGAAAGTAGACAGGAGTATAAGGAGATGAGGAGCATGGCAAAGAGTGAGGTGGCGAAGGCTAAGGATAAGGCATATGGAGAGTTGTATGAAAGGTTGGATACTAAAGAGGGAGAAAAGGACCTGTACCGATTGGCTAGACAGAGGGACTGAGCTGGGAAAGATGTGCAGCAGGTAAGGGTGATAAAGGATAGTGAGGGATATGTACTCACAAGCGAGGAGAGTGTGTTGAGCAGATGGAAAGAGTACTTTGAGGGGCTGATGAATGAAGAGAATGAGAGAGAGAGAAGGTTGGATGATGTGGGGATAGTGAATTAGGAAGTGAAACAGATTAGCAAGGAGGAAGTACGGACAGCTATGAAGAGGATGAAGAATGGAAAGGCTGTTGGTCCAGATGACATACCATTGGAAGCATGAAGGTGATTAGGAGAAATGGCAGTGGAGTTTTTAACCAGATTGCTTACTGAAATCTTGGAAAGTCAGAGGATGCCTGAGGAGTGGAGAAAAAGTGTTTTGGTGCCTATTTTTAAGAATAAGGGTGATGTGCAGAGTTGTAGTAACTACACAGGGATAAAACTGATCAGTCACAGCTTGAAGTTATGGGAAAGAGTAGTGGAAGCTAGGTTAAGAAGGGAGGTGATGATTAGTGATCATCAGTATGATTTCATGCTGGGAAAGAGCACTACAGATGCAATGTTTGCTCTGAGACTGTTGATGAACAAATATAGGGAAGGTCAGAAGGAGTTGCATTGTGTCTTTGTGGACTTGGAGAAAGCATATGATAGGGTGCCTAGAGAGGAGTTGTGGTATTGTATGAGGAAGTCAGGAGTAGCAGAGAAGTATGTAAGAGTGGTACAGGATATATACGAGGGTAGTGTAACAGTGGTGAAGTCTGCAGTGGGAGTGACAGATCCGTTTAAGGTGGAGGTGGGATTACATCAAGGATAAACTCTAAGCCCTTTCTTATTTGCAATGGTGATGGACAGGTTGACAGATGAGATTAGACAGGAGGCCCCATGGACTATGATGTTTGCAGATGACATTGTGATCTATAGTGAGAGTAGGGACCAGGTTGAGGAGTCCCTGGAGAGGTGGAGGTATGCTCTAGAGAGTAGAGGAATGAAGGTCAGCAGAACTAAGACAGAATATGTGTGTGTGAATGAGAGGGAGGATAAGGATAGAGGAATGGTGAGGATGCGGGAGTAGAGTTGGTGAAGGTGGATGAGTTTAAGTACCTGGGATCAACAGATCAGAGTAATGGCGAGTGTGGAAGAGAGATGAAGAAAAGAGTACAGGCAGGGTGGAATTGGTGGACAAGAGTGTCAGGAGTGATTTGTGACAGACGGGTACCAGTAAGAGTGAAAGGGAAGGTCTACAACAGGGTAGTGAGACCAGCTATGTTGTATGGGTTGGAGACGGTGGCATTGACAAAAATGCAGGAGTCAGAGCTGGAAGTGGCAGAGTTAAAGATGTTAAGATTTGCACTGGGTGTGACAAGGATGGACAGGATTAGGAATCAGTATATTAGAGGGTCAGCTCAGGTTGGACGGTTTGAAGACAAAGTCAGAGAGGCGAGATTGCATTGGTTTGGACATGTGCTGAGGAGGGATGCTGGGTATATTGGAAAAAGGATGCTGAGGATGGAGCTGCCAGGTAAGAGGAAAGAGGAAGGCCTAAGATAAGGTTTATGGATATGGTGAGAGAGGACATGCAGGAGGTTGGTATGACAGAGCAAGATGCAGAGGACAGGAAGAAATGGAAACAGATGATCCGCTGTGGTGACCCCTAACGGGAACAGCTGAAAGAGAAGATATATGTATAAATATATATATATGTGTGTGTGTGTGTGTGTGTGTGTGTGTGTGTGTGTGTGTGTGTGTGTGTGTGTGTGTGTGTGTGTGTGTGTGTGTGTGTGTGTGTGTGTGTGTGTGTGTGTGTGTGTGTATATATATATATATATATATATGTATGTGTGTGTGTGTAATTATATGTTGCGTCTTTCGGCTTTTCCCGGTTAGGGGTCGCCACAGTGGAACTCCAGTCCACTAATGATTGGCAGTAGATTTTTACATGCCGAGTTGCCGGCCCTGACGCACAACCTTCAACGAAGGTGCGCCCATTCATGCATGTCTGCACACAGAAGACACTCTAGCTGAGAATCGAACAGGACAACGTCTTACTGTGAGGTGACAATGCTACCGCAGCACCACCACCGCAGTATATGTGTAATTATATAACATCTCTAAACCTACTTTATACCATTTCTGCCCTATCTAGTTCCTTTTCTCACTACCATTACTTTGAATTTCTAAAAACTATTCACATGACCTATTATCTATTTTACAAATCCATGAATCTACCTTTTCAAAGGCTCAATATTCAACATCTACTAATGCATAAGTATATTTTAGACAGTAACAGTTGCCTTTATTTCATATGAGTTTAATCTAGTCAGAAAATGTATATGCAGTTGTTAATGTATATTACTTAAAGTCTGTTCATGCATATTACTTAATGTTTAAAAATGTTTTTAATATGTTGGTGCATTTCTCCCTGAAACTCTGCTAAAAAGGAGTTTTTGACTAAACCCAGTCAGACAAACACAGTAAACAAAAGCAGAATAACATAAAACAAATAAATGATGTGGTTACCAAATGAATAAATACAAAAATAAAAAGATAAAAAGATACTGTTATCCTTTTGGGATTTCCCTTGTCACGGACCTGTGCTGTAGCATAGTGGGTTTGCAGCTATCATACACACTGTCATGTCATGCTGCTTAAATCATTGCAATCAGACACCTACTACACACACGCTTTGCTAATTGATTAATGAACCTATTGCCATCTGGCAAGAGGAGAACTTATTGCAATATGGATGCATGTGCATGGCACTTTGTAAAGGTGGTACTTCAGGAGCCCTATAGGACTGTTCCATGACTGCAGGAAATTATGCTGCTCTTGATAGTGACTTCATGGAATTCCCAACTACATGATGTATGACAGTTAAAAACTTGTTCAGGATGTGATGAGCTGGGAACTGGGATACTCCTACTGTGACATCCTTATGGCATCGGCATAGCCCAGGTGCAAGTATTCCCAGCAATAGGTACACTTTTGTTTCAAGATGGATAGTATTAACCTCTGTTGCATGGACTTATGTCTACTACACAAAAGTCATTTACTACCACCACCTACCTTTCTTTTCAATACTTATTGATAACGTCATAGTCAAACAGTTGGCCAAGCAGAAGTTACTGGTAACACTTAGCAGAGTGTCACCTTCCTGAGAGGTGTGCAGTGGTTGGTATTGGCTCCTCTTAAATCAACATTAACATATACAGCACCAAATACCATGAAGAGAAGCATTCACTAACACAGAGTTTTGCCCATCAATGACATGCATCTGAGAACGGTGTAGTGTACATGTTTTTCTTTCACATTTTTTTTATTTGGACATTGTTTGGGTCCATGACTTTACAGAATTGTATGTTTAGTCCTCAACATCTCACAGCTTACTCTGCCTTTCCTCATGCTTAGTTTTCTGCAGCTTCCATATTACTTTGCCCCCTAGGAGTACTTTGTTTTAGAATAAACTAATCAAGACAGTGAATGACCTCTCTCCCAAGAATACATGAATCATAACAAGATGCAAGTGTAGTAATTTGTACTTTTGGTTTACTAAAAGATGAAAAGGCCAAAAAAGTATCCTGTCACATTACTCCAAAATTTCACGGGAAACAAAATGGCTGTTTTAAGGCCTTTCATGCATAGTTTTCTAAGAATAACAAATTCTTCCTGTCTTGGATTACTTAAAAAGTATGATCCTCAAAACCCGTGAGAGAGAAGTCCCTGCAAACCACCTTCTTTTCTTTTGTATAGTCAGGAATAATAATATATTTTTATAGTCAAGGATAAAATTGCACAGTCAGGGATTTATAGAGGTAATGTATCTTGTGTAGTTAGAGATACAAATGTATCTTTATCCTTGATATCTTGAATTTTAGAACTATTTGTTTTACAAGATGAAGTTATTTTATTTATCATTGTCCTCATTCAGAACCAATACCAACTGGGTAAGCTCTTGTTTTGACAAATTTCAGTTAACAGTGCACTGTATTTTGTTTTTAAGTGGCTGGACTGTTAGAATTCAATCATTTTTTTCTCTGCTGACAGAAAAGATAACCAGGTTAGTTCAAGAGTTTTGATTGCTTGGGAGCAGTTTATAAATGTAATTGCGCTTGGTTATTGAGTTCTGAGATTTTTTTTTTTTTAATCATCAGCACTTGTTTTAAATCTAGTGCTCATATACAGGGCTAGACTGTGTGCAGTATAATTGCAACATCGAGTATATAGACACATGTGATTTGATCTGCCTACTTGTTTTGTGTTTGTACTATTCTCCAAAATTTTTGAGTTTGTCCTCCTCAGTGAGTGAGTTTCCCCCCAGCTGTACTGTATGTCATGGTGTGATTTAACACCACAAGCTATTGCTCCACTACTAATTGAAGCTAGTCAATTCCCTTAGTTTGTGGAACCACATGACTGTTCTATCCACCAATAAAAGCAGGGTATTGGTGTGTAATGGTGATGGAATCTCGGTAGCTGCTTTTATTAATGTGATTCCCTGTATTCTCCAGTTTTCCAGGTCCCCAATTGTTCTCTTCCTTCACTTTCTAAATACAAATACACATTCAGTGTATTTCCCCCACAAACCACCTACTCCTTTAAATAGCTGTGCTCATCTACTACTCCACCTATTAAAATTAACCTACTTAGTCTATGCAAATACTTTAACCTGTGCACCTTTCCAAATTTAAATTAAGTTTAGCTATTTATTTACATTTACCTTACTGGTGCACTTCTCCATCTAGCACTGGAATCACTGAATATAATAAAAGATCTGCCATATTACTTTCATTCTATTGCTAACCACTTAACACAGTGCACATGGGTAGTGTAAGAATTTCATTATGCTGCCTGATATGACTCTGTCTGTGAGAGGCACAAATACTTATCTTATTTGGAGAGATCCATCTTACTTAAAACTATGCACAATAAACATTATAAACTCACACCCTCACCTCTATCATATTCATAATAAAACACATTAAAATGTTGTATGCCAAGGCCATTAAATAATCTCTACTTAAGCCTACTAGAACTAGTAAGAAAAGATCTCATCAGAACTTCTTCAACACATCTCATTCATACACACAAACAGCATTAAGTTACCATGAGTCAGATTGCTCTCAGTTTTGTACTCCTAAACATTCTACTATCAATAATGGCTTAGTCATTGGTACCTCAGCTGTCAGGCATGCATATTCGCCACTCAGAAGGCTGGACAAAGATAGGGTTACAGTCAGTTGCCTTTTAGGTACCAGGATTTCTTATGTTCCAATGGTCCTAAAGAGCCTATCCCAGGACAAATATGACTAAGGCATGGCAGCACTCCATGTGTAAGTGAATGACCTGGGATGCAAAATCCTGAAGGACATGCAGAGAGACCTGTCATAACTTTCGAAGCATGTGACAAGTACAGGTAAAAATCTGGCCCAGTATGGAATCCTAATAAAAACATAAAGGCAACTGAAACATGAAGAACTAAAGAACAAATGCGTGAATAAACATAAAGCGCACAAACTTATTCAAAATGCTTTTCGTCCAGCTTTGTAGCCAAACTTCTTCAGACAACATTAAAAACTACAACCAGCATACATTTATACATCTCCCAATTAATCATGTGTTCAAATCAATCAACTTTTAAAAGAGGTACAGTCCTAAAAACAATAAAATATAACCTCCCTAACAATAAGAATGCTGAAATAAGAATACTGTAATAAACAATTAAACTATGTGTGAAAGTGTGTATATGTGTTTAGATGTATATATGACATATTAAAAATTTCCATACAACAATTGCATCCACACATATAAAAACTCTAAAAGGCCTTAATTTGTATAATGTAAAAGAGTTATAGCCAATTTACCGTAAAAGACTTCTTAATTTTAAAATACAAGACACAGATACCTTGTCATTCAGCCCAGGAGCCCTATAAGATTGTAATTTCAACTGCCAAATCAATTATTGTCTCTCCAAGAGTAACTGAAATTGGCCGCCTTTAAAGTCTGGAAGGATTTGATCTAAAACTTTAAATACAAAAGAATGAGTAGGGTGTTGGTTGCAACGCCTGGCTAGAGCATTCTCCATCTTACTTTTCCTTATACTGTACAAATGTTAATAAATCCTGTCTTTAAACTTCCTGTCAGTCTTGCCCACATAAAATGCAGGGCAAAACTGGCAAGAAGCAAGATATACCACTGATTTAGAAGAACAAGAATATCTTCCTTTAATTTTGTAAACCCTGTTGTTGATAGTAACACTGGCCCCAGTTGCCAAATACCTGCAAAAATTACGCAACTCACATTTAAATATCCCATCTATTCTACAAGACACTTTCTTACTCATTTCTATTATGTTCTTCAAGTTATTGCCTCTTTTATATATTACTGAAGGCCTATCACCTAACCTTACTGTTAAATCCATCTCAAAAGTGAACAAACTCAGTTTCTTTGCAAAATTAACCTTATTGCATTAGCCTCCAGACTGAACGATGTAATGAAGCTCATTGAAAATTTTGACTTTTGATCTTCTGAGCAGGTATTAGTAGAAAGGGGAATGTGGCCAACTAATACACATTCTCTTATATTGAGTGTACTGCTCTGCCCTGTTAAAATGTGCTTGTATATACCTGCTCTCCTTTTATTTTGGACCTCTTTAATAATGTCTAGTATCAGAACTTCAGGGTACCCTCTCATCAGAAACATTCCCTTAAGTACCTCGCATTCCTCAAAAAATCTATCGTCCTCTGTGCAGCACGGACCATTTGACCCTTTACTACAGATTTTTTCTGGTACTGGGAGTGAGCGCTCGTATAATGTAGCATAGCATTAGTGTAAGTTTCCTTACGATAAATACTAGCCACAAAATGTCTATTAACAACATCCTTCCTCAATTCTACATCTAAATAAGCTATTCTTTGGTCAGCAAACGTATGTGTGAATTTCAAAAAATCAGTGCTGTTGTTAATTCCTTCCAAAATAGTATCTACCTCTAAATTGTCCCTGTCAAACAAAATGAAGACATCATCTAAAAATCTAGTGTAAAACTTCACTTTAGTTAGGGTTTCAGGTACATTCAGTACATACTGGTGTTCCCATTGGGCCATTACTAAATTAGAAAAACTGGGCCCACATGGAGAACCCATAGCCACCCCCACCTTTTGCAAGTAGATGTCATTGTCAAACATCACAAAGTTATTGGCTAAAATCATGTCTAGAAGTTCTTGTACCAAACGCACTTCCCTATTATCTGCCCCATGGGCCAACATCCGTTCCACTACCCATTCAATACCTAAATTATGAGGTATTGAAAAATATAAGTCAGTAACATCAACAGTCAAAAATCTTATATTATCCTGATATGGACAATGCTCAATGGCTGCTAAGAAGGACCATGAGTCTTTACATATCTGGGTCTCTTTCTTTACATATTTTTTTAATATATTGTCGACCAATTTAGCCATAGCGTAGGTGATGGAAGACCTAGCATTTGCCAAAGCTCTCATTGGAGGTATCATGGTGCTTTTATGCAACTTGGGAAATCCAAATAAAGTAGGGATTTTAGGTGAAGCCACTGTTAAATAGTTCAACGTTTCCAAATCTATAGTTCCTTCTAAAAACAAGTTGTTCAAACAACCGTTGATACGTCTATAAGCAATATTCAATTAATTGATACTGGATACTTCATAAGTGTTGCCACTTAATACACTCTTCATCTTCTCATTGTAATATTCTATATCCGTTAAGACCAAACCCCCACCCTTATCTGGTTTCAAAACCCACTGGTAACAATTTAAATGCTTGCAACGCTTCTATTTCCACCACGGACATATTAGAAACACTGTAATTAGACTGGTTTCTACATAAACTCCTAATGTCCGTTTCACAAAGATATTCAAACAAGGACAATAACAGGTGTGTGGGGGGATTGAACATACTAGGCACCCTCATATTACTATTTATAGTGTCATTTCTTCCTAAAAGTACAGCCAGATTCATTCTTCGCATAAACAATTTGAGGTCTATTAAAGTCCTAGGTAAATCGAAGTGCTGAGCTGGAACAAAATTCAAAGCTTTAGAGAAAAGCTCACACAGTTCTACACTGATGGTGTGACTAGAAAAATCATATATTTTAAAATCACCATTCTTGTTGAACATAATTCTTAAGTGGCTACCGTTTATTTCTTCGCTCTGCTGATCTCTTGTTGTTGTTGTTGCAATTGTTCTGTCCTCTCATGTTGTAACGTTTCTGATGATTATGGCCCCTGTTGGAAAAAAAACTTTGTTCACTTCCTCTAGGATTATCTGAATGTTCAAAAGACTCGTTTACATTTAGTAATGACTGGCAATCCTCTTCCCTACTACGACCTCCTGGATTACCAGTGCTGCACTCTCCGATGTAAATCTGTGTTCCATTCTGCATTTGTTGACATTGTTACATTGAAGAGGTGCTTGTCATTGCCTTGTAAAACTCCTGTCTTGTGAAGAGGGAGGAAAAGACAGGATTTATGAACATTTGTACAGTATAAGGAAAAGTAAGATGGAGAAGCCCTAGCCAGGCACTGCAACCAACACCCTACTCATTCTTTTGTATTTAGAGTTTTAGATAAAATTCCTCCAGACTTTAAAGGGGGCCCGTTTCAGTAACTCTTGGAGAGACAAAAATTGATTTGGCAGTTGAAATTACAATCTTATAGGGTTCCTGGGCTGAATGACAAGGTATCTGTGTCTTGTATTTTAAAATTAAGAAGCCTTTTACGGTAAATTGGCTGTAACTGTTTTACATTACACAAATTAGGGCCTTTTCGAGTTTTTATATGTGTGGATGCAATTGATGTGCAGCAGGTAAGGGTGATAAAGGATAATGAGGGAAACATACTCACAAGTGAGGAGAGTGTGTTGAGCAGATGGAAAGAGTACTTTGAGGGGTTGATAAATGAAGAGAATGAGAGGGAGAGAAGGTTGGATGATGTGCGGATAGTGAATCATGAAGTGCAGTGGATTAGCAAGGAGGAAGTAAGGATAGCTATGAAGAGGATTAAGAATGGAAAGGCTGTTGGTCCAGATGATATACCTGTGGAAGCATGGAGATGTTTAGGTGAAATGGCAGTGGAGTTTTTAACTAGATTGTTTAATGAAATCCTGGAAAGTGAGAGGATGCCTGAGGAATGGAGAAAAAGTGTTTTGGTACTGATTTTTAAGAATAAGGGTGATGTGCAGAGCTGTAGTAACTACAGAGGGATTAAATTGATCAGTCACAGCATGAAGTTATGGGAAAGAGTAGTGGAAGCTAGGTTAAGAAGGGAGGTGATGATTAGTGATCAGCAGCATGGTTTCATGCCAGAAAAGAGCACTACAGATGCGATGTTTGCTTTGAGAGTGTTGATGGAGAAGTACAGAGAATGTCAGAAGGAGTTGCAGTGTGTCTTTGTGGATTTAGAGAAAGCATATAACAGGGTGCCTAGAGAGGAGTTGTGGGATTGTATGAGGAAGTCGGGAGTGTCAGAGAAGTATGTAAGAGTGGTACAGGATATATATGAGGGTAGTGTGACAGTGGTGAGGTCTGCGGTAGGAGTGACGGATGCATTTAAGGTGGAGGTGGGGTTACATCAAGGATCAGCTCTGAGCTCTTTCTTATTTGTAATGGTGATGGACAGGTTGACAGATGAGATCAGACAGGAGTCCCCGTGGACTATGATGTTTGCAGATGACATTGTAATCTGTAGTGAGAGTAGGAAAAAGGTGGAGGAGACCCTGGAGAGGTGGAGATATGCTCTAGAGAGAAGAGGAATGAAGGTCAGCAGGACTAAGACAGAATATATGTGTGTGAATGAGAGGGTGGGTAGAGGAATGGTGAGGATGCATGGAGTAGAGGTGGTGAAGGTGGATGCATTTAAATACTTGGGATCAACAGTTCAGAGTAATGGTGAGTGTGGAAGAGAGGTGAAGAAGAGAGTACAGGCAGGATGGAGTGGGTGGAGAAGAGTGTCAGGAGTGATGTGTGACAGACAAGTGCCAGTAATAGTGAAAGGGAAGGTCTTCAAAAGGGTAGTGAGACCAGCTATGTTATATGGGTTGGAGACAGTGGTATTGACAAAAAGGCAGGAGTCAGAGCTTGACGTGACAGAGTTGAAGATGTTAAGATTTACACTGGGTGTGACAAAGATGGACAGGATTAGGAATAAGTATATTAGAGGGTGAGCCCAGGTTGGAAGATTTGGAGACAAATCCAGAGAGGCAAGATTACGTTGGTTTGGACTTGTGCTGAGGAGGGATGCAGAGTATATTGGGAAAAAGATGCTAAGGATGAAGCTGCCAGGTAACGGGAAAAGAGGAAGGCCTAAGATAAGGTTTATGGATGTGGTGAGAGAGGACATGCAGGTGGTTGGTGTGACAGAGCACGATGTAGAGGACATGAAGAAATGGAAACAGTTGATCTGCTGTGGCGACCCCTGATGGGAGCAACCGAAAGAAGAAGATATACATCTAAACACATATACACACTTTCACACATGGTTTAATTGTTTATTATAGTATTCTTATTTTAGCATTTTTATTGTCAGGGAGGTTGTATTTTACTGTTTTTAGGAATGTACCTCTTTGAAAAGTTGATTGATTTCAACACATGATTAATTGGGAGATGTATAAATGTATTCTGGTTATAATTTTTAATGTTGTCTGTAGAAGTTTGGCTACAAAGCTGGACGAAAAGCATTTTGAATAAATTTGTGTGCTTTACATTTATTCATGCATTTGTTCTTTAGTTCTTCGTATTTCAGTTGCCTTTACATTTTTATTTGAGTTTTGTTTTTCGTTGCCAATATGGAATCCTACCTTCACCAAGAATGATGCCTAGCTACAAAGATAATGAGCTTCAACAGCTGGCTGAATAGCTAATGTCATTTCAGAGGAATCTGGATCTGCGTGTCAGCATGATCCAACTTGCTTCTCATGGGATAAGATGATTAATAGTCACATTAACTTCAGCTGGCCTGTACCTCGAGCTCAAAGTTCCACATGTACCTGTTTTTAAGCAGATTCCAGTTAAAAGACATTTCAACATAAAAAAGTCATCTAAAGGTTATTTTTTTCATCAATGAAGTCTCATCTACAAGCTGCCTGATCTTCAAGCTCTCCTGCATCTAGAACATATGCACATTAGTGTGATAACCAATAATGGCTTAAATGGAAAGAAGGCACTCCCTCCATACCTTGGGTTTATACCTACCATAACTTCAGGCATGATGGAAGCCTTGAACATTTCTCCATACTTGTCGGGGATCATATCCTTTCCAGACAGATTGTCAGAGACCCACAAACAGAGCTCATAGAACTCCAGTTCACCATAAAGAAGACAGACTACCAACTTATAATCTGCTACAGGACACCCTATAGAACATCAATGTCAAACATCAAATCTCCTGACCTCTGTGGACACAGGAACAAGTGCTATCATGGATCCAGAAGATAGGGCAAGTCTAGTTGGTCGAACAAGTGGGACTGGCATTCTCATCTTGTGACCTTCTAGTCATGTGAATTAGCAGTTTGACATTGTTACGATCACTAAAAACCATAGTAAACCACAATTAAATATACACTCTGTTATCCTTAGCATTTAAGAGATTCTCAGTTTTGCTGTGGGTTAGAATGTGCTCTGTGCTGACAAATGAATAAGCAGTTTCTGTTTTTTATCTTTTCGTATCTGCATTGTAGACACATAACTTAGGTACCTAGCGTACATATTTTTGGTTGGTTGATCAGTTAATGCTTATCAAGGCTTACTGCAAATGCTGTCTAACTGGCTAATACAATGCTGATTGCCTAGGCAGTAGGCAAGGCTCAACAGCAGTACATGTGTGCATGCCCGAATACACACAGACATATACATATATGCACATGCACATGCACACAAATGCACACACACACACACACACACACACACACACACACACACACACACACACACACACACACACACACACACACATATGCTTGCACACATACACATGCACTCATGCTCAAACGTGTGCATTCACACACAACACACACACACACACACACACACACACAAAGTTTTAATTGTAAAATTACATTATTAAAAATTAAAGTATTAAATTATTATTGTTCTTATTATTGAATAATTATCAAATTAAAAATGTAATTAAAATTAAAATTGCAAAGTTTTAATTGTAATTTTATATATATATATATATATATATATATATATATATATATATATATATATATATATAAAGTTTTACATTTAAACATGCTACTTTAAATTACACTCCACAGCAGAGTTTTAAAGGTTATATTGCTGCATGTGTTTGCCAGTAGTTAATTGGGAAGAGGATTTACAGAGTAGGTGACTTTGGTACAGGACAGTAGTTAAGAATTAAGATGTGATGTTAAATTTGTGGTCTGCACTTTTGCATGGTGGAAGCAGAAAAAACGATGTTGGTGAAGTGTTTTTTTAATTAGGCATTGATGTCTTTTCATGATTCTCACAGTTTACAGTATACAATTGATTTATGCAACAGGTGTCTATAGTTAATTTATTATGATGTCTTGTTTACAGATATTTTTTCTGAAATCACCCAAGGAAAAGGAAATTACCTTGACATATGCAGCCAAGCATAAATAAATAAAATAATGCTCTGACAACATTAGGAATGCATATGAGGTCTAATGGAGAAGCCATTTATTGTATAAGATCATTAAATGATGTAGTAAATGCAGTCATAGTACATTCCAAGGGTAGGTACTGCATGAGAGAATGTACCTTACCAGGAAGTACTAAATCATTTTACTAGTTTCTTCACATTGTTGTTGTGCAGTCAATACCCATTTCATTACTAAAAGTGGATGGGTCCTTTATGAATTTGTTCGTTATATAGTCGCAATGGCAGGTTACTGGAATGTGGTGTTTCGTGCAATAATTATCAAGGAAAATTACTTAAACTCTAATTATGACTCAAAACATGAGATTTTTATTATACTGATGTACTTTTATCACTTGACTAAAGCTTATGGAGCTCTTGTCCTAATTTGTAAGGAATTTTCATTTTATTCTACTTGATGTTAATCATAGTTCCAATCATTTTTCTTAACGTAAGTACTATTTTCAGTGTTAGGAAAGTCTCAGTTCCAAAGAGTATATCTTGTGTTAAGTTTTTATTTTACTTTATTTCAATTTTTAATTATTTCTATTTTACATTTGTTTACTGGATTAGTGCAGTGTGATCTTAGCAGACCATTTACAGCCACAGTCTGGGTGAGTATATCACAAAGCAAAGAAAAGATAAAGTGATATACAGTGTAATAAAGAGTTACAGACATACATTTCTATGCAGACTTTAAAGATTTAAGCAACCATTACACCTGGCAAATTGAATGGCAATGTAAAAGCAAGGTCGATACAAAAGTAAGCAATGCATAGGTTGTAATTTTGTATTCTGTATGAGTGTTGTTTCAAACTAGGTTAATTAACTAGCTTAATTAAACTAGAAGAAGAACAGAGGATGGAGAAAAGGACAAAAAGAGATGGGGAGGTATGGAAGATTTAAAAATGAGTAACATTTCAACAGAGTTGCCAAGATGACAAATTACAGGCCAAGAAGTAAACAGAGATAGGAAAGGTGATGGGGGGTAAGTGGTGTGATGGGATTGGTGGCATTTGACTAAAGTTTATGTAACTAGGTATTTCCTAAGTTCAGTTCTAAACTCTGTGTATGAAGGGAGCTCTCACAGGTAGGTTGGTAGTAATTCCTAGCGTTTATGGACCAGTGTGGAGAAAGCATAAATGGAACAGTGCAGTTTAGTGGGAGTTGTGTCCAGATTTGGAGTGGATTGTGAAAGATGTCATAGGTTGCATGATGACATTTTAGGAAAAACTGCATTTTAGATATGAGAGTGAGATGTTAGGGCTTGTAGAGTAAGGAGGCCAGCAAGAGGTCAGATCTTTGCTTGACAGGCAGCCATCTGGCTATAGAGACAGTTTGGCAGTGATGTTCTTGATGAGTTTGTGGTGAATCAACATATATTACTGAGGGTAATTTGTAGGGTGGTTGTGTTTTTCTTTAATGCTGTGGCAATGATGGGCAGCCTATATTTTAACTGGGCAAGTAGAAATCCTTTGCCTATGGCTACCCTTGCTGGAGTTGTCTTATAGGTGGGAATAAAAAAGTAGCAAGTTAATTTCTTACATGGTTTTTCAATGTAGTTATGGAAAGTAAGAGTTGAGTAAAGCCAGATTCCAAATTATTTTAATGAGGTGGTTATTCTATGAGGAAATTGTTTATATATGTGATGGGAAGTGTCTTCAGAGTTTTGATGAGCTTTTAATGATTGTCTAATAGCATTGATTGTGTTTTATAATATTTAATAAAAGCCTGTGCTGTAAAAAATATTGCTTTTGTAAATAGAGATTGCTTTCGAACTGAGTTAGTATTCTAGGGTGCAACTGGATGGATATGAAGATGATTATGTAATCTGCATATAAAATGATAGGAAAGTTGGAAAGGAAATCCTTACATTAGGACAGGAAGCTTCATTACTTCCAGTTTCTATTAGTTTTCTTACTAGCAGTGAACAGTCAGTTAGGTCCAATGATTTTTTTTTTTTTAATTTCTGAAAATGCCCCATACAAATGTCCCAACATATCCTTGATTAGCATGTCTCTGGTTTATTCATATGCAAAATATAAGGGCTAACAACTACCATAGGAATGTAAGGCTGGGATTCTTAATATCCTCATAGATCAATAGCCTAGTAAGTACCTGTGGATTTATGAACCAGTGAAGACTGCACTGATAAGATTTCCTTTCTCCTTCTTGTTCAAGAGTTCATCAGTTATGCTCC
The DNA here is from genome assembly GCF_019279795.1 of Protopterus annectens. Lineage (NCBI taxonomy): Eukaryota > Metazoa > Chordata > Ceratodontiformes > Protopteridae > Protopterus > Protopterus annectens. The sequence goes on along the minus strand of NC_056727.1, from coordinate 508,385,545 downwards.
AGAAAGCTGTCATGGTATTGTGACCACCCCCAGAATGTGTGTTGCTGTTTATAGAGAAAGTGATGGATATTGTCTGTCAATTGAGTGTAGATTATTTTTTTCCAGGATTTTTCCAAGTGTGGGAAGTAAAGAAATAAGCCAAATGTGGGAGACTTTTCTGGTTTCTATAATAGCAACAAAAAGATGTACAGCAAGCCGACAGAGCTCGGAATCAGCGCACAAACGAAGCAAATAAAACTAATCACCATACACAGAGTGCTGACCCCTGATGGCACCAGCTCCAAGATAAATCCTCAGTAGCAAGTAAAACGCTGAAAAAGTTCAAATAATCCAAGTCAGATCAAATCCGATATAAAAAAGCTTTAATTGATCAACATAAGTAAGCGCTTTCACCCGAAGGCTTCATCAGACATTTTACAAGGTACAAATAATTCATTGGAACTTAAATAACCCTCCTTTCAAATTCATTGGTTAAAAGACTAATTGTCTGAATGTATACTCTTAAAGCACTGGTGCCATCAGGGGTCAGCGCTCTGTGTATGGTGATTAGTTTCTGGTTTCTATGTTTAGGAAGTATTATTATGGGTTCTTTCCCAATGTTGAGTATGAGGATGTTGTTTATTAGAAAGATATTATAAGTAATGGCAAAGGGAGTGTTTTTGAAGTGTTTGCATAGATAGATGAATCAAGGTTAAATGTTGTCTGAACCATATAAAGATTCAGTGGGAATCTGAACTAGCAGAGCTGCTATATCTTTGAATCTGATATATTTAAAGTAGACAGAAGGAAGGAAGGAGCATGGGGGTGGGGGGTGGGCAGGACTGTAGACTTTGGGTAATTGTTGAATTCAGAGAGAAAGTCTAAGGTTGTGAGATTTGTGTTGTTGCATCAGTCTTGTATAAATACTTACTATATAGCACCATAATATTTCTCCATAATCTATTATGACATACAAGCTCAATCTTGTAAGTTAATAACTCTCTGATAACATATAGAACAATCTTTCTGGGAACAGACACAGGACTATATTGACCTAAAACTGACTTATGATCTGACTGTAATAGACTATCTTTAAATTAATCCAAGCATTATTATTATTATCATGATCATCATCAAGGAAGTGCTGCAGCAAATGACAAATTAAAGAAGCTTATTAATGAAAATGATAAATAATTAACCCCAGACTAGGGAACATTTAAGATTATGATACAGGAGAAACTCATTCAATGTTATAGTCCCTACAGGTACAGCAATATAACTGTTCCAAGAGATGAAGCCTATCAAATATCACTGATAGGGATTAGGTACCCTCTAAACATTTAAATAACATCATTAAGCTAACAAAACTAAATAAAGGGATCCTTGCCAACTCACATAATAATTTACAAGTAACAGGCAAATATCAGTCTATCAATCACTCAGTCATAGTCAATGAGTCTAAGTTAAAGGTAAAAAGGGTGTAAACACACTTAAGACAGAAACATTGGTAAAAGCAGACAGTGGACAACATGCATATTGGGGAAAACACACACAATTAAATAGATACAATTTAGGTATTATATGCATATTGAAATGTTCCTGTATAAAAGTGGGTCTTAAGCAACTTGCTAAAGGCTGCCAGTGTACTTCAGTCTAAAAGCCATGAAAATACTGCAGTTCACAGTTGCAGACCACAGGAATTAAAGGATCTATGTTTTTAATGTCTGCAAAATGTATCGTAAAACCGAGCCACAGCTCTAAAAGATTAAGTAGAGGGTCTTTTCTGGGTTGTAGGTCACAAGCTCAAATGATGTACAGCTCAAAAAAACCATGAGTAGACAACTGTATAATAGGCAACCAGTCCAGGTCTTACAGCACAGATGTAATAAGGCAGTAATGAAGGGTTCTGATCAAATGTATGCTACAGAATTATGTGAAATGGCAGGGACCTCAGTCAAGTTCTTATTCCTGCAACTCTAGATGAAGGATATCATAATAGTTAAATCAAGATGAGACCAAAGCATGTGGTACTGTGTTTAAGTCCTGAGCTGGATAAAGATGCTTAGTCTAAGCTATGGTCCCCTGATGGCAACAAGAGGACTTAACTGCACCTGATACCTGGTCCTGCAGACAGCCATCAAAATAACACAGGAACATAGGAACATTACTAGGCAAGTGATCAGAAGGACCATAATATGTCTAACTACGTACACCTTTAAGTGCATAGGATCATAGGTTACTAGGCTAATGGCCCTTACAAACCTAACCAAGAGTTTATCCCCAAAAAAGAAACCTCAGTCAGCACCTTTTGCCCCTGTCAGTGAGGGACACAGGTGGAAGCCCTGGGACAGATTTGTGGTTTTCCATCCACTCATCAAGGTTGCACTTGAAGAGGGTCAGTGAGGTAGTCTGTTTGACATGTATGGGAAGTCTATTCCAGAGGCAGGGCAGCCTCTGAGAGACAAATCTGTCTCTCCAGCAGGTTTTGTTGATTTTGCATGTTAGATTTAGGCCTTTCATGTAGGTAATGCATGAGAAGTTAGACTTACAGATAATGAGCATCTCTAGTAGAGCAGCAGGGTTTGATATTGCCTTGTAAGCGACACACAGATCATCTCTGGGCAATCTGTATGATACCGATTAGAGTAATAGAGATTTGAGCCTGTCCTGTTGGAGGTTATGGATTCTCTTTGTAAGGTATTTCTGTGGCCTTTCCAGTTGGTGCAGATGTTTACAGAGGTACATACCAAATGAGGCGTTCTACTCAATTATTGGCCTAATTAGTCCAATATACTCTTAAAGGTTCTTGCCACCCTATTTACTTAATAATGTCCACCTCCCAAATCAAGCAGTGCCATATGTGATAACCCTGCTATGAAGTTATGTCTACCCATCCAATCATCAAGAATAGCCTTAAAGGTAGACAAAATTGAACTTGCTTGACCTGTAATTGTAACCTCTTTCCTTAGACTGAGAATGCATTGAGTTAGAAACCTGCCCCTCCCATGAGTCTTGTATATTTCTGGTACCCTTACTACAAGTGTTTGTAGAGTCATTGGTTTTGTGAAAAAATTAGAAGTTTAAATAGGACTGTGTCTTTCAGGACTCAAAAAGTGAAACACAGGTCACCGTAGAGAAGCTAGTAGGTAACTGATTATAAAGCCAAATGTGCTAATCTATCAGTTTAGTTGAATGATTTAAAGCCTTTATTTATTTATTTTTATTTTTTGGTTAACAATCATTGTGGTCTTTCCAAATGAGTGCTATACCTGGATTTCTACATACCAGAGGGGGCACTTTATTTGATGATGGATATGATAAGGAAAGTGTACAATGATAAAATACCTTCATTGGATCTTGAAGATATACTCATGTAAATTAACTCTGCCAGACAGAAGGTTTTGCTATGGTTGAAACATTATGATCAAATGCCCATCTAAATACCCAGGTCTGTTATGACTGTATCTTTTGAAGAAGTGAGACACTTACAACATACAGCTCTTTTGACAAACGATACTATACTGCAATTTTTTGCATTTAGCTTGAGACTGTTTTCAGTGCTCTAGGTATGTGCATATTCCTGCCCTTTTTGGAGCAGTTTCATATCAGTGAATGAGTGGATAATAGTCTCCTTCTTGCAGTTATCAGCACACTTAGTCAAACACACTTCAGGGATATAGGCTTGGATGCCTGCAAACTAAATGCCAAACAGGAGGAAGCTCATCACTGACCCTGCAGAACTTCATTAGTTACAATTTTATGTTCAGCGAAGGAAACAGCAACTTTCCCTACCCAGGATCTGTTGGGGAGTGAAATCCTGTCCCTTTAACAACATCCACAAGTGGAAGCATGTTTACCAAGAAAAGTGAGACCCTAGAACGTAGCTCTGTCAGGCAACACAAGTTAGAGGTTGGTGTCTCCATGGTACTGAGAGACGATGGCCTGACTCTGACCCAGATGGCCAAGATTCAGTTATCAACTAAGCCCTAGAGGCTTTGACTAGGAAGCAAAAAGAATAATGAGACAAAATCAGCACCCTTCTTCCAGGGGCAGAGTTAAGGGTGCATTGTTTGTACTTGTGTGTGTGTGTGTGTGTGTGTGTGTGTGTGTGTGTGTGTGTGTGTGTGTGTGTGTGTGTGTGTGTGTGTGTGTGTGTGTGTGTGTGTGTGTGTGTGTGTGTGTGTGTGTGTGTGTGTGTGTGTGTGTGTGTGTGTGTGTGTGTGTGTGTGTGTGCGTGTGTGCGTGTGTGTGTGTGTGTGTGTGTGTGTGTGTGTGTGTGTGTGTGTGTGTGTGTGTGTGTGTGTGTGTGTGTGTCTGGATGTGTAGTCTTCTCTGGTGGAGGCCAGAGATGAATGCGGACATTAATGCCGAGCAAGGTAGTATGTCACAAGCCCTCTCACTGTTCCAATGCACTTCCAACTATTGGAACTTCACATATATGTGCAAAGAACAAAAGGGCTTGAGCAACATCCCGTGCAATAGCTGCTTTGATGACAGCCATGCTGCGGCCATACTCATTCCTCATAAGGACAGATGTGCAGCAGTGACAGCTGTTACAAGAAACATCAGTTACTTAAAAAAAAAAAAAAAAACAAGTCAGAGTATATGTATATATCCATATACTACATAATTAAAATCCCAATATATTATATCTATAGCCATCCATTCTCACCCTTTTTTCCCATGGGTTCATGGTGTCACTTCCACAGTGGCAATCATCTTGAGCCAAGGTTTACACTGCTGGGTGGCTAGCCCTGCCACATTAGTTCATTCACACCACTGACTTGCACACACACTCTCACCTATGGCCAATTTAGAGTGTCCAATCAACCTATTACATGACCACAGGGAAGACATGCAGACTGCGCACACAAGTCACCCCAGCCTAGAATAGCCACTATATATATATATATATATATATATATATATATATATATATATATATATGTGTGTGTGTGTGTGTGTGTGTGTGTGTGTGTGTGTGTGTGTGTGTGTGTGTGTGTGTGTGTGTGTGTGTGTGTGTGTGTGTGTGTGTGTGTGTGTGTGTGTGTGTGTGTGTGTGTGTGTGAGTGTGTGTGTGTTTATATATAGTATAACCACTAAATCTGAGGTGTCTACTCTGAATGGAAAATTAAGTCCATCCAGTGACCCATGGAGATACAGGCCTTTAAAAAAATCTATCACTCACCCAAATGTTGAGATCACCTAGAACTAACCAGTTGTGGTAAATCAGCACAAAATAAAGCAAGAACTTAATGAGCTCTTGTAGAGAAACATTCATGTTATCAACTGGAAATTGCATGAAAAAAAATAAGAGCTTATAGTTTGATCCTGTGGAAATTGAATTCATTGTTATTGTGGGGAAGTATTTATCCTGCCTGGAGCACTAAGCAACAGAAATCCTGGGGGCATAACAGACACCAAGTAAGGACTGAAGTTCTGGCCAACCTAAGCCTGTGGAATATTCACAGAATAAACATCATGCAGCAGGTCATAAATGACCATGCCATCTTGTGTATCAACCCTGCATTAGTACAGAGCATCCTACAATGAACAAGTGGTAAATGGGGTCCTGCTATTGTTTTGCAGTGACAAGCATGAATTCTAGTTATCTGAGAGGTAAGGAGAATTTCTGCCTCTGAGAAATTTCTTATCACTTTGTCACAAGTAACCATCATCATGGGATGGACACTCTGCTCGGGGCCATCGGTGTTTTTGCAGTCCACCCACTCAGCCACCTCACATAAAAAAATCAATGCTTTCTGCAAACATAAAACATGTTGAAGGTAGCAAGGCACAACAAATTGTTGGAAGAACCAAAGTAAGTAATGAGCATTTGTAAAACTTGTCATAAGAAAACAACAGCCAAATGATTAAAAATATTAATATACAGAATTTTGAAAATAAAAGCAGAGATGAATGAAACAGCTGTGGTCATTAGAGGCAGTGGAAAAAATTATAGCAGACAAAAAATAATTTATCACTAATTTATATAAAGTTACTACTGCTTTGGAGAGACATCACATGACCCACAAACGCTTAGAATCAGTTTAAGTTGGATGGAGGACCATTTTCCTCAGAGGAAATGCACAGTCAATTAACAGATACACTAGCCCAAATGTGTACACAGCTCACTCATGATAGAAGACATTATGACTACATCCTGTATTATTATTAATCAGCTGTACAACAAGGTAGACCATGGGGAGCTGTGATCATTCTCCAAATGTTTATTTAAAAAAGAAAGGAGAATCTCATTTGCATGGTTATTAGTTTCCAATCAGCAATAGTTTCTAACAATGAAGGTAAACCTGCTACTGCAAACTAAAATGTCCAGCCTCCACTTATTGAGTCTGTGTGAGCTCTCTGTAATGTTAGCTGTTCCTGCAATAGATTACCTCATTATCACAACATGGCAATGACTCTTGTCTGCCATTATGTCTTGGAGTGAAGCATTTTTTGAGGCAGTCTCAGACATAATGGAAGGCCACTGTGCAGCAGTGATAGCTCATTAAGGTGTACTACACCTAAGCTTCCTACCACTGCTGTGTTGTGTACAGTATTGTCTTCGTACGCAGTGCATCCCTACGTCCTGATCACAGGAGCTGCTGGTACATGTAAGCACACTTGACACTCCTATGCATTGTTCTGGAAAACCATATTCATGAACTTGAGTAATCCCCTGTGACAAGACATAATGTGTCAGATGTATATGCACACCTCTCCATTATGTGTATGAATGCTTGGGCCCATTTTAGATACTTTTGATTACATGCACATCTTTATTTCCAGCACACAACAGTTCTAGAAAGGATGATTTGTTTTCCTGTACAGTTCATGTAACCAGTAAGAAGTCTTTACTGCAACTTATTCAGATACTAAATAGTAACATCAAAACAGGCACTAAAGAAGGATGACACTCATTCCCCTATTTATTTAATTTGTACCCTGAAGCTTTATTTAGGGCATTCTACAAAAACTAAACATAGTAATAACAAATGTAAAACAAATGTACCATGCGGTTGTATGTAATAGCTTTTGTTTGAGACCACAAAATCAGTTCTGGTTATTCTTCTAGAGACATGACATGCTCCACTTAAAGAATTCCCAATCCCTCCAAGCTACACGCTCTAGGGACCTAAACCTTGTCACCTCAATAAACAGAACATGCCGGAGGGTTAGATCCCTGTCCTTTGAGACTTTCCATACTCTGGAATAAACTACCTATCTATATCAAACAAAGATCCTCATTAGCACTCTTCAAGTAAAATCTTGATGATTGGATGGGAACTAGGAAATTCACCCCGGGGATCACCTCTGTGGCTCTGCTCGACAGTGGCACAGGAAAATAATTTTCTTGGGTGGCAAAAGCCAAGGTACCTTTTTGGCTGGGCTTGTATAGGCCCCAAGGCCGATAGTCTAGTACCCATCTATGAACATAACATAACATCTACCTTTAAATAATTCTGTAACTATAAACTAAACAGTATAAACAGAGCATTCATTATCTCCATTTCGAATAAGACAGGCTTCTTTTCTGAAGACAGAGAATACAAGCTGTTATGGCTCACAATAACACCCTCTCCCGAAAGTTGCAGTTTCAGTATACTACGCTGTCTTCTGAGCTGGAACTTACATCCCATCCTCTGTCTTCTTTTTTATTTTTTATAAGGGACTTTAGCAAATTCCAATGCCATTACATGGAACACTGCCATCATCTAGTGGCTATTTGTAGAATTGCATTTGGAAAGTTTATAAGGTCCTTGCAGTTTTAAAGTACACTGTGTTAATTTTATCTAAACATGGCTAACAGTTTCCTTATGTAATAAGTCATCTGCACTGGCTAACGTAATGTTCAGGACTTGATGCTCAAGTCATAGTATCTATGCAGTCAGTATTAAATGAAAACTTAAGTTTTTTAACTACTTTCTTGTTTGTCATTATTATTTAGCCATTTTCACAATACTATCTTGTGCAACAGTTGTGCAAATACTATCTTGTGTAGCAGTTGTGCATCTGTAAACTAGACTTGACCTTTTACATAACAGAAAAAAGGGACAGATAACTAATTGTACAAATTAAATAATTAAGTTATACCAAACTGAGCACTTGACAAAAGCTGAAATAAAAGCCCATTTCATAAAACAAAGCTGACATCCACATACCAATGGCAGACAACATTACAAAGAAAAATAGCAAACGAAGCCAGAAGGTATGCAATAACTCCTGACCTCCTTGTCTTGTGACTGCTTGAGAGCATTCTGCTTCATTGGTTAAGTTGTTCACTGTTTTCTGTCATCAGCCTCCATCTTCTTAACTCTGTAGCATTGTACTTTGTTAAGTATTATCATGATCTGCCCTTCTCACTCACTGTGTGTAACAGAAAGAGCACTTTGGCTGGTACAGTAATTCTCATGTTTGGAGGTAGAGATAATCACAGCTGACATGTCACTGCTTCCTCTAATATGCTTTGATAATAGGTTAACCAAGAAAGAAAATATTGTACTCCGATCATAACAATATACTAATGGGGTTCTTATCCCAGCACATTAAAAGGAAGTGTAAAACAAAATGAGGACATGGGGTTCTAGGTTTTCCAGTCTTGTCTATTAGGTTTGTTTTCTATCATGTGAATGCACAAAAAATATAAGAATCCCATGTCACATACTGCAGGCATTATAAGTGATGAGTATAAAGTTATTGTTCTGTAGTGATAGTATGAAACAGTAAGTGATTTAAAGTCACACTGCATGTAGTGATACTGTGAAACTTTAAGTGATTTACAGTTACACTGAGTGTAGTGATACTGTGAGACTTTAAATGATTTACAGTCACACTGTGTGTAGTGATACTGTGAGACTTTAAATGATTTACAGTCACACTGCACATAATGATACTGTGAGATTTTAAGTGATTTACAGTCACACTGCACATAGTGTTACTGTGAGATTTTAAACGATTTACAGTCACATTGCATATAGTGATACTGTGAGGTTTTAAGTGATTTACAGTCACACTGCATGTAATGATACTGTGAGACTTTAAATGATTTACAGTGACACTACACATAGTGATACTGTGATATTTTAAGTGATTTACAGTCACACTGCACATACTGTGAGTGTCAAATCTCAAGAAGCAAGCAACATGATTGAGAGACTCACTTACTCTTTAGATAATTGTTTCTTCATTCTATAAAATCCTCAAAGTTCAAAGTTCAACCCACTTTTTCAGCTATCACAATAGTATGCTTAAACCTTGAACAGTGACATTCATTTAGAGTTACACAATATACAAAATTATTTCAATAAAAAATGTCACAGTTTTCCAACATGACCTACAAAAATACACACTTGGTACAGTATTAACAACATCACATATAGCATCATTTAATGTAGCATCATGAAAGTAGTTACAAAGGACATGCAGATGGGGTCAGAATGGAGAGATGAAATCAGAAATGAAAGCAGACTAGTATCACTGTATTGCTAGAACTGAATTCATCCTCAAGTTTTGCTGAGTACCTTCGTGTGAGGGACCCTGTTTTTACAAAATCTCAGCCAGGCAATATTGATATATAGACTGTACTTTATATATTACAGAGAACGATAGGTAAAAAATAAAAAAGGATAGGTGCAGGTCCCAGGATAAAATCATGCCCAGTCCTGGTGTGTATATTCACACCAGGATTGCGAAAAATGGCAGTGTAGAATCCTCAGGATATGGAAACGTTCCTAGCATAGACAGGTAAGACTCAGAGGGAGGATGAGTATACTCTTACAAGATTACTTAGGAAATCTGCTTTCCTGGTGATTATACTTTTGTAGGATGCAATGATTAAGGAGCAGCAGGTGGAGACATCTGAAGAGTATTTGTCATATGGTGATTCTCCGACCACTTCTATAGGAGACCCATATAAAAGTCCAGTTGAAGTTGTACAGCAAGGGAAAGAGCAGGATACAGTGGCATACTCTGAAGCAGGTAATGTTGTGGCATGTTGAGCCAATAGATCCCCATATGGAGGAATACCAGATGAAGCAGGATGCGTCTTGCAGGACGATGTTTTTGAACTTTCTGTAGACTACTCACAGGAAGAACAGAGCAAAGTAAATATTGTCAGTCTAGAAGAAAATGATTGACGGGAAGACCGGCTTGATTTAATAGAGATGGCTGGACATTATTAAGATAGATAAACTAGATTACAAAAAGTAAATAAGATCCAAAATGTTAGGATATTGGTAAAACAAATGAAGACAGTAATTAAGACTATTAAGAGAAATCCATATGATATAACAGAAATAGACAGGCTATATTATTGTGCAGTTAAACTAGCAATGGATAAAGTATTACCATAAAAACAGAGAGGAACAAAGGAAAGGAAAGGAACATGTGCAGTGCCACCTTGGAAGCATAGGGAAGAGAAAACTTAAAGCAATTAAGACAAGAAATATATAGAAAATGAAAATGATTGTCAAAAATACTTAGAAAGCTGGTTGTGGTTAAAGCAGTGCATAATATCAAAATCTGACCAGGGTTTATCATGCACTCTTTCCAATGATAAACTAAAAATATCAGTACAAGCACAAAATAAATGAAGAAATGCAGACAAATATAAAGGAAAAATACAAAATAAGTGACATATCAATGGCCCAAAAAGGTTTTAGAGAGAAATGCGAAACAAAGCTAAAGGAATTAAACCACCATCAAAATGAAGTAGGTGAACTCTGGACAAGTACTTTTGAAAACATTGCTGAACATAACAAAGATGCTGAATGGACAGAAGAATTAAAAGGAGCATTAATGAGCTGTAATGTAGAGGATATGAAATAGGATGAAGTAGCAACCAGAGAAATTGACACAAAATTAAGAAATTCTTCTAATTGGACCCCCACCCCCGGTCCAGATGCAGTACCAAACTTCTGATTAAACTTATTAACATCTTTACACAAAGATATAGCCCTGAGCAAGAATTATATATATCTACAGCCTGAACAGACACCATCCTGGATAACACCATGAAAAATGATACTACTTCTTAAGGCTGAGCTTGCAAGCCATCCTAAGAACTGCAGACCAATAACATGCCTTCTGACAATATATAATATATATACTGGAACTGCTGCAGACAGAGTTTACAGTCATTCAATTATGGCAAAAGAAAAAAAGGTGTGAAAGAAAGTCATATGGAACAAAGGATCATTTGCTGCTTAATATAGCCATAATAGAGAATTGCAAAAAGTGGAAGAATCTAAGTATGGCATGGATAGACTACAAAAAAAATGACACCACCCCACATTCATGGATACGAGAATGCTTATAGATGTATAAGATATACCGTACATTGACCAATTACATTACAGTAACCTTGAGACAATGGCAAATCATCCTTCATTTGTGCCATGGCAAAGGGCAAATTATTATCCTAAGGATAAATATTCAAACAGAGATCTTCCTAGGTAATTCTTAGTCACCATTGGTGTTTTGCCTTGCTCTTAACCCATTAAACTGTTTACTTAACAAATTAGATTATGGTTAAAATTTGGATCCCTGAAACCAACATTATTTAAAAACTTCTCATCTAGTTTTTATGGATGACTTAATACTGTATAGTTCGTCAATTGAGGAGTTTAAACTTGTTCATATGATATAAGAATGACATTTAGTCTTTTTTTTAACACTTTTATTGAATTATCACATGTAACATAGTCAAATTTACATTTATAAAAAAGTAATCAAATTGTATTAAATTAACATTAACAAACACATTACTTCACATATATTACTATATATCATATAACCTATGCAACATTACATAAACTATTTAATCCCTGCTCCTTTTTTTTTAAACAAGAAACATTTTTATTACGATATACGCAATCATCCATTTATATCCATTTATATAAAAGAAAATGAACCACAACGACACAATCCTAGTTGCAAGGATTTTACATCACAAACCATATTGACACACCCCCAGTAGCAAACATTATACATCACTTATAATCTTCTCAACCATTTTCAGTCAAACATTACATAACTCATTTAAGTCCTGCCTTCTTTTAAACCTCATTCCTCCCCTGTATGTATTACTCCCACAATTCCCATTTTTTCTATGTAGTTTGCAACTACCCCCTTTCTAAAGATCTCAATTCCAGTTGTTTTATCTCTGTTACTATATTCACTATTTCTAATAGGTGTTTCTAGGTTTCTAGGTTTAGTTTTTGATTTCTATTTTTTAGTAATTGCTTTTTTGGCAGACACTATAATTAAACACAACAAGGCCTTACCATGTCTAGGCAATTCCAATTCTGTATCATAGCTCAGAAAAATCATCTCCCTCATCAGACCAATCTGCCCACCTGGCATCTCCACCAGTACATGTCGCAGGGAATCCTTAATGTCCACAAACCCACCGCACTCCCAGAAAATATGTTCCCAAGTACCTCTTTTTTCCCTGTCACACCTCCAACATTTGCTGTCTATCTGAGGAAAATTTCTCTGGAATCTACTTGGAGTATAAAATATCTTCCTGTTCTACATTACAGTTTTGTGGTGATTAGCCCTAAAATGTATTGCATCAATTGGACAAGAAAGCAAGAAAAATGCTTCATGTTTATCTAATAATATATAAAAATCAATGTATACAAAGATTACATATTTTTTATTTATTTTATTTTACATCTGTTTATTTTACATTTGTTGACCAGGATAGTCTGACTGGATACTTGTCCATTTTTAGCGGAGGCACGGGGAGAAAAGCTCCAAGGTGCAAACAAAAATACATTGCATAATACATAAAACAAAAATATAAAGTATACAGAAACATTATTTACAGATTATTTCAGAAAAACAAGTGATGCATTTAGTAATCAACAGATTTACATAAGCTAAGGAACTAGAAGTCTCAAGATAGCTGAGAAATACTGGAGTAATTACTTTGGAATAACAGTGAATGTCTTTGTCAGGTTTAGAACAGGGGCAAGACCTGTGTGACTTAAAGTATTGTTTTAGACTATTTTGAATTGACTTATGGAGGGCTCTAGAGGAATATCTGTAGGAAGGGAGTTCCAGATTTTATCAACATAGTTAGCGAACAGAGAGTCACCGGCTGAATTATTAGCTTTGATAGTTTGAACAAGCAGTTTGTTTGATGATCTAAGTGTACTGAGGTTGCTGTAAGGGTAGATTATGGGTTTGACTGCTGGTGTTTTTTCAGGTTGGTTTAGTACTTTAAATGCAACTATCAACTGGCTGAGCTGGATTAGGCAAGATAGTTCTAACCATCCAAGAGATCTTAGGTTAGTACAGTGGTGTGTCTTGTAGGACATACCAGTGACAAATTTGCCAATGTGATTATAGCAGGTCGATAGTTTATTGAGTTCTGTTTTACCTAGGTTAGTCAGTAGACGGGAAGCATAGTGTAAGGTCGAGAGTAAGTGGGAGTGGGCAATGGCAGTATGAGCAGGTGGGGTAAAGAAAGGCTTGATCTTGTAAAGTGACCCAAGTTTTGTATTGATGGTTTTAATAGTTTTGTTGATGTGTATATTGAACTTGAGGTTATTGTCGATACTGACTCCTAATAGTTTTGTATGAGAGTCTGGAGAGATTGTGGTATCATTATTAGAGTATATAGAAAAGGATTGGCGGTTAGAGCTGTTAGTGGTGGAGAAAAGTAGTAACTTTGTTTTATTAGGGTTTAAGATCAAACAATGATCAGACAGCCATTTTTCAACTGTGTTAAAAGTTGACTGTGATTTTGTACACAGATCTGACGGAGAGGAAGCCAAACATATCAGTGTGGAATCATCCACATATCGAATGCAAGTTGCATCTGGGATGACAGTGCAGAGATCATTAACAAAAATAGAAAACAGATGAGGTCCTAGTATTGATCCCTGGGGGACTCTCAGAGTATTAGGTAGGAGGGTAGATAGTTTATTCTGCCATAGGACAGCCTGCTGTCTGCCATTCAAATAAGATTGGAACCATTAGAGAACAATCTTATCTAAGTAGGTAGTTTTTAGGGTCTGGATTAGTAGTTGGTGACTGACCATATCAAATGCCTTGGAGAGGTCCTAGAAGAGGGCTGAGGATAATTTATTTTTATGGTTATGGTTAATGATATTAGATAAGGCAAGGAGGGCTGAGGTGGTGCCATGATGAGGCCTGAAACTATGCTGAGAGTTGGCTAGTAAATTGTTTTGAATAAGATGGTGTATCAACTGTGTATGGATGCATTTTTCCATAATTTTGGCAAGTGGTGACAATATAGCTATTGGTCAAAAGTTAGATAGTTCAGTGGAACTACCACCTTTATGGAGTGGTATCACATAGGATATTTTCCAGATGGAGGGGACAGAGGCTTCTGCTATGGTGTGGTTGACAAGAATGGAAACGGGGTATGCTATAGCATCATCAGCTTTTTGCAAATACTCAGCAGGGAGACGATCAGCTGACAAGGTAGTATGTTTTAATTGTTTGAGTAGAGAGAGGTAGCAACTGGTTGGAATCTAAAAGAAAGTTGGGTATCGGGAATAGGGTGATTTGTGCTGGGGCAGCCAGGAGGTAGTTGACTAGCTAGGGTTTGGATAGTCTTGGTGAAAAAGCGGTTGAAGATGTTTGCAACATCCTCGAGTGATTTATCAATGGTGGCTGCAGGGGATGGGATGGAAGTTTGGCATGGGTGCTTTAATTTATTTTATACTTGCCCAGAATTTTTCGGGGTTGCTTTGATTTTTTTGTTGTAAATGGTAGTAGTAGTTTTTATCAAGTAAGACAGATTTTTTGGTTTCATTTCTTAGCTGCCGATACCTAATTTGGTCTAGGGGGTGGGTTTGTGGTGCACCATAGGGCCCAGACATTGTTTCTGAGGGCAATTTTAGATTTGGTATCTTTGGTAAGCAACGGTGATTTTATTATAGTGGAGCACATGGGAGCATGGAAATTCAGAATCTCAAGGAATTTATTATTAAAATAGGCTACAGCTTCATCTAGGGGTAATTGTTTTAGGACTGACAAGTTACATGCTTTAGGTTCATCATGGAATTTGGCAAGGTGAAAGTTCTTCTTGGTTGTTATTCCTCTGAGAATGGACTGATGGGGATTTATGGCTGTATACTTAATTATATAGGTAAGAAAGTGGTCACTTAGGTCATCAGGAAGGGTACCTGAAGTGTACAATTGGGGATGGGAATTAATAAGTATCCAGTCTAGTATACTTCCTTTGACTAGGTTTACCTGTCCTGGTGGGAGTGGAAATGGTTTGTGTAAACTCATATCGGTTAATGTGGGTGGAGGGAGATTCAGAGGAACAGGTGTTCCAGTCAATGTTGCAATCACCAAGTACAATGGTTTCCTGAGGGCAGGTACTAGATAATGAAATGAGGGTACATTCTAGGGTGGTTACATTATTCCCTAGAGGAATGTACACAAAGACAATCCTTATATGTTTGGTATTGTTTATTAGAAGTTTGGTGGATAGGATTTCTGCATTGTTTGGTTGAGGAGGTTGTATGGGTTCCATAGTAACACTGACAGTAGATTTATAAAGTGCAGCTACCCCACCTCCTTTCCTAGCAGTCTTATCTAACCTAAGAATATTATATTCAGGTGGTAAAATTTCAATATCAGAAGTTGATGGTTTTAGCCAAGTTTCTGTTAGACAGAGTATGTCAGAGGAGTGGATGGCTAGGAGGGCATGTAGTTCATGCACTTTGTTATTTAGGCTTCTGATATTAAGGTGACAGACCAGTAGTGAGTTGAGGGGCCGATTAATAGATGTTGTTTTGGTGAAGTGACTTGTATGGGAGCTAGTTTTGTTAAGAGTGGATGGGCCTGGGTTAGGATGGATGTCACCATCCATTATAAGGTTATAGTGTAAGTGTAGTATAAGCTTCAAAAATGTATTATTAGTTTATGATAGTGTCTGGTTTTAGAGCTGATATATCTAACATAAGTAGGTTGATATTTTATGCAGGAAGTGTTGTTTACTGCTGGGCTGTTTATTAGGTGGTCTTTTAAATTGGAAAATATTAGAGTGGATGTTTGGTATTTTGGATACTGGAATCCTAGGCAATACTGGTTTTATAAAATGTGAGGAGATAAGGAATAAGCATTAAGGAGAACAATGAGAATAATACCATTATGTTGGGTAGTGACATTATTGGCTTTAGTGACTATATAATTAAATAGATTATAACCAGTATGTATGAGGATGAAAGAGAAATGAGTGGCAGGAGGGGGTAGGAGTGTTACTGGGAGAGATAAGGCTGATTGGTTCTTAGAGAAGTGAGAGTGGTTAAGATTTCTATAAATGTAGCAGCACTGGGGTGGGTGGGAATTGGGGCAGGGTGGAGCACGGAGCGAGTCCAAGCGAAGTGAGGTCAAACGGAGTGGGGCTTAAACCAGACCTCAAGGATCTTATAGCCAAAAGGTGAGTAGTAAAGGGAATTTAAGTAATCTTAATATTCTTTGGTAATATTCCTTGGTTAATTTCATAAGTTAAGGTGGACATTGGGAAATCGTCTATAGAAGAAACAATCAAATATAAAAACTGGTTGGATAAACAGAAAGATATTAAATCTATGCTTATATCAACCTATTGTTTCAGTCAAGGAAATCATAAGAACATATTGGGACTTTGTGAGTAGTGAAAATTCTTTGAAGGAAAGATGAAAAACAGGTGAATTTTTGGTTAGAGGAATAGGAGATCGTTGATACAACAATTTTTGAGCATTAAATGTGTGAAAAACAAAGCCAGGTTAAACAAGGCTTGTGATGTAGTGTACAATATGGTAATTGTGTATATTGTTCAAGTGTGGTTAAAGCCAACAATTTTACTTCTGTTTATACTACTCATACTTTTGAGATAAGGTTATGATTGCTTGCACTACATCTTGAATCGTATATATGGTGATATGCCATTGTGGTAGTTTTTATGTTGTTAAAATGCCTTTGCCATGGAAATTTCATTTAGCTATACATTTAAGTGATATAAAATGTGAGAGAGAATGCTGTCCTTTGTATAAAAAATCGATTACAGTATAACACTACTAAGTTCCCTTTTACTCATATAGATTTAGTGTTGAGTGGCATTATAAAGTCTTCCAAACATGCCATTTTAAACTATTTGGAAAGAAAATAGATTGTCAGTTTAAGTGCCTTGTTGAAACTGGGTTTAAATGAAAAATGTTGATATTTATTGAAATATATTTAATATGTTTTTATTAGTGTATGAGCAACTATACTTATATATGTTCAGCAATCACTGTATGAAAAAGTTTTTTTATTTGTAATTATATTTAGCACTATACGGTGTGCAAGCAGTTTTATACAGAAAGTTCTATGTTCAAGCTATTCAGGCTTTGACTGGGTAAAGGAAGCAATAACTATATTTAAATGTCCTAAGTGGGGTTTAGCGCCGGCACATGCTGTCTTATCACAATATCGATGCCGTTGTTTTTCTGGGCTCTAATAACATTTGTTCAAACTAAAGATCTGGTTTTGGGACTCATTATTCTTTTTCGGGCCATACAGAAACATATGAAATAAATATATTGGAAGATCACTATTGGCCTTTGGCTTCAAAATTCATTTTTGGACATTTTTTTGTGACATTTATATGAATACCATTCTGTTGGTATAAATAATCGTATTTATTGCCTCATTTATGAGTTTTTCCTTTGCAGGATATAACAAGGACATTACACTGTTTAAATATTCTTATGTGTGGGTTTTGTATATCTATCAAATGACCCCATAAGGTTTATACTTGTTCATTTATCAACCATATCGGGAAGGTGTTTATTATGAATCTTGGGTTTATTTTGTATGGCATTGTTTAGACTTTTGGGATCAATATTTATAGGTTGCTTACATGTGGTGCAGGGTTTACTTATTACTGGGCTTTGCTGATATGGTTATTAGGATTGAATTCCTTTCAGTTAGTATTGTTAGCTTTTGCTTCATTTTTCAAAATGGATTATTATTATAAAGCTTGATCAGGTAAACCTTTATATTCATTTTTGTTTTTACCAAATAGGTAGCTATATGGATCCAATTTATGTTAAAACTGTTGTGTGTTAGGACTGCTTTTCTCTTGATTGAACAAACAATAACTATCTCTAGTACTGTCTTATTTCTATAGGGTCAATACAGCAAGGTTAATTTGGAGTGCGTTTTTTTTCTAAGTATGTTAATTGGTCTCGCTCATTAACAGTGGCCGCAGCAGCAAGAAGGCTGCCATTGTCCAACTTATATTGAGAGTTTTTTGGACCTAGCACAGAGCGCCCATTGATTTACAGGGGCTGATATTGTCCGGTCATATAGGATTTGTTCCAATAATAGTTGGTTTGGACTCAGCACTGTATAGGTTCTTGTTTTATTTTATTTGACCTATTTTTTTATACTGGCTAATTTATTTATACTGACTGATATTGGCTGAACAATATTTAGGGAATGATTATATCAAGATTGTTCAGCCTCAGAACTGAGTGGCCATTGGCATACAGGGGCTGATATTGTCTAATCATTTGGACTTGTTCCAGTAAGATTTAGATTGGACTCCGCACTGTATGGGTTCTTGTTTTATTTTCATCTGACCTATTTGTTTATATTGATTGACATTGTCTGTATATTAATTGTGGGGGCGTACTGTTGTCTTGTCTTCAAGATAAAAAATAGGGACGATTTGATTTTTATAATTTTGTCCCACTTGCTGTGTTTTACCATATATATATATATATATATATATATATATATATACACACACACACACACACACACACACACACACACACACACACACACACATATATTTTCATTGTGTGGTTTTTCCATATAAGTGCCCTTTGGGCAGTTATTGTTTGTTTTTTCAATGGATATAACCAGTTTACTTAAGGGGCTAGCCTCAGACTGCGATGACCTTGTGGTGTTTGGCTTGGGTGTTGATCAACCCCAACAGAATGGATCCACTTTAGCACCTATTGACACCACATGTGAGGCACAATTTTAGATGTTGAACAAGAGCATGAGGTCTCTTCGTAGCAATGTGTGGCACCTCAGGCTATTTAAGGCATATATTATTAAGGATATCACACCAAAGGGACTTAGAGTTTGGTATTCAGCCTCTTGTAAACAATATTGATGCCACTTTAACTAAAATTTGGGCTGATGCCCAACATAAGGCTACTATGAATTTTGTGGAGATCCTAGCAGGACATTACGAAAGGATTATCGACCAAGAGTTATAAGATATCACAAAGATGTGTGATTCAATCAAACAATTTGAGGGTCAACCCACTTACAATTTGAATTTTAAGAAACTCAGTAATGATTTATTGAGCTTAGAAGAACAACTTAAGGAGAAGAAAAAAATAAATTTTTGAGGGTTCTTGCTGATTATGACAGCGGGGATCCTTTCTCTAAAAATCAGGCTAAACATGTAAGGTTCCGACAACCCCAAAAATTTGTTTCCAGGAAAAAATGACCATGCTCTATTTTAAAGAAAATGTCCCCTATGAGTTATGAAACCTCTGGAGATGATTCGTCCTCAGCCCTTGAGTCTGATGTACAATGCACTATAGGATCCCCGACACCAAAAATAAATAATAATGTCCCTTTAGATACAAACAAAAGTGGGGGGGCAGGAAGCACAAATGGGTTGGAAAACATGGAAGGGTTATTGAGAATGTTTGCTCAGAAATAGCCAATTCGAATATGTTAAACATTTCTTCTTGTACCTTGTCACCTGTTCATATTGATATTTTGAATAAAGGACTAACTTTTATGCCTGTCTTTTTTGTTCCTGAGGACAGTTTTACTAATGATATTATAGCTTTCTGTAGAACTCTTAACCTACGGTTATTTTTTCAGGATAGTGACTCCATTGGGGTCCAGGATGAATTCAGGTATCATAAATCTACTTTCACACCTCCCACGAATTCTAATGTGCAAATGTTTCAGAATAGTGTGCTTAGGGATATACATTTCTACTCCAGGGAGTCTGGAGTTGGATCAAACAATCTCTCAAAGATCGAACTGCAATGTATTAAGGAACTGGCCAATAACCATAGATTGGTCATATTGTCTGCTGATAAAGGTAGGGCAGTTGTAGTACAAGAGTGGGCTCAATATAATGCCGAAGATTTGAGGCAACTTTCGGATGGACATTACTGTACGTGCTTGCCCCTCAATCTGACCCTGTCCTTTAAGAAACAGATTGACGAATTTCTTACTTTGGCCAGAGATGAGGATATTATTTCGAACCATACATTTCATCATTTATCTGTGCCAAACCCCCTTCCCAATATATCTATTTTCTCCCTAAAATACATAAGGACCCATGGAATTTCCCTGGTAGACCAATTATATCTGGAAGAGGCTCACTAACAAAACCATAGTCCCAGTTTTTAACTGAACACCTCAAACCCCTTTTGAAGTGGCTACATGCCCGCATACAGGACACAACTGAATTTCTTCAGATAATCTCCAAGTCACAGCTAGAACCAGGATGGTTACTTTGTACCCTTGACGTAACTGCCCTTTATACTAATATCCCTCATTGGGCAGGTATTGATGCTTTGGAATAATGGCTTTCCAGATCTGGTTTATATTCTCCTGGATTTAATACACTTCTATTAGGATTAGCTGAACATATCCTTACCAAAAATGTATTCCGATATCGTGATGCTTGCTATCTTCAAATTCAGGGTACGGCTGTGGGGGCTTCTTTTGCCCCAATATATGCTGATTTATTTATGGCATATATTGAGGAGCAGATCATCTATGCCAGTTCCCACAACATATTTTTGGAAGACATAGACATATGGAGGAGGTATTTGGATGATTGCTGGTTGGTGTGAAGATCGGATTCTGAGTACCTTCAAGATTTTGTTAACTATTTAAATGAAAACAAGTGGGGAATACAATTTATGGTGAACTACAGCAAGGACAGTATTGCATTTCTGGATGTATTAGTGACTAGGCAAATGGACAGCACTCTAAGTTCTGAAGTTTACCGTAAATACCCGGAGTATAACTCCTTTCTCCATGCCACCAGCTATCATCCCCCTCACATATGTAGGAATATTCCAAAGTCTCAGTATATGAGAATGAAACCTATTTATTCTAAGGAAGCTTGATATAATATGTACAGGGATGACCTCACCTCCCAGTTTTTGAATAGGGGTTATACGTTGGGGCATATACTACATGCTAAGAATACTGTGGATTCTATACATAGGGATTCTCTTCTAGAATATAAAATTAGGCCTCAGGAACAAGAGCCATTTGTTTGCTTTGTAACTACTTATGGTAGAAACACTGCTGTACTAACTAATAGTGTTCAACAGCATTGGAATATTCGCTTGGCAGATAATAGATTATCTGGAATTCTGAACAATAGATGCCAGTTGTCTTATAGGAAGTGTAGGAACCTGGGCTCTATTTTGAGTCAATGTAAATGAGGACGTAGCCAGCAAGTTCCACAAGTCCAATCTACTTTATAAGTAGACTATTTGGTTGGTTGTTTCCCCTGTTGTCATTGTGTATACTGTCCAAGGATTTGTAAAACTAAAGATTTTAGCAGTAAAAATACCAGCGAAGTGTATAGCATTCCTTTCTCTGGCAACTGTCAAACTAATTGGGTCAATTATCTGGCTACATGCAGTTTTTCTGCTTTTTTCATTGGCCAGAGTTCACGTCCGGTCAAGTTTAGGATTGCAGAGCATTTTAGTGACATTTTCTGCGTGGAGACATGTGTGAATGGGTGTACCTTCGTTGAAGGTTGTGTGTCAGGGCTGGCAACTTGGCACGTAAAAATCTACTGCCAATCATTAGCGGACTGGAGTTCCACTGTGGCGACCCCTAACTCGGAAAAGTCAAAAGACACAACAACAACAACAACAACAAGACATCAGAGAATCACCAGTGCCTTTTATAAACATACTGCTTCACATACTAATGTGTCCTTTTATTTTACTATCATTTATCGGATTAGGGGTAACAGAGCTAATAAGATTGAATGGCATCAGACCCTTAATAATACGGAGAAAAAATGGATTATTAAATTGGGGGGGTTATTTTCTCCTGGATTGAATAAGCACCTTTAAATATTAAGTGTATCAATTAAGCCTGAACTGCTGATTATATAAGAGAAAGGGGCTGTTTCATTGTCATTTGTATGCACTGAAGAAGGCTACTTTTATCTAAGCCCAAACTGGTCTGTTTAACATTCTCTTTGTTATGTGTGTTTTAGCACTACATTAAAATTATTTTGCTTGCCACAGTTTGCTGGTCTGTCTTTTTTGAACTAAGTGGGGTTTCCCCACGACATTAAAAAAGCCATCTTGACAAAACTCTGGGTCTGTTGTGGGATTATTGTGATTTTTTGATGTTTATTAAACAAGTTATTTCTTCCCCATTTGAATACTGAAATTAGTCTGGTGAATATTGTTGGAGTCTCTCTATCTCTCTCTCTATATATATATATATATATATATATATATATATATATATATATATATATATATATATATATATATATATATATATATATATATATATACATACATATATATCTGTGTGTGTGTATAGAACTCAAGCTTTTTGGTTGCCAGTAGGTCTTAAGTAAAGAACATGATCTGATATAACTTAGATTCTAGTTCACTATGTCAGACCCACTAAAGTGATGTGACTGTGTCTACACATGACAAGAGATATTATTCTGATTTCTCCTAACTAACTTCAGGTGTTGATGCAGACATGATGAATGAGACCAGGCAGTGCCTTAATTGGAGCATATATGCAATCAATGGTAAGAAGGACTGAAAGGAGGGGAACAATGTTATAGATGCCACTTGCAGTCATGGCTCATGTCCTGGGAAAGTGGACAAGTCATTTCACATGCCAGATTACCACTTGATGGAACTTGTCAAGGAGCTTCAAGGCAGATGGATGGGGAACTTTCAATGAATCTGTTGCTGGAAGATAGAAAGTTCCTATTGCCATAAATAATGGTTAAAGCAATACAGCTATTTATAGGCTACAGTAGAGCTATGCAATCCTTAGGGTGTAATATGTGGTTATCATATCACAGATTTTGTAGAGTATGTCACAGTCAATTTAGTACAAATTCCCAGTCTGCAAGTCAGGCACTTCATGGTAAATAAAGAGCAGCTTGTCATTGCAGATATTGCAATAGCACTCATTTATTTGGGTACAATTCCCCTACACTCCCCAGACTTATATTTACTAACTCTGAGATTGCCATACTACAAAGAAAAGAGAATATTATGAGAAATGGAATCTCGGACTTGGTATATACAAGTCTAAACTTATGACTATCCAGTTGCTGTGTTTTGAGACTCACTCTAACGGGTCCTAAAATTTTGAAATATCTATGATCTATTATACTAAATAATATGGATTATAAAATTTTATGGGAATAGTACAGAGGACAATGGAAGGAAGGATGAGAGATATTATGGAAGAAAGTATATATGGCATAAAAGGGAAAGGATGTAAAGAACTGTTATTGGTTGTGAGAGAATTTATATATGGTAAGTAAAAGGGAAGATGTGAAAATTATGGTAAGTGACATTAGCAAGGCATTTGACACTGTAGGACATTATACTTTGTGAGGTGTTATGAAGAAGTATGGAGTAGGTAATATAGTCAAGAAAGTCTGTATGTCAGCATATCAAAATAATAGAGTAAGACTGATAGTGAATGTGAGGCTGAGTAAAGAAATATGCATGGTGTGTAATAAGACAAGGATGCCCCATGAGTGGAATATTATTTGTACCAGTGATGATTGTGATAGTGATGAAGCAGTTTCTAAAATAAAAAATGCTAGATATGTGATGCAAAAGGAGGTGGTGATATGGACAGTTTTGACATATGCAGATGATATAGTTGTAGTTGCTAAAAACAAAATATGGATGAGGGAAGTGTTTTCCTTTGTCTGACTGGATGTTTAAAGGAAATGGGAATTACCTTAAATAAAGATAACAGTAAGGATTTGGGTGAAGTGGTGAAAACTGGTACTGTATTTTTCAATGAATGAAGTGTCTTAGCTAGGAATACTATTTGGGAAAAATTATATAGTTATGATAGAATGGGAAGGCTTGATAAAAGAAATGAAAGAAATATGTCTTCTGTGGAGGATGTGAAGATTAGCATTCAGGAAAAAGGTTTACTTGGTGAACATGATATTAAAGGGAAAACAGCATGCATGTCAAATGTTTATATGATCCCAGTAAAATATGAAAAGGGGATTGTGAACTTGTTGGTTCAAGATAAATCCCAATGAAAAGAGACGTGTTGTATATGAGTGAAGATGTGTGGGTACAAGGGTTACTAAATCCAGTTGTTTATTCTGCTTCTTTAAACTTGTACAGAATATTAAAGTGGATAAAGGAGAGGAATGAGAATTTAATACCGAGAATGTTTAAATGCAAGTAAGTTCTGCGAGATAATGAGTACAAGAAAATGAGAAAATTAAAAATGATCAAGAAAATATAATAATATATAAAATAAAAATTGATGATATAGAAAGGATATGATATAATAATGTGATGAAACAATATTATTATTATGTAATGTCCAGTGGCAAATTTTACCAGAAGATGTAATTAAAATCATTAAAGCAAATAAAAAGTGACATATCAGTAAAGTAAAGTGTCACCCTGTCCTATGGTTCATAGGTTCATAGGATGATTCTAGGCTATTGGCCTGGAGGCTCTTTTAAGTTTAGCCAAGAATTTTGCCCATGTTCCCACAAAGTCAGCACCATTTTCCCTTGTCCACCAGGGACACTGGTGGGATCCCAGGGGTGTATTTTCTGTTTCCCATCCTGTCATCCAGGTTCCTCTTAAACAGGTTAGAGAGGTGCTCTGCTTGACATGGAGATGGAGGCTGGTAATAAATAAATTACCAATAAAGGGGGATATGCCATATAAATAGAAAGTGAAAGAGTGTATATATTTTGTGGGGAGGAAGAGGCAACAGAACCTATTTTTAAATGCAAAAGATTGGTGGAAAAAGAAGTGTGAAGACATTTGTTTTGAGAATACTAATTACATAATATAGATATGAATATAATTATGTATCGATATTTTAAGGATAATAAGAAAGAATATGTGAAAAGAGGGGATAAGAATTTATTTATGTAATACGGGTTATTTAATTCAATGAAATTTTGTTTATGGGAAATGGATTTGTATATTGCAAAAAATGGATTGTGGTTGTGGAAGAAGAAGTGGGATCAATTATGGCATGATAATGAGAATGTTATAAGGAAAATGATAAATAGTAAGAAACAGAAAAATACATATATGTGCAAATAGGTAAATAATGTTTTTTTATGCTGTGTTAAGTAAAGTACTGCTACTCTTTTTGATAGGTTCAGTAGGATATTTTACTGCCACCTGAGACATCACCAACTCAAGCAGATGGGACCTTGGTTTAGCATCTCATCCAAAGGATGACATATTCAGGAGTGCATCACCTGCTTATGCTGCACCGCAACATCAATTGATCTACTTGGTGGGGAAACAGAACCCACAGCTCTCTGCACCAAAGGTGAGTGCACTACCTGTTATGTCATGGACACTGACTAGTGCAAATAATTTATTAACAGAATCTTATAACAGAGATAAGTGAGAAGTAAGAGGGAAAAAGAGGGAGGTAAATGCATCTATTATTTCATGTGCAAGCAGTGTAGTAATAATTGTCATGTAGGATTCACTAACTGTAGTGTATTCATTACACTACAACAGGATTAATAGGTAATCTTTTATGTTAGCTTTAAATTCAGAATTTGTAAGCTCCTGTCCCCTTTCCAATAGGAGATAAAAATGTCAGACAGCTCAGTGTGTGTGTAATCCTCATGTTATCACTTTTCATATCTGTAGTTGTTACCATTCTATGGTGAACCTTAATAGGCTTCTTCCTAGTGTGATTTCACATTACAGGGGCAGAAAAATCATTACCTCAAGCATACTTGAGATGTGACTCTAATGCCAAATAGTATCACAGAGAATCAAAACCAGAATGTCCTGATTCTAGGCTTCCACTTGTGGATGCTCTTTTCACACAGTTAGAGGATGGGACTATGACCCATTTGTAATCATCAAGACTGCAATGAATAGAGTCCTGCAATCCAAGGGGGTGGGGAGCCAGTGACCAGGCAAACAAAACTGAAGAGGTCACACATACTCTGATGCTAAGTGAGGCACCAGAAAGCACCCAGATATTGACCCCATTAGTATGTTTGCTAACATTGCGTCTTTAATTTGGTGATGATATGTGCTCCTGTTGTTGGTGGTGTTATTCATAAGTAAATTTATTTTGATTATACAGCCATATTTGTGTGTCTTGTTCTTTGCATGCATACATGCATTCTGGTATGATGTATGTCCATAGGTTCATACTAAGCTAACTGCCATGTGGGACCATTTTAAGCCTAACCAATAACCCAAGGTTAGAATAAAACTGTACCTTGTGTCTATGAGGTGAACACTTTAACCATTATGCCAAACTCACTCATGTTATAAACACAATAGTGTTGCACATTACTTACATAGTCCTTCTTAATAATGTAACTTTACTCCTCAAAGGTACTTTACCTTCTTGTGTCACAT
Organism: Protopterus annectens; assembly: GCF_019279795.1. Lineage (NCBI taxonomy): Eukaryota > Metazoa > Chordata > Ceratodontiformes > Protopteridae > Protopterus > Protopterus annectens. The sequence continues at coordinate 508,358,924 of NC_056727.1, read as the reverse complement.
GTGGGTCAGCTAGGCCAGTGTGAATTTGCAGAGGACTGCCTGCACATTTGTGTTCTACGCAACCATGTACAGTATATGTACTACTCATTAAAACTGAAATAGATACCTTTATTTTTATTACACAGAACTGTAATGAACAACCGCCAAAGATCTCAGCTTGTCCTTTATGTGCCAAATCCCTCGTACTTGTCAGAATGAAAGTCTTTACTCATTAGAGGTTTGATAATGCTGGTTTAGCAGCATCATACAGTGGAGGTAGATACAGTAATCCAACAAGGTCCAAACAAGTCCTATATTACTGAACAGATCTCAAATAACAGTGCTGATGAATTGAACCAAACAGTTGCTAAAAATTATTATGACTTCTGTAGTTCTGAAGGATGAATCCATTTCCCTCTGTAATGGCAAAACTAAGACAAAGTGTACCATTTGATCTGCTGGACATTTGAGCTTATTACTGTCTCAGTCTCCTGAGTATCTGAACTGACATCTGTCTTGAAACTATTTCTCTTAATACTAAAATCCTTGTAAATTTTCTAGAAGTTCTACATGCCTCCTTAACCTTAGTTCACATGTTTTTGCCATTAAGATAATATATTATTGCAGGTTTCAGTTTCCAATTTGTTTTTTAACAAAAATATTCTGCACACTATGATATCATGCTTTGGCCTGAAAGTTATTTCACTAAGGTAATTTGTATCCTTCACTGAAACATTCCTTTCTAATGAAACTTTACTATGGAGCTTTACTTAAGACTGATCTGCTCAGTAGTAGCTAATTTGGGTAATACAGTGACAAATACTTACATACTGATAAATAAATATGTGGTAAATAAATAAAAAGCAAATAAACAAACAAACAAATAATAAGCTTCCAATTATTCTCTTTCAACAAACACATTTTCCCGTTAGGCAATGTACGGCAGTAGTAAGATATTACCGCAGAAAGGATTGTTTTTGCATTTGCTCTCATTACATTTTTTCTCCCCATACCCAACAGCCATCAAGCCTTCTTCCCCCATTTGGCATGACTCATTCATCCTCTCACCTGTGAATCTTATTCAGAATCAAGGTAATAACTGTAAGGGGACTGTCATTCAGGTGGCCATGAAGATGATTTATTCCCTGACAGCATGCTGACAATGAGAATATATATGGTGGTCTGACCCCACCCTTGGGCAGGGGATTGTGTTATCTTTAATATGCAAAAGTCCACGATGCTTCTCCCATGTAAGTGCATAATTATTAACTCTCTGGTTTTAGCTAGTTATGGAATTTTCATAACTGTGTAAATTGATTGTGTTTTCTTACATATTGTCTGTTTTTATTGCAGAATGTACCTTTATTTTTATTTGCCTTACAGTGACATTTTATTGTAAATTGTATCTTTTTTGTGTCTTCCTTCTTTTTAGATAACTGTCTCATTGTATTATAAACCGTATCATTATTCTTTATGTAGCCTCAATGGACAACTTGTGCCTGAAATGGTCCTTGGATCAATGCCCCTGCTTGGTTATGAAATGTAAATAAATAAACAAGCAAATAAATACATAGGCAAAAATAAAAGAAATAACTTCCTCCAAGCCTTTGTACTCTCAAATAATCCTAGCACTATTTCAGACCTTTATATTTTCTCTCCTTGATAACTGACCACTGCCCAATAGCGCTCACTCTAAAACATGACAAACTAACACCTTCAACACTTATTTCATTTAGGCCATGAATACAAGCAAACAGTGAAGCTATATAAAATGAACTCCGTCAAGCTGAGACTACATAGTAGCTAACAAGACCAAAAAATAGTGACCAAACAATTTAATCCCAGATTTGTGCAAGCATCCCAAACCACTTTTCAAAGGAATGATAGGAATCATAGGAAATACAAGGCAACTGAGTCTTGTGACCATTTATGCCTTGCTAATACTCACCCTTTCATTCTACCTCCTTTTTCAGGGAGGGCTTGGAAAGTCAGTCTAGGGATGAATTTGTGAATACCCATCCATTAGTCCAGTTTCCACTTGAAGGAAGGCAATGTATCACACTGTATGACTTGCAGCACTAGTTTATTCCACAGGTGGAGAAGGTGCTATGCAATGAACCTATCTCTCCATCTAGTTTCATTGGTTTGCTGATGAAAATTTAGATTCCTGGTTCTGATATTTGTGGATACAAGAGATCCAGGACCACTAAGTCACTAATGTCTTGAAAGGCAAGGCATAGAGCTCTCCTCATATGTCTACAAAATTCTGAATAAAGACAGTACTTCTAGTTTTTTCTGGTAGTTTAAGGTTTTTAAGCCAAATATACTCTTAATTAGGAAACTCTGGAGTCTTTCTAGTTGTTTGCTCTATCTAGTGAGGTACATTCTGAAAGGGACATGATATCATTATTTGACATATACAATATTGAATATAAGGGGACAATGCTGTCTTTAGATCTGGATGATATTCCCAAGGCAACTGACAATACTATGTAGATGACCTTTCTGACTACTGTCATTACAAGATATTCAATGGAGAGGGAGTTATCAACCCAAGTTTCAAGGCCTTTAACAACATTCTCATTTTGGAGTGGAGTGTTATCAGTGTTGTAAGTTGAGGAGAGGGGGTTGTTTACCAAATATGACAATACTACATTGTTAACATTTAATCTCTACCTATTTTTAGCACTCTAGGTATTTACAAACTACATTCATGCTGATGAGTTTTAGCATCACAGGGGGACTTATCAGTGACTCCCACTGTACAATCAGCAGCAAACTTAAGTTAGTCAGAGGTCTGGGTTCATGGTCTAGAGATCAGAAAAGTCAATTCCAAACAAAAGAAGTCCCAGCACTGAGCCCTGTGGGACACCGTTAATCACTTTTATACTGTCTGATAAGGCAACTGCTCCCCACACCATGTGGGTTCTGTCTTTTAGCCAATTTGCAATTCATCTTAGTACAAAGAGATAATATTTATAATGTATTAGGATTCTTAATTATGCTAACATGGAGAAAGGTGTCAACACCTTGGCCAGGACAAGGTACATTGTGTGGACAGCATGACTGCCGTCAACAACCTGTTACCCTTTCAAATAAGTTAACCAGATTCATTAGACAGGATTCCCTTTGACAAACCTAATCTATATGAGTCTAGCCTAATGAGAATTTTAATAAGATAGTTAATCAGGTCAGTTATAATATCTTCCATGGCTATCCAAATATAGCTTGTCAGGCTGATAGACCTCTAATTCCTGGAGTCTGGGGTGGAGGGGGCCACCCATGTGGAGTGACATCACTACTGTTATGAACCAAACCACAGGGATGAAGACAGTGCCAAAACTCAGCTTAAATAGTTTAAGGAGTAGCTCTGCCAAGGCTTGTTTAGTATTGTTTATTAAACAGCCAGGTATATTATCAGGTCACATGTAGGAAGTATTTTAGTCTTCAGTACATGTTCATTAGTGATGATGGGGTGGGGGGTTCTGAGAGATTGAGAGATACAGTGAACTTGTTCACTAGTATATTGGCAATGCCTTTTGGCTTCACAATGTCATTATGAATAAGTTTAGAGCACTGTTGAGCATTATTTCTTAGTTTCCTAATGAAGCTAAAAAAAGACTTGTAATTTTCTTTAGTTTCACATGCAAGTCTAATTTCATGGGCTGCTTTAGTAGACCTAATAGCATTTTTCGAGTTTTTAGTCAATTTTCTGATGTTATCCTTGATATCAGGGCCTTTTAATCTGTTGTAGACTTTTACAAGTATTTTTTTGAAGTAGCAGTTTTAAATTGTGATTTAAACTTTATACCTACCGTATTACCTGGGTTACGTGTTAAAAATTGAAATGTTTTATTTTATTAGGAAACTGCATTTGCTGAATTATTTTGCTAAAGTGCAACAAAAGGATGATTATCTGAATGATTTTTTAGATGTGACTTTAGATAGTGGTGAAGATGTTTAATTTTCTTAGGATTCTTTTTTTGGAAGATGATTCTAATGTTAATGCTTATTGTTTGTTAGATACTATGAATGTTCCTTATAAAAGTGATTTTATTCCTCCATTTCCTCATGAAAGTATAAGAAATTTTTCTGCAATGGTTAAGTTTGCTTGGGAAAGTTATATAATGAATTTTTAAGTAATAAAAAGAATGTTAATTATAATTTGACTAAAGCAGAATGGTTGGCCTTACAAAATATGAGTTAGCATAAGGATTTTGTATTTAAGCCATCTGACAATGGCCATAAAATAGGAGTTATGCATCATATCCAATATCAAAAATGTGTTATGACAATTTAAGGGATGTTAATGTTTATAAAACAGTTTCTATGTTTGAATATGAGAGAGCCCTTGTAGATTTTCAAGATCTGAGTGCTAAAGGCTATAGGTTAGGGTATTTATCAAAAGAAAATGTTGAGAAAAGTTTGTTATTAAAGGGGTATTCTTTGGCAATATTTTATTGCTTGCCAAAGATACACAAGAGTTTATCTTCCCCACCTGGTCACCCTATAGGGTCAGTTACAATTTTTTTTTTGTATAATATAGGGCTATTATTACATAATTACCTGTCAATATCAGTAGTGAAACTGAGTTCATATATACGTGATATTTTTTATTTTATTTGGAAAAAAATACAGTCCATTGAGTGGAAGGTGGATAATTACTGGTTGACAGTGGATGCTAAGAGTCTTTATACTAATACTGCACATTCTTTAGGTATAGAAGCTTTTAGTTATTTTTAGGAGATAACCCTTTAATAAGTTATACAATAGAGTTAATTTATTTTTGTTTAACACATACTTTTATGAATTTAATCATGAAGTGTTTCATCAAATTAAGGGAACTGCGATGGGGGCTCCTTTTGCCCCATGTACGCTAATCTCTTTATGGGGTTATTTGAAATTAACCATCTATATAATTTAAGTTTTTATGGAAACTTGGTGAGATATTTTAGTTTTATTGATAATTTCATTTTTTGTGTGAAGGTGGAGAGACATTAGTTAATGATTTTATACAGGGTTTGCAGGAAAATAATTTTGGAATAAAGTTTGATTGTTTGCAAGTTGGTAGAAAGGTGACTTTTTTGGATGTAGAACTAGAAGTGTACCAGGTGGAGGAAATAAAACCAGTGTTTATAGGATGTTTGAGAATAGTAATCATCTTTTAGATGGCAGTAGTTGCCATCCACCACATTTAATATATTCACTACCGTATAGTGAATTGTTAAGAAACTTTAGGCTTTGTAATAAAAAAGACACATTGGTTAAGGAACTATATAGAACTTGTAATCAATTTAAGCAGATGGGTTATGATATTCAAGTTATTTTAAAAGCAGTACAGAGGTTATTGGTAGGTAATCAATATTCTAATATAGGTAAAAGTAAAAATAAAAATATAAATGAGGAAGGATTTTGCTATCAAGGTATAACAGCAGAGGAAAATAATAATAGAATGTATTTTGTAACTACATATAACGTGATTACAGATAAAGTTTTGATGTTTGATGTTGTAAAATTTTATTGGGGCTCTTTACTGAATGATAGAAGTTTAAGGCATCTATTACCTAAAAAAAACTTTTCTTTCTCTTAAGAGAGAGGCTGCAGTTTTAAGGACATGATTGTCCATAGTTATTTTTCAACACCTAGTGTTGAATTAATGTTAGAACCTAGAATTGTTGGCACTTTACCTTCTGGTAGCGCTCAGTGTGTAAGCATATTGTTAGGACATGTGATAAGATTAATAATGTGCATTGCAGCAGTAGCGTTGTTGCCTCACAGCAAGAGGTTCTCTCGCTCGATTCTTGGCTGGAGTGCAGGGAGTGCCTTCTGTGTAGAGTCAGCATGTCCTCCCTGCGGTTGGGTGGGCATTCGAAAGACATGCATAAATGGGCATGCCTTCGTTGAAGGTTGAATGTCGAGCTGGCACCTCGGCGTTTGTGGAAATCTACTGCCAATCATTAGCGGACCGGAGTTCCGCTGTGGTGACCCCTAACCGGGAAAAGCCGAAAGACAACAACATATTTCTAGAAATGTTTACAATTGTAATATGTAGGGTATTATTTATGCCCTGAGATGCTCCTGTGACCTAAAAAGGTCTTTTAAGGTTAGATTGCAGGAGCATCTCAGGAATATTACATATAAAAAGAAGGAAAATCTTATAGCAATTCTTATGAACTGCATCACAGGGGGGTAGTAGTTGTTTAAATGGTAGTATTTTAGAAAATGTAGAAGCTTTTAATAATTTGGATTTGAAGAGTAAATTATTGTATAAAGAAAGAGTATTTATTTTGAAATATGGTACACTGACACCCACTGGTTTGAATTTGGAATGTAACTGGAAAATGTTGCGAATTAATGAGTTTTTAGTTTTTTATTGGATGTTTTGTTTAATTGTTTGACTAAAATGTTAATTGATGTGATTACATATTGTGATATCTTTTTTAAAGTTTCTTTATCTCTTTAAAGGCCTGTTGGCCAAGGCTCTAGAGAGTTTATATTCTAATAAAACAAAGAGTTCATTGGCCTTTTGGTTTCTCATTTTCTTTTGGACTTGTTTCTTGTGATTTTTTATATTTAAGTTTTTTTTTCTTTTATTGTTGAGTTTATTTATGTTGGTAGCCCACCAAGGTGATTTGTTTTAAATTTCACATTATATTTAGATTTGGTGGGGATGCAAGTTCTATACGTTTATTTAAGTGTCCATAGAACTCCTCTGTGAAGTTACCTGTCATAGCAACATCTGGGGTGATGCTGGTATAAGTGAATTTTAAAACTTCATCATGGAATGTGATGAGATTAGTGCAGCTGAAATCCTTTAATTCTTAATTACTATTTTCAGTGGGTTTAGAAATTTGGAAGGTGAATGTAAGTAGTTTATGATCTGACTTAACCAGTGAAAGAGAAACCAGAAAAAAATATTATGTCTTATAGTGAGTTTGTTAACAATCTGGTCTAGGCAGTTTTTGTTTATTAAGTCTGACAACATCTCGGCATATCCTACATTGAGAAATAGGTACCCAAGTTTATTGGGTGTAGCTAACGTCTTTCATGATCATGGAGTTCTTGTTCATAATGAGGTCATTAAATACATTTAGGAACCTTACATGATTTCAAGAGACATAGAAACTGTCAAGTAACACTGATAGTTGGACCTGTTTAGTGTGATTTGAGGGTCTCTTGGCATCTGTCTAGAAGTGATATGGTCCTTGGCAAATATGGAGATACCACCACAGTTGCCATCAGATCTGGTAGGCTTACTGAACATTTAAACCAAGTTAAAGTAATTACACAGGTATGTCTGTTTTCTAAATGAGGGAAAGCATCAACGTTGAGCAGTTTATTGCTGAGACTTTTGTCATTAAAGGACCTTGTTACACCAATACTGACTCAAGTGAAAGAAAACACAGATCTCTACAACTCAAAACAAAGCAATATCCAATACCCACAAAAGAGTAAAATGTGACTATTAGGAATCCAGTGATGTTCTGCATATGAATTCATCATAAAAGCACTTCATGATTTGATTCTACATCATCTGAAGAGTCATCTGATTTCCTCTGGCATGTGACACTTTGAACTTAGTCAATAACAGAGGAAGGAATACAGGGAACACAGATTCCAATGGGGAGAGTGGAGGTGGCTTTATGCACCACAATGAATGTTGTTTGAAGTTTCATGAGCTTCCTTTTCAGCATAATGCCTTTACAGATGCTATCTTCACAGAATCTGTACATGGGATACAATACCACATCAGTGATTCATATCATAGTAATACACTTAAAAACAACAAAGGCATAATGCTAAACAATCAGAAATAGCCATTAAAAAACAAACAAAAATTAAACTCTGTCACAAGACAGCAGTCAAAGCCAAGTAGTCCTATGAAACTTAGAATTTTGGGTAATATGCAACTACAACTATGTGTAAGTTATTGATATAAGGAATGAAATAGCAGTTATAAGGCACACACTTGCATTTAAGAGAACCTTCTTTTACCATGGTCAGTCAGATAAATGCATAATTCCTCAATAAAAAGTTTAATATCAGGAACTTCTCTGATAGAACAAGTACTTTTCAGGTACAACAAACTGGTGCAGAAATGGTGCTATCACCAAAACCAGTACTGGGTCCAGGTACAACAAGACAGTGTAGAAAAGAAGCTATCACTCAGGATTGGTTCTGGTTCTAGTTCCAGGTACAAGCCAGTGCAGAAAGCATTCTATCACCAAAACTGGTCCTGGGTCCAGGTACAATAAGCCGGTGTAGAAATGAAACTATCACCCAGAACTGGTTCTGGTTCAAAGAATAGCTATTTGAAAAGGATATGATTCAGGATGGATGAAGGGCAGTGTTGTGTCAACCACTTGTATCAATGCAACTATGAATAAAAAATGAATAAAACTAAAATGACATTTGACACTGTACTTTTTAGGAGGGGCAAAAAATCTTCTTCATCTAGAAATTGTAGAAATTGTAGCTTCTGGTAGTGTGTAAGAAGCACATGAGCTTCCTAATCTACGGATTTCATCTTATGACATAACCTTAGGCATATGAAAGTCATTTCAACCATTTCAAATACCCACCCAGCTCAATCATGAATAAACTTTTAATGAATGGACCTGTAAAATCAATATGTAGTCTTTTCTAACAACCATGTAGAAATTCTCAGAAATGTAATGGGACTTGTCTAATCATATTTTGACCATCTGACATGGTACGTTTTCCTTACAGATGTACTAAGTTTCATCATCTAGCTTTGATCTTCAAATTAATTTTAAAGTCCGGATCTTCAGTTTTGCAACACTTACATGACAACATATAATTGTTCTAGCTGTGCTTTTCACAGTTTCATGGAATGACTCTTCTCCATAGAACAAAAATTCAAATTTTATCTTATAATATGCTTTTAATATCTAATCTATGAGACTGGCCTTATGTGCATAACTTAACACTGTACATTTCTTTAGCATTTCTTTCTATGCATGCTGTGATCCTAGTTTTGATGGAATTTATTGGAAATGATCTTCAATAACTTACATTTATGAAGTCTATTGTCTACTCTTACTTTATCAGTAGTGTCTGTTGATCTTATTCTCAAGAGTCCAACTCTATTATCGTGTCACGTGGATGCATGTATTCAGTCTACTAATCATCAATGCTAAAATTGTTATACAGTATGCTCACCAAGCAACGCTAGCAATAGTTTATGCTCTGTAGTCACCTTAATCATTCTACTTAAAGGTAGTGATGCAACTTATTTACTCTAAAAGTCACAATAAAATATGTTGCTTTTAATTTTGTGACTATCTTTCCATGATAAGAGAAATGTTTTAGATGTATAAGCAATCAGTTGCTCCTCAACTGATGCCACCATATATGGAATCACAGCTCTAGCACCATTTGACTGGAAATCACATGACTAAAGATGGCAGGTCTTGGACATCATGTACTAACACTCTATCATACATGAGTAATTCTTTACATTTTCTAAATTCATTCTGCTTCTGGTATTTACATTATTGTGGAATCTATTCGTTTGGCAGCTTTACAAGTATGTCTCTACAGAGTTTCTTTGTCACCAACACCAGAAATGTTTATCAACTCTTTCATATCTATAGGTGAATCATGAATTCTTTTTAAATTTTTTAAATATAAATTCCTTTCATTCTGTTAATATTTGTCAAAAATATTCATTTGGTGACTTACCAGACTCATAGTTTGTTATTTTATTCTCTTGTAATCTCTGCAATGCTTGTTGTAAGTTACAGAGGAGTTAATTATCAGTATTCCCAGGGACTAATAAATCATTTAGGCACATCACCATATGTGGCGAATGCTAAGGATAAGGCGTATGAAGAGTTGTATAAAAGGTTGGACACTAAGGAGGGAGAAAAGGACCTGTACCGATTGGCTAGGCAGAGGGACTGAGCTAGTAAAGATGTGCAGCAGGTAAGGGTGATAAAGGATAATAAGGGAAACATACTCACAAGCGAGGAGAGTGTGTTGAGCAGATGGAAAGAGTACTTTGAGGGGTTGATGAATGAAGAGAATGAGAGGGAGAGAAGGTTGGATGATGTGCGGATAGTGAATCATGATGTGCAGTGGATTAGCAAGGAGGAAGTAAGGATAGCTATGAAGAGGATGAAGAATGGAAAGGCTGTTGGTCCAGATGACATACCTGTAGAAGCATGGAGGTGTTTAGGTGAAATGGCAGTGGAGTTTTTAACTAGATTGTTTAATGAAATCTTGGAAAGTGAGAGGATGCCTGAGGAATGGAGAAAAGTGTTTTGGTACCGATTTTTAAGAATAAGGGTGATGTGCAGAGCTGTAGTAACTACAGAGGGATTAAACTGATCAGTCACAGCATGAAGTTATGGGAAAGAGTAGTGGAAGCTAGGTTAAGAAGGGAGGTGATGATTAGTGATCAGTAGTATGGTTTCATGCCAGGAAAGAGTACTACAGATGCGATGTTTGCTCTGAGAGTGTTGATGGAGAAGTACAGAGAAGGTCAGAAGGAGTTGCATTGTGTCTTTGTGGATTTAGAGAAAGCATATGACAGGGTGCCTAGAGAGGAGTTGTGGTATTGTATGAGGAAGTCGGGAGTGTCAGAGAAGTATGTATGAGTGGAACAAGATATGTACGAGGGTAGTGTGACAGCGGTGAGGTCTGCGGTGGGAGTGACAGATGCATTTAAGGTGGAGGTGGGATTACATCAAGGATCAGCTCTGAGCCCTTTCTTATTTGCAATGGTGATGGACAGGTTGACAGATGAGATCAGACAGGAGTCCCCGTGGACTATGATGTTGGCAGATGACATTGTGATCTGTAGTGAGAGTAGGGAACAGGTGGAAGAGACCCTGGAGAGGTGGAGATATGCTCTAGAGAGAAGAGGAATGAAGGTCAGCAGGACTAAGACAGAATATATGTGTGTGAATGAGAGGAAGGATAGAGGAATGGTGAGGATGCAGGGAGTAGAGGTGGCAAAGGTGAATGAGTTTAAGTACTTGGGATCAACAGTTCAGAGTAATGGTGAGTGTGGAAGAGAGGTGAAGAAGAGAGTACAGGCAGGATGGAGTGGGTGGAGAAGAGTGTCAGGAGTAATTTGTGACAGACGAGTACCAGTAAGAGTGAAAGGAAGGTCTACAAGTGGGTAGTGAGACCAGCTATGTTATATGGGTTGGAGACAGTGGCACTGACAAAAAGGCAGGAGTCAGAGCTTGACGTGGCAGAGTTGAAGATGTTAAGATTTGCACTGGGTGTGACGAGGATGGACAGGATTAGGAATAAGTATATTAGAGGGACAACCCAGGTTGGAAGGTTTGGAGACAAAGCCAGAGAGGCAAGATTACGTTGGTTTGGACATGTGCTGAGGAGGGATGCAGAGTATATTGGGAAAAAGATGCTAAGGATAAAGCTGAAACAGGAAAAGAGGAAGGCCTAAGATAAGGTTTATGGATGTGGTGAGAGAGGATATGCAGGTGGTTGGTGTGACAGAACAAGATGCAGAGGACAGGAGGAAATGGAAACAGTTGATCTGCTGTGGTGACCCCTAACGGGAGCAGCCGAAAGAAGAAGAAGACCATTTGTAAATATTTCAAAAGGTTTAACATAATTCTTAGAAAAATATAAGGTGTGAAGCTCATTCCAAATGACAATCTTATACACAAGTAACCATTTGTATGTATTCATAGTTACATATTTTTAGAATCAGCATCAAGCAATAACCTTCGGTAAACAGGTGACAATTAATTTCTAACAGCACAGTTGTTTCATGCAGCATATGCAGTCTGTATCTGGTTTATTCTTGGTAATTTAATTACCACACAAGAAAAGCTGAATTACCCATGTTTACTGCTAGAGCAATTATAGCAGCCTCCTTCCGCTGTATCATGGGGCTGAAGATATTTTCCCTTTATAGCATTTTAAATCTTTAACAACTTTCTTTTTCATTGTGCAAGGCAAGGGCTGGCTTTTTTGGAAAAAAAAACATCTGTATTCAACAAAATGGTAGATTTCAGCCCATGCAGTATGCCTGTTTCCTCAAAACACACTTCAGAAAGCATTCACAACACTTTTTCTAAAGACTAATTTCACAAATATTCACTGGGAAATTATATATCTTTCCAGATTATCATAGGTTCATAGGTTGATAGGCTGGTACTAGGCTATCAGCCCTAGGGCCTATACAAGCCTAGCCATAACAATTCCCTGGATATTTCTTCCCACAATATTTACATTCCTGGACCCCTGTCTAGCAGGGTGACTGACATGATCCCTGGGGTGAAATTCCTATCTCCCATCCAATCATCAAGGTTGCTTTTGAAGAGGGCCAAGAAGCTGCTCTGCTTGACATGTATGGGCAGTCTATTCCAGAGTATGGGGAGTCTCTGGGTCAGGAACCTATCCCTCCAGCATGTTTTGTTCATTGTGATGACAAGGTTTAGATCCCTGGAGCGTGAGGGATTGGGATTTCTTTAAGTGGGGCATGTCCAACAGCTCAGGGTTTGACATGGCCTTGTATGTTAAGCAGAGATTGCCTCTGAGTAGATGATATGCCACAGAGTATATCTGGCATCTATATATATATATATATATATATATATATATATATATATATATATATATATATATATATATATATATATATATCTATAGCAGCCTAGATATATATATATATATATATATATATATATATATATATATATATATATATATATATTTAGAGCAGCCTGAGTAAGCATCTGTACTCAGTTCCTTTTAAGCTGCACAAAACCTTCTAATTTCTGCATAACTAAAACAAACTATTCACCCTTTCATAGCTTTTTAAAGCCATACTCTGACTTAATACTGATGTATTCCCTCCAATATAAGTTTAACTGTTATGGCTTGCAGTCTTCTCTTCATAAAACAAAAATGAAACATTTTTTCATATATAATTGGTGCTGCTTTTATTACATAAATCTCTAATTCAGTTCTTTTACAATTTCCAGATGGTAGATATAAACAACAATCATTCTTTTAAAATTTAACCCTGAAAACACTGATAATTTTTGTTTTCTTTTGTTAGACAAAACGGGGCCAAACCAAAATGGTCAACAAAGCGGCAGGTGGCACTTGCAGTGACTGATAGCCATTTGACTTTATTAATGGTTAAGCAATGATGTTCTATATTGTGTGGTATTTAAATGAAAAAAAATGTTTCTTTAAATGTGTGTGTGTGTGTGTGTGTGTGTGTGTGTGTGTGTGTGTGTGTGTGTGTGTGTGTGTGTGTGTGTGTGTGTGAACGTACTGTGAACATTCGTTAATGTAAAGTTTATCGTGTCAACATTCTGCAAGTCGACATTATAGTAATTTGATATTTTAAAGTAGATATATATATATATATATACATATATATATATATATATATATATATAGGTTTGCTATTGAGATTTCAAAACTGCATCGGTTGACCAGTCAAAATCTCAACCCAAAATGCTGAATTCAGAATTTCAAAACAGCATCCATATCGAAAATGAATACATCGACATCCGTAGTTTGATGTATTCGACACAGCAGGAGGTGATGTTACTCCCCCACGCTATGCACATTAATGTACCGTTACATTCCACAGTCAACAGTACATTAATTGTACTATTTTGCAGGGGGGCAGCCCCCCTGCACTGCCCCAAACACCCTGCAAATTAAATATGCCAGCTATGAGATAGCACTACAGTGAGGAGATCAAGCAACCAAAATCTCATTCAAGTAATAAGACATAAAAATGAAGCAGGTAAATCTCACGTTGCCTGCACAACAGCACAAACCTGGAACTCACTTCCAAACAATATAACTAGCACTACTTCTAGCACCCATTTCAAACACCTCTTGAAATCCTATTATTCTAATAATTGGCTCTGCTCTTGCTACACACCAGGGTAGCAATAACTATGCTCAGTTGCAAGAATTCTGCTACACTATATCATTTCCCTTACTTAGCTCTACTGATATCCTTGCATATTCATCCAGACATATCACCAATCTAACAGCAGAAAACAAACCAACACTGGTACTGTTCTGTACTATATTCCTTACCTGATAAATGCTCTAATCTGTATCTAAGAATAATACAATACCTAACAAAGCTCCTCTTACTCTCATCCTACCTATACGTATATTTTAGTTATGCCACTATGGGCATTTATTTACTTCTCAGTTATACTAAAGCATAAATGTATTGTGACTGTAAATGTATTAATGTTTTTGTGAATGTGAAGTGAAAAAAAAATTGTAGGGGAGGGGGTTAATCTCTCCTCACCTATACTAATTGTACATTCTACTATAGTTATCACATGCCATGTAATGTTCTTCTGTCCTACTTTAAATTTCATTAATTGCTTTGTATTGTATTAATCTATTATTGTAACATGGAGCTTTTCTCCCCGGGCCTCCTCTGAAAATGGACCTGTGCCCAGTCGGACCCTCCCTGTTAACAAAAATAAAATAAAATTAAAATAAAAATAAAATAATTTCCTGTCCCTCATTGAACTGCGATCTCCCTGCACAATGTCAAACTCAAATACTCGAACTACACTACCCATTCGCTATACTGTAGTCAATGTATTTTGGTTCGACATTCTGCCCACTTGAAAACTGCCTTTCGACCACGTCAGTCAACCAAAGCAGCTTCAGAATTCTGATAGTAAACCTATACAGAGATATATGTATATAAATCTGCCTACATAATATTAATAAACACAGTTAATCTTTTTAAGGTGTCATGGAATCTTAACTTTCTTACTTTATGGCTAATTTATTAGCACAATAGCCTAATAGAGAGACAAGTGCTTTGAAACAAAAGCTGATATTGTAAGGACATAATCAATTTTTATACCATCAGACTTAAGCAGACACAGCATCACAGAATGACAAGATGGGCATGAAAATAGACAAGTTAATCACCTGTTAAATTATTTCCTTACAGATGTGTCAGTAAGGCAGGAAACTCAGTTATCACACTTACAATACTCCATATTCTCCTGGCATGTGTAAAATCATACAATATTTTCTTTGTATCAAAAAGAGAAAAAGAGAAAGAGATAACTGTTTAAATCAATAGCCGTTATAAATTTACAAGTTTTAGAACCTTTGAAGATCACCATTAAAGAGCTAAGCACAAGGGTTACACAACATTTTGAAACCTTGACAAGTATATAGCTGCAATGTTAAAAAAGGTAAGTCATTAGCCTATGTAAGTCTAAATGTCCATGTCTGTTTACTCCAGAGAAACCATGGTGCCACTTTATGTCTCAGTGGTCTAACCTGTTATTAAATATGGGCAACCTACTGGTAGACAAAAAACAAGCACTCCAGCTTCAATTGTCTGATGTTCAACTCAATGCAGATCTGAGTTTCTCTATAGGAAATCATTATCATTAAGTTGCGCCTGAAGGGATTTCCTTTTTGGGGGAATTTCCACCTTCTTCAAGTTGGTGCAACCATGGAGTTGATTTATAAAAGTTAATGCAATTTGAGGGTTCCAGTTCTCTGTATTTGCTTTTGTCTACGCATAGAAGAGCCATTAAAGGCTATGCTGCATCTTGTGGTATTAAAAAACAACAACAATCAAACAAAGCCAGCACCAGGCCAGACACATTCACTGAATCTTTATTGTAGAACAGAGAGATCAAACTGGTTTTGGCACAGAGCCTTCATCAGGGATACTGCAAAACACAAAGTGCACTGTTTAAATATACAAACAACCTCACTTCCTGTGATGTCATATCTCCCTTTGATTTAAAGATACACTATAGTTTATCATTAAGCCCTGGTGTGAATAGCGCACCTAACTTAACAATCCATCTTGTTTCCTTGTAATTGAGAAAATAATGCCAACCCCTCTTACACTTTCTATCTCCCCTTACTCTATCTACAATGGTGAACCTGAATCTGGCAGTGGGGTGTAATTGACAATGCCTATATAAGGCATTTGTAATGCGTTTGTTGCAAATGTCACTCGTGCTCTGATATTCAGAAACAAAGGGGTCTGGACGTCTGTCCTACATAAAAAAAGGACAGATACAGCTGGCCAAATAAATGACCCAGTCTGTTCCACAGTTAGTATAAAAATTGATGTCATATACTTGACCCGTATTCCGACTAGAACATTTTTTAGACTTGCAAATGTGTTGACATGAAGAGCAATGCCAACATGGAAAAGACCCAACTAGTTTCTCCCTTGTAATAGTTAACTGATCACCAGGATTCAGGTTTGTACAATGACATTTGTAATAAGAAAAATAGGATCCCAGTGTCTAGCCTCGACGAAAAGAAAACTGACAATGTTCTGGCAAAATCTTACCCAATTCTGCATTGGCCATCAAAATATTCCAATGTTTGCTAACCACATTCCTTAATAAATTAACATTTCGACCATAAGTTGTTATCAGTCTCAATGTATCAGATTCCTTACGATCATTCTTCTCCTTATAAGTTAACAACTGAGCCCTAGGCTGTTTGGAAGCCCACTCCCTGGCTGTAACAACGTCCCCAACCCTATAAACTCTATGGAGAAATCTGTACGTGAGATCATCCTTGGAGCTGTTGAAATCTTTCAGTGTTGAACAAATCCTTCTACTTCTTAAGAATTGGGACTTAGGAATATTTTTAATTGTGTGTGTATTGGGTGCAGACTGGAAGTGTACAATAAATTGTTATATTGAGGGTACTTTCTATACACCAACATGCGCAAGGTGTGATCAGGTTATCTCTCAACCTTGACATCCAAATAATTCATTTCCTCATAACTATGAGGAAAAACAAAATTCAATACCCATTTAATATCATTCAAATATTGTTCAAACTCCCGTAGATATTCAATATCTGCACGCCACACCAACCGTCATCCAGGAATCTCCAACATATGTCAGTTTCAGGCAGGTAGATGTTATGGGCCTCATTGTAAATTAGTTCTTCTTCTATGTACCTTATAAAAAGATCTGCATAAATGGGGGCAAATTAAGCCCCCATGGCTGTCCCCTGGGGTTGTCAATAACAACCCCCCTGAAAAGAGAAAACATTTTTGGTTAGGACGTGCTCAGCCATGCCAATGAGGAGTGTATTAAATCCAGATGTATACAACCCAGCTCTATTTAACCAATAATCCAAGGCTTGCAACCCTGCCCAGTGTGGTATACTGGTATATAAGGATTTCACATCAAGGGTGCACATAAGCCGATTAGGTTTAAGTTGAGAATCCGATACAGTTTGTAGGAATCAGGTAGTATCTTTAATCCTAGCCTGAATAAGAGGTAACAGAGGTTGCAGATACTAGGTCAAATATGCAGATAAAGGTTCAGTTAAAGAACCAATTCCAAAGACTATGGGTCTGCCTGGGGGCTGGTCTAAGCTCTTATGAATTTTTGGCAAAAGATATAAATATTGTTTGCCAGGGTCCCTCACAGAAAGATGTAAACTTATGGTTTTACTGATAATACCTTCCTCCACTGCTGTCTGCAAAAACATGCCAATATCTTTCTTAAAATTGGGAGTGGGATCAGTGGGCATGCGCATGTAGTACTGAGGGTTAGCTAACTGTCTACTTCCCTCCCCCCAATAATAATTGGAATCCATGAGCACCACTGCCCCTCCCTTATCAGCTGGAAGGATGACAATATCAGAATTAGTACAAAGCTCCTTAAGAGCCCTTTGTTCATTTTTTGAGAGATTATGTCTAAACATTTGAGCAGAACATAGTCTGAAGTGTAGATCTTTAAGGACCGCTTGTTGGAAAATCGCTACATTTTTGTTCATAGGTGGTGTAAAGCTAGACTTCTGAAATCTAAATTCTGCAGACCTCTGGGAGTCTGACCCAGAACCAAAAAACAGCTTTAAGATGATATTTCTGCAAAAGGCTAACACATCTGTAACAAATACATTCTTGTCAACACAAAAACCTGGTACATAGTTCAATCCTTTATTAAGGAGCTGCTTCTGCTCCACAGTTAAAACATGTGATGAAATATTATGAATGTTACAATATTCATTGTTTATTTGACCAGTGAATGAAAAAGATTCTCTAATGTGTCTGTTCTGATGCTTCCACCAACCCCTATGTTTGTTTCTTCTAAAGGGTGTTCCTGCCCCAAAAGGGTTTATTATGTATCTTGGGACTTGCAATTGTGACTTTTAAGAACAGTGTTTAGGAATTCATCTAATTTTGCCTTCTGGAAGAGAGAAACAGTTATTAATCAATGCTAGGTTGGCAATGGGACACTAAAATTGTTCAATGAGGACTTATAATTTGTGGGCAACAGTTGGGATTTATGCTGTTCGTTTGAATTGTGTTCAGGAACAACATAAATGTTGTGATACTATTTAAGTATTTCTGTTAGCATCAATCAACTAGTGAATGTATTTTTGTTAGCTTAGTCAACCAGTGTATGTTCCTAAACATTATGACATCTGTTCATGTGTTTGTGTTAGCATGATTAACCAATGAATGTTCCTGCAATACTAACTCATTTAAATTAGTTAAGTTCTGACTTCTTGTTTTGAAGACAGGACTATTTGTGTTTAACTGAAATTGGGGCGTGCCATTTCCATTGGCTATAGGGTGCTGAATAACAAAGGGCTCTTAATACACTGGTTGACTAAGCTAACAAAAATACATTCACTAGTTACTAAATGGTCATTTATAGCCACTTGAACTAACCTTTTTTTGTCTATGAGGATTTATTTCAATTAATTCATCTGTGGACAATAGTTGGGATTCATGTTGGTAACATCTACCGTTTGAATTGGGTTTGGGAACAATATAATGTTTGCCATAGTATTTATGTATCTGTGTTAGCATAGGTAAATGGCGTATGCTTTTAGACACAAATCACAGTTAGTATAATTTCTCATGCACCTGTTCTTGTACAGTTTGGTAGTGGATGTTCTTGGAAAACTAAGTCATTTGAATTTAGCACAATCAATGATGGTTTGGTTGCTTACTCTAAATATTTAAATGATTTTGAATTTTAAATGTCTATTGCATCCAATAATTCTGACGATTAAGATTTGGATTGCCCTCTATACATATATAGCCCTCTCCATAGTATTCAATATCTGAGCTATATTGGGAATAGTTTTACTATTGTGGGTTTTCGAGGGCCATTAGGTGTTGTTTAGCTGACTGGCAAGTGTGGCTGTGCGGACATATATTTATTTTGTGGGCCTTACACATACATATATGCCTTGGGAGGCTTTTGGATTTTGAAATCATAACAACCTGGCTGAACAGTTTTGGGTTGAATAATCACAGCAGCTTATGGTCATGGATTTAAACACTATTCTACAAAGTTTATGTGCAGATAAAAATGACATTCAGGTTTTTGGCCTTAAGCGATCTTATGATGGAACCACAGTTGAAGGTAATGTTGATCCAGTTGATGGCTGTAATTCATTGTTCATTAATTCATTGTTCATTAAGCTAGGAAAATGTATGAATATATGGCACCTGAAACTTTTTAAGGCATATCAGAGTAAGAATATTACTCCCAGAGGATTGAGAGTAAGGATTCAGCCTCTGGTGGGCAACTTGGATGATTTGTTAATTCAAGATTGGTGTAAGGCCCAACAGAATGCCTCCCTGGCTTTTGTTAATATATTGACTTCATATTATGAGCGTATAATAGAGGATAATATCCAAGATGTCAAACGAGTGATTGAGTAGGTTAAAAATTATGAGGGACAGCCACATTATGTCAGTTGCCTGGGTAGATGCTCTAAGGATCTTCTGGCATTTGAAAACCAAGTTAAAGAGAAAAAATTATGGAAATTTGCAAGGGATATGGAAGACTATGAGAGAGGGAAACTCTTTGAGTTTCAGAAGAATGTTCGATTCTCTGAGACCAATGGATCAGGTACTTATGTATGTAATAAAAGACCTTGCTCCATTTTGAAAAAATCTTTTTCTGGTAATAGCACTTCAGGGGATGAATCCTCTGCTACAGATAATGAAGGTGCTCAGGTTAGGGAGTCACCTGAAGCAAAAAAACAGCGGGGGCAGGAACACCCTTTAGAAGAAACAAACATAGGGGTGGGCGGAAGCATCAGAACAGACACATTAGAGAATCTTCTGCATTCACTGGTCAAATAAACAATGAATATTGTAACATTCATAATATATCATCACATGTTTTAACTGTGGAGCAGAAGCAGCTCCTTAATAAAGGCTTGAACTATGTACCAGGTTTTTGTGTTGACAAAAATGTATTTGTTACAGATGTGTTAGCCTTTTGCAGAAATATCAACTTAAAGCTGTTTTTTAGTTCTGTGTCAGACTCCCAGAGGCCTGCAGAATTTACACAACCTATGAACAAAAATAAAGCGATTTTTCAACAAACGGTCCTTAAAGATCTACACTTCAAACTATGTTCTGCTCAAATGTTTAGACATAATATCTCAAAAAATGAACAAAGGGCTCTTAAGGAGCTTTGTACTAATTCTGATATTGTCATCCTTCCAGCTGATAAGGGAGGGATTCCAATTATTATTGGGCGGAGGGAAGTAGACAGTTAGCTAACCCTCAGCACTACACGTGCATGCCCACTGATCCCACTCCCAATTTTAAGAAAGATATTGGCATGTTTTTGCAGAGAGCAGTGGAGGAAGGTATTATCAGTAAAACCATCAGTTTAAATCTTTCTGTGAGGGACCCTGACAAACAATATTTATATCTGTTGCTGAAAATTCATAAGAGCTTAGACCAGACCCCAGGTAGACCCATAGTCTCTGGAATTTGTTCTTTGACTGAACCTTTATCGGCATATTTGACCCAGTATCTGCAACCTCTGTTACCTCTTATTCGGGCTAGGATTAAAGATACTACCCAATTCCTACAAATTGTATCGGATTCTCATCTTGAACCTAATTGGCTTATGTGCATCCTTGATGTGAAATCCTTATATACCAGTATACCACACTGGGCAGGGTTGCAAGCCTTGGATTATTGGTTAAATAGAGCTGGGTTGTATACACCTGGATTTAATAAATTCCTCATTTGTATGGCTGAGCACGTCCTAACCAAAAATGTTTTCTATTTTCAGGGGGGTTGTTATTGGCAACCCCAGGGGACAGCCATGGGGGCTTCATTTGCCCCCATTTATGCAGATCTTTTTATGGGGTACATAGAAGAAGAACTAATTTACAATGAGGCCCATAACATCTACCTGTCTGAAATCGACATACGGAGGAGATTCCTGGATGACTGCTGGTTGTTGTGGCGTGCGGATATTGAATATCTACGGGAGTTTGAACAATATTTGAATGATAATAAATGGGGTATCGAATTTTCTTTTTCTCATAGTTATGAGGAAATTAATTATTTGGATGTCAAGGTTGTGAGAGAACCTGATCACACCTTGCGCACTTTGGTGTATAGAAAGTACCCTCAATATAACAATTTATTGTACACTTCTAGTCTGCATCCAATACACACACAATTAGAAATATTCCTAAGTCCCAATTCTTAAACATTAGAAGGATTTGTTCAACATTGGAAGATTTCAACAGCTCCAAGGATGATCTCACATGCAGATTTCTCCATAGAGGTTATAGGGTGGGGGACGTTGTTACAGCCAGGGAGTGGGCTTCCAAACAGCCTAGAGCTCTGTTGTTAACTTAAAAGGAGAAGAATGATCGTAAGGAGTCTGATAAATTGAGACTAATAACAACTTATGGTCGAAATGTTAATTTATTAAGGAATATGTTTAGCAAACATTGGAATATTTTGATGACCAATGTGGAATTGGGTCAGATTTTGCCAGAACATTGTCAATTTTCTTTTCGTAGAGGCAAGACACTGGGGATCTTATTTATCTTATTACAAACGTCATTGTACAAACAGGAATCCTGGTGATCAGTTAACTACTACAGAGGAGAAACTAGTTGGATATTTTCTATGTGGGCATTGCTCTTCATGTCAACACATTTGCAAGTCTAAACAATTTTCCAGTCAGAATACGGGTCAAGTATATGACATCAATTGTTATGCTAACTGTGGATCAGACTGGGTCATTTATTTGGCCAGCTGTATCTGTCCTTCTTTTTATGTAGGACAGACGTCCAGACCCCTTTGTTTGCGAATATCTGAACACATGAGTAACATTCGCAACAAACGCATTACAAATGCCTTATGTAGGCATTGTCAATCACACCTCACTGCCAGATTCAGGTTCACCATTATAGATAGAGTAAGGGGAGATAGAAAGTGTAAGAGGGATTGGCATTCTGTACTCAATTACAAGGAAACCAGATGGATTGTTAAGTTAGGTGCACTATTCACACCAGGGCTTAATGATAAACTATAGTATATCTTGAAATCAAAGGGAGATATGACATCACAGCAAGTGAGGTTGTTTGTATATTTAAACAGTGCACTTTTTTTTTTGCAGTATCACTGATGAAGGCTCTGTGCTGAAACCGGTTTGATCTCTCTGTTCTACAATAAAGATTCAGTGAATGTGTCTGGTCTGTTGCTGGCTTTGTTTGATTCTTGGATTCATATGTAGCCATTTGCACCTGCCGTACTTGCAAGCTACTGTTTAGTAATATTAAAAAAAAAACACCTGAAAGAACTAGGCTGATTCTTAATAGAAAAATCATGGGATTAGAAAACTTAAACTATTCAGAAAGTCTTCTGGAATTGTTATGTTCTTTTTCTTATGGCTTCTTTGGCAAAATTTTCATGGGAAGGTTTAATTTCTAGTGCTGCTGAAATATCTTAGTGCTTATTTGCAATATCATGTATTTAAATGCATCTTCATATAAAGGAGATGCACAGTTTCTAATGAAGAGGACAACACAAAATACATAAATATTTGCATATTGTATTTCATGATATCTAACTCTACTTAGATGATCTTCCAGCAGCATGTATATTAAACTGATAGTGCTGCATGTATATACTGTTACATGACAAACTGTCATACAGAATTTTTTGATGAATGAGCATTTTATAAATGAAGCTATCATTATAAACATAAAAGAAATGCACTCTAATTTTGTTCAACAAAAATACAAAAGAATATTATCACAATGGTTACAATATTTATAAAAAAATAATTAAAAATGATAAATAATTAGACTGTACTTTTCTTATTTACTAATGGCACAGTTGACTGGGGGGGGGGGATTCAATAAAGCCTACATGGAGTGATTTTTTCCTGTAGGCAGAGTGGCATGGATCTAACATGGAAACCAGCAGCAGTGCGATCCAGTAAACAAAGCAGAGGGGCGTGCACGAGCATCCGGACACAGAAGTGTCTGTGGCATGCAAATCACCTCATAACCAGGTGAAATCCATGCAAATGAGGGTGTTTTGCAATCCAGGAAGCAGCTAGCTATCTGTGCAGAACCATTGTTGGTGTCAGAAATGTACGCAGAAAATAGTGTACAGAAATGTAAAAATTGAACAAGGGCTGTAAAAGCCCAATTAGAAAGTTAGAAATGTCATGGTAGGCACATATATGTGCAAAACTATGCCATGTGAGTCCAAAAACTAATGCAAAATAATATAAAATAATATGTTTTTTAATACCCATATTACATTTATGCGGCACGCAACAATGTGCAAACATGCCGTTATGCAAAAAAAATATTAAAATGTTTAAAAACTGAAAATAAGACATATTTGAAAATAATGCATTATTCTGCCCTGCATGCAGTATGTATAATTGTAGATGTAATTAAATCAAAAGGTGCTTCAACAAAGTATTAGTTTAAGGGTGTGCACACTTATGCAACCAGCTTATTGTATATTTTTTATTTTTTATATTTTTCCCTTAACAGATTTATTTGTTTTTCAATTGAATTGGACAGGTTATAGGTCATATTAAAGGTGGGAAAAGTTTTGAAATGATTTATTCTGGTCACATTTTTTTATATCCCAAAAAACTAGCATTTTAACAGGGATGTGTACACTTTTTATATCCACTCTAGTTGTATATTACCAAAACAACACAACTGTCTGAGGATCAGAGAAGACATACAGGGCAGAATGCTGGACATCCTGCAAAACATGTACAGTCAGAGGTGAGAAGTCTGTAACCCTGTGTGAGGTGTTACAGCATGTACCCCAGTCATAGCATAGCTACAACTACTTAGAGCAGGAAATATGGACAAAACCATGAACAGGCATGGGACAACGGCCCACATATAAGGAGGAGGATCAACAAGTGGCCACACAAATGTAGACAGTGCAGAGAATAACAGGTCATCCAGTAGCATGGGTTCCCTGCTGTGGATGGAGTCAGTAGATCAACTGTCTGTCATCAGTTCTTAACATCAGTCTATAATGATTTGCCAGTGATGTACCAGAAAAATCACAATGCTATGTAAAACATATCAGACATATAATGCAAAACCTTGTACAATTACAATCTGTACGCGCCCTAGGTATGACTCCGATATTATGTGCAGCACACAGCCGGGTATCCCTTGGACATAATATCAGGCAGGTGCTGGACTGCTGAATCTGGTGCAGCAGCCAATTGGCTGTAGCACACAAAATCCTGGACTGGAGTACAGGTAGGTCTGGCCTGGAGTCACCTTGTAAGTACTGATGGTCACACTGGTTTTGGTCCTACACTTAGCTAATTTTGGCCCATGTCTGATGGCTCATATGCCTAAAGAACTGAGATGTGAATATATCACTGTGCATATAGACAGTTATGTATATGCATCTGTATCTCCCTATCCCCCTCAGACATGATTACTCTTATGTATCAGTATGTGGCATATATATATATATATATATATATATATATATATATATATATATACACACACACACACACACACATATATATATATATATATATATATATATATATATATATATAAATATATATACGTATCTATATATTTATGTATAGATATATATATATATATATATATATATATATATATATATATATATATATATAGAGAGAGAGAGAGAGAGAGAGTGGGAGAGAGAGAAAACCATGTAAAGGTGTAGAGTGATATAGTGCTGCAGTCCCTTGTACACCAAATGTAACTGGTGGTGCATGCAACTTGTACTGTGAGCTGTAGTGTATACTGGTAGGTAGGCAAGGGTTCTAATCTCATATCACCCACATTGTGTGTGTGTGTGTGTGCGTGTGTGTGTGTGTGTGTGTGTGTGTGTGTGTGTGTGTGTGTGTGTGTGTGTGTGTGTGTGTGTGTGTGTGTGTGTGTGTGTGTGTGTACATATTTCCCATGCAGCAGTACAGACATCCCTATCATGCCTATGTTTGTGCAATGGTCAATCATTTTATGGCCCTCTGACTAGTGTCCTCCACAACAGTGGCCTCCCTGTCAACAGCTGATGATGTCATCCACCTTAACAGCAATGACAGACACTGTCAGAACTTATAAGCTCTGTGGCGTACGTGGTACATATTTAGTGCAACAGTATAAACTACTATTTAGGTAGGGGTCCTAATCTCATAATGGACAACTCTGTGTGTAAAAATACCCTCTTGCAGTAGTGTGTCTGTTCCACCTATCTGTGTACAATGGTTATACATTTTCAGGCCCTGTCAACCCCCCATTGTCCTCCTTTACAGGGCCTGCTGATGTTATCTACCTTAACAGCACTGCCAGACACTCACAGAACACATAAGCTTTGTGGCACATGCGATAAGTATGTAGTCCTATAGTATATTCTACTAGATAAGCATTGGTTCTAATCTCATAAAGGGCAACTGCTTGTGTGTGTAAGTATGCCCCCTTGCAACAATGTGCCTGTCTCGCCTATCTGTGTGCAATGGTTATACATTTTCAGGCCCTGTCAACCCTCTTTGTCCTCCTTTACAGGACCTGGTGATGTCATCCACCTTAACAGCACTGGTAAGCACTCTCAGAA
This sequence comes from Protopterus annectens, assembly GCF_019279795.1. Lineage (NCBI taxonomy): Eukaryota > Metazoa > Chordata > Ceratodontiformes > Protopteridae > Protopterus > Protopterus annectens. The sequence continues at coordinate 508,333,054 of NC_056727.1, read as the reverse complement.
TACATACGCTTCATGGCACATGAGATAAATATGTAGTACTATAGTATATACTACTAGATAAGTAGGGGTTCTAATCTCATAAAGGACAACTGTGTGTGTAAATATACTCCCTTGCAGCAGTGTGCCTATGTGTGTGCATTGGTTATACATTTTAAGGCCCTGTGAGTAGCTGCTGGTCCTAAATAGCCCACATCTAACTATGCATACATGCTATCTGCCACCACCTACATTTGTAGGTATGGAACACTTAGGTGACATGTAGCAAAGATAGGATGCATTGTCACAGGGTATGCATGCAGGATTATGCTGTCTACCCCCATTGCCTCTGACACACTCTTCTACACATACACATCTAGGTAGCTATGCACATATACAGCCATTCCTTCCTGATAATTTTTCCACTTTGCAATCATGTCATCCTGAACTGCTGTACTGCCAGCAAGTCTCTACAGCATAGCCACTGAGACATCTGCAACAGAAACATACAAAGAGCTGAGAGACACCTGTCAGTTTGCAATAACACTGCCAGTCTAACATCATGCAACAATGGTACAAACACTTTGACATGTACTGATGAAGCACCCCAGCATACAGCCCCTATCATGGCATAACACAACTGCACTACAACATGTCATGTACTGTACTATAAACACCCTGTGCATCAGGCACATATTTGCATGTCCCTGCAGCGATGGGATGGATGGCAGGGATGTGGCACAGGTGTTATCACATGCACAGGGTGTGGTGTGTGGTTGCCAGAGGCCTAGGCTGTGCCAAACAGTTGACATCATGTGTGGGAGTCAGGAAGGGGTGCTAGTCAGCTGGGCCATGGAGAGGTGCCATGTGTGTCTGTTTGTGACCTGCATCTGACAGTGATGTATGAGTGTGTATGCATACACATTCAAGCAATTTGCTAGCCCTACACATGGGTATGTTGGGCAGCTGTGGACAGTACATGGCAGAATGGACAGTTTACCATCTCCGGCCATGAACACGGGAAGTGGCACCACCATGCCCAGGGTCAGATGCTGTACTAGTTGCTGATGGTGACTGGTGTCTGCTGGGCCCATGTCCCTCATGAGACCACCCAGGACCATATGCCCATGGCATGCCACATCATGGTGTGGACAGCACCCTCCCTTCTGTAGTGCTGAAGGTACATCACTATGGGGGTGTGATTGTGCATGGCCACGTGTACTCTCAGCAGATGTTGTTGCTGACCTAAATCCAAATGTCTGACACCCTACTCCCACCACATCTTCTAGCACAGAAAATGTGCAGTCAAGGGCTGGCAATGTTTCACCCCACCATCTGTCCACTACATCACTGAAACAATGCATGGCATCACCAATGTGGTGGAGGGAGTCATGGATGTCAGACAGTGATGCATCCATGATCCTTAGCATCTGTCTGATGTTGCTTTCAGAACATGAATGTGCCTCCATGATGGACTGAAACATGCATTGGGTGACTTGTGATGTAACACCTGTGACAGGTGGTGGATGGGCAGCAGTCCTCCTTTGAGCATCCCTGTAAATCTGCCTGTGTGGGACTTTGCCAGCTCTCTGGCTATGGGCAGTATCTGCACTCACTGATGCCACTTTCACCACACTCTCCCGTTCGATGCCACCATACTCTGTCCGATATCTGTGGCTGCAGGGGACTGGGTATGTGTGGGCATACTGACTGTGTGTGGGGACAAAGGGGGAGGAAGTGGGATGTCAACCCATGGGACAGAATCAGCCCCCAACAGCCCCACCTGTGCCTCACTATGGCCACCATCATCATGAGTCTGATGAGACACTGACATCAGGTTGTGAGGGAACAAACTCCAACCCACATGGTCACCTGTGAGGAGGAAGACAAAATAAGTACATTACTACCTGCACTATTATGCATGTTGATCCACACAAGCACACACACACACACACACACACACACACACACACACACACACACACACACACACACACACACACACACACACACACACACACATACAGGTGAGGTGCCACAACTCCAGAACACATACCACATATTATTTCTGATCCCATGCACTACACACATGCAGACTACAACATATACACACAAGACACACCAAGTAAACCACATGCACTGCAGCTATATCCAGTTAATGTTGCCACTACTATACATCTGTGAGATTAGCGATATGTCAGTGTATGTGACAGACCTACACCTGAAACACAGTGCACTAGTTTTCAGCATACTATTGCCCCCTGCATAGCAGACTGCATGGACCTTCAAAAAAATAATTGCAAATATGTTACAGATCCTACACATACACTACTATGATTACTGATACAGTGCACTGCAGTTAACCCCTGTGAGATTGAACATACAAGTAGTGTACTCTGGCTAAGCATATCAGTTGTGTATACAGCAAAATGGTAGTCCTTAACATTGTCTGGGTATATATGAGCCATACAAAATCATTATCACACTCACTGGTTACAGAACATTGGACTCCGGTCACACCTAACATACCTATGGAAAGATGAGGGAGAGGTATTGTCAGCAATAACAAATGTGGCATTGTTACAGGATAATATGTGCATATAGCTACATGTACAGTAGGTACTGTGATATGGCCTACATTGCTGACATTCTGAGTATGTGTGCACAGGTGTGCATTACAAACAACCTCCCCCAATGCAGATTGACCTGATATCCATGTACTGGTATGCAGAGGCTGCCACAATGACTGATACAGTATTACAGTGATGCACACAAGAGGCTTATCTAGACGCTGTGGCACCCATCTCCATGATGTATGGGGTGATGGATACTTGGGAGCTGGTGGTTGATCCCAGGTTCACCAGGAATTCCTCTGTGGCCAAGAATGGTTCTACTGCTGCAGGCCCCCCACCAGTGGCAGCACAGTCCCTGGGCACAGCAGTGGCCCTTCGCCATGCAGCATTTACCATGTCCATTGCCCTGTGATAGACCTGCTCATAGCTTCTGTCCTGTGGCCCTATGTGGTTCACTGCTGTGACAAGGTCAGCCCACATTGCAGAATATTTCTCATGATTGTGGTGAGTCCTGGAGAGCAGAATGACATGATGTAGTCTTAGGCCATCCAGGAGCACATCATTATCTGCAGTTGTAAACGGCGGATGCTGCCATCTATACATCCTTTCTGAAAGACAAGAATAGGGGAACATATCACAGGACCACATACATTGCTCTCCACTATGTACACACTCTGCACATCCACATTGGCCTGCACTATGCACTGCTACCTCCCACGACATACCCAGCCATCTATCGCCACAGTCTGTAAGTGGCTATCAGCAACATAGTAGCAACACCAGTTATGTCCTTGTGTTCCATGATGGAGTGTGCTGAATGTCTATACTCCTATCAATGCCACCTACTGTGTTGTGTCCCTTATGGCTGACCTCCCACTACCATGTTAGAGAGCCACTGTTCAACAAATAGGTGTGTGTTATTATGAGTATATGAGGATAGTCCAGCAACAACCATGTGCCACAATGACAGACAGCAATGCAAATGTGCTGCAGGGTATCTTGCCTGTAGGTGTCCTACTTCTCTAGTACACAAAAGTAGGTGGAATGTGTACGTGTGCCTGATATATGTCTTCTCTTTGCCAGAAACATGTGGATGTCTGGCAAACAGTTGGACAATATTTTTTGGTTGTTCTTAGACTGTGGAGAATCTGGATGTCACATGCCAGAACCCTTAAAAATCAATTTATGCTACATTAATATCTGTCACTGTATTCATACCTTTACATTGTATGATCATTATGTGCACTCTGTCTCTGAGGTTGGGCTTGTCCCCCCCACCCCCGATTATGAATAGCTATGACCTGCAGGCCTGCTGTATGGGGTTGCCAGGTATGGCAGCCATAGCTGTCAAGTGCTGAGATATGAATGTCGACAACACAGTGACCCAGCCAGAGTACATCAGGGAGAGTCAGGGACACCTATACAATGTCTGAGTTATTCCTGTGTGACATTTACAGATTGAGAGGAGCTGAATGACAGTACACCATGTGATATGCCATCTCTGTTCACCATTACTCACTGTCACTATGTCTAACACACGATCCAGTGGCATTCATACAGGAGCCTTCCATTGTAGGAAGGAGTGAGAGGGTCACATCTGTGATCTAAGTCACAGCAGGCAGAGTTGAAAGGCATGGCTATAGCTTTTGGACAGCAGACTATCAGCAACATGTCCTTCCCAGAGATGAACTAGAGGCCTACTGTTGTAATTCCTATTCCCCATAACTGCATCCTCCCATCTGCATCCCATTAGATAGGGACTTGAATTACATACCTAGTAGAGTGCTGTAATCCTTTTCTACAGAAATCTTGAAGAAAATGGGTTTATAAATTGCAGTTTGGCTTGGTAAAGCAAGGTAGAGACCTGTTTACCATAGGCAGCTGGTTGCCTTTTGTAGGTAATGCTCAATAACAGGCGGTTGCCTGTGCACCAGTCAGTGGCTCAGACTTGCTAATTACATCCAGAACTGCTGGGTTGTAATTTCATTAGCCAATGACATGGCACAACAGTGCAATATTTAAGGCCTTCATATAGGCCTTGGCCCCTTTCCTAGGCTTTGAGAAGGACATTACTGAGGTATGGAGACTACAGCATTGCAGAGGGTAGATACAAATACTGTCTACTGTTGGGATTTATGTGGTATGTCCACAGTTTTGCATGTTATATTTGGCCATTTTCAAATGACTTTCTGATTATGTGGCAGTTCAGTGTTAAACAATGTGGGGTGAGGTCAATACAGGGGAAGACAGATGTGAGTGTCATACATCATACACAACAGAATATGCATGCTGCTGCAGTAGATGCTGGTCTATCAGCTGTGTATGTTTGTAAGGGCAGACTGTGACACATATCCCTGTCACTTGACCTCTGTCCCCACCCCTTCATATATGGGTGTAGTGTGGCTCCATTGTTCTAGGGGGTTGTGAGGTATGGTAGGTGGTAGGTCTGTAGCATGTAGCTGAACATACTGCTGCATATGTTACAGGCTGCAGCTGCTGCTTTCTGCACAGGACTCATACTGGGGAGTATGAACATGCTAGAGGAAAGTAAGCTGTATGTATCAGTGAGGGAGCAGTGTCAGCTCTGTTATTACAACAGAGCCAGGGTGAGGGTACACATAACAGTCCAGGTGAGGAATGTGCTTAAGGTACATATGTTATGTAACAATGCCAATCGGAGATTGTTAGACAACATATAGGTAGCCTAGACATATTTGTGCAGTGCATCCCTACCTACAGGCCTTTGACATGCTAAGATGGGTAGTAATGAATGCAGTTTTGGTTAAAATTGCAGGACTCAGCCATTATTTTTTGTATTCACAAGCATGTAATTGAAGTGCAACACACTGGATTCAAACCCAGGACTGTGGGTGGCAAAATGTACATTCTGCTAGGGTTTTAACAGACTGAGCTACTGAGTGAATCTTGCAATAGGTATGTTTGCAAGATATATGTGCATGCACACATTCTGTTATACAGGAGTCACATTGGCATGTCTGTTTGGATGGGTGTGATGTGTGACACTGAACTGTCTGTCATGATTGTCTAACCTCACTCTGCACTGACTTGCCAGAACTTTAATGCACAGAAAAGGTTTTGTGACAACTGTGCCAAAAGTGACAGCACAACTTTGGAGATTCTGCAACAGTCTTTGCAGCTGACAGCTATACCTGCTATCTCAGGCCTCACATATATACATCATTATTTATTTGACTGTATACTGGTTTGGTGTCTGCATCACAGTCCCAAGTACACTGCCAGTTTTCCAATTATATGTACAAGCACTGTGTCATTGGCAATCAGGATATGTTTATGGAAACACCTCTTTTACTTCAGAGCTGAGTGGCCTAGTGAGCTAGTGCACAAAGCTGGAGTTGACAGAGTCATGCGTTTGAGACATGGTAGGTGTAGTTATTTTGCAGATGTAGCTAACAGTGTCAGAAACAGAGAAGGTGATTAAAGCAGTTTTAAGCGGGTTTGAGCATGTTTGGGCATCGCGCAGCTTAGCTCCGCTTAAACCCATGCTAATTTTTAAAAAAGAAAAGAAAAAAGGGGTGATAGGAAAGTGGTGAAATGGGAGCAAGCAGGGGGAAAAACATACTGAAAGACAGGTAGGGATGTGCAGGATGGGTGTAGGAAAGGACCATAGCTCTCCATTTCTTTACAGCACCAGCTGTGAAGGTTGTAGTGTTTGGAATTTGGAGCCTCACACCCCTATAGAGAGGGGCGAGGGTGACATAACTGTGTGGATTAATTCATGTAATGACTGATTGTGGACAGTGAACACGTGTGCAAAATGGAGAGCCATGTATGGGGTGATTTTATTTTTGGAACAGACGCCCTTTTTTTTTAAGGAGAGAGTGGAATGTTGGGGAAGGGATATAGGTACATATGGGGAGGTATGTTGGGTAGGAGAGGTTGCATTTGCAAACAGACAAGACAGACAAGACAGCATACAGGGGTGGTGTGTGACAAATGAGGGGGGTAAACACCTTGGATGGGGAGGTTGTTGTAGGATCAGAGGCCATGTGCCCCCAGATGGCAGCAGTGAGACTGAGCTCCCCACCCATGGGCAGTCAACACTGCTCCTTCACTGTCCCAAAGGTGGCTGTGCTGGGGGATGGGTGCCGGGTCCATCTTGCCCCTCCAGGTTGGACAGTCTGCCCTCAGTCCTGTGTAGGTGATCCTCATAGCAATGGAGCATGATCCTGCGCACCATCCCTGGTAGCTGTTGTTGGGTGACAACCTCCCTCCATGCTCGCTCCCTGGGGGGAAGGGCCCTGTCCCCTGATGTAGTTCCCCCCATAGGTGGTGCAGGGCCAGCAGAGGGGGCAGCATCAGTTTGGGTCTCAGACATGCTGGGACCCAGTGCCATACTTGGCTGAGGTAGGGTAGGTGGATCGCCAGGAACCAGCCTACTCAGTTGAGCTATGGTGTTGAGGTATTTTAAAGCGTATAGATTAATAATGAACAGAACATTTTGTTAGTTATAACAGCATGCCAGAAAGTTGCAAATAACTCAGCAACATCACATTGCATAGCATATGGAAAACAACAATAAGTGAGATAACAGTCAGTATAGTAACAGCATGCCAGTAACAATTACAGCATAAGGCCAGCAACATAGGTAATTCAACAAGGTATGTTAGTATGCAACCATTGTAATACATAACAATAATAAAACACAAGGCCCAACATAACATTCTGGAACAACAGATGTTAATAGTAAACCATAACCAATGTGTGAAGATTGAGGGAAGATGGGCGAAGGCTGCCAGCCTAGTCAAATATAATTTGATACATAATTCTATCATTTGTATAAATAAATGTAAAACTACAGGCTTGTGTTCTTAAATGAAAGAAAACACTGTAAAATTTGAACTTCAAGATTGTTGCAATGCTATCTGCTGTAAGGAAAACCAAGCCAAGCATTTCAAATGTTCTTTGAAGTTACAATTATCTAAAAAAGAGGTGCCAAAGCGTCTGGCTTAACACGTTCTTTCTATTGTCTTAACTTAAGGAATAATTGTTAGAGTATACATGTGAAATGTCTTTTATTGTTGTAGTTTCCTGAGCAGGTGTTAGCTTGCTAAATAATGCAGTTTGTGCCCTGGGAACTCCAGACTAAGTGTAAAAATGATCTAATGTATATACTGGGAAAAACTAATTGTCAAAATGATGTAATTTGGGAGGGCCTTAGTAGAGTTGTTTCTTAGTGTTTTAAAAACTATTGTTCAGTGAGAGACTGAAAGCATTTGTCTTGGACTATCAACCCAGAACTGCTTATGCTCTTTATATCTGTAAGTAGGATTATAGCACTGTGTTTTCTCTTAAGAATAGCTAAAGATTAAAAAAATAGATTAAGTGTTTTTCTTTGACATCAGACCTGTCCTACTGTATTGTTTAAGATTCTGTGTGATCTCTGAACTCTTAAATATCTCAGGGGTGTAGTAGTATTGTCGTGTGTTTTTAATTATTTATTATTAAATATTTTAAAACCTTTACCTGTGGCTGGTTTGTGTAGAGAAGTAGGCTCTAGAGTACATTGCATATTTATAGATGTTATCATAATAGGCCACTCACGCTGTGGCGACCCCTAATCGAGAAAAAGCCAAAAGAAGAAGAAGATCATAATAGGCCACTCTAATAAGCCTTAGACTGAATAGTCACATTACCAATTGGATAATAATATTGCACAGTAATAATTGGACACCCTATTAAGGGCCTTTGGGTAGATGATAATTATTTAGCTGGTGGTGGCAGGAATTACTACTGTATAGTCTGGGTAAAGGGGCACAGCTGGAGCATCTGTGTCAGCCTTTCCCAGGAGTGTCTGTGAAGTTGTATAAATACTTATCTCAAAGCGTGGGTGCGTGTCAGCTACCTGAGCAGGGGCACCAAGCACTGGTGGGACAGAGAGGGTACTGGAGGTTAGCTTGCCAGCTAGGCTGAGATCTGGTCCCTATAGCTGTGTCAGTGGGGAGTCTTATTGGGGACCTGGAGAGCAAAGGAGCAACCAGCCCCAGACTGACTGTGATCTCTGTGTGCACTTAAAGGAAATTGTACTTTACTGTGTGTATTTGTTATCTTTTCCTCTTCTAGGAGACGACCTCCCTGGTGTTAGTGGTGAGGATTGAGGCTCCTTGATTGCTGGGCCAGGGCATGGTCGTTACACAATGTATAACAATAATAAAGAGTGATGCAGATAAGAGGTGGGGGGAGAGAGAAATAGAGTCCATTAATACTGGTGTAGGCCATATTTTCAACAGTACTCATATACTCTAGTGGTCTGCCCTTACTTTATGTATGCAAGTGCCCTATAGCTTCTGTTTCATGTACATACCTCTCAAGCTATCTGCATGAGACAGTATGGGCCAAGCTGTAACACCTACAGGTACACAACTACAGGGGACTATTACATGTCAGGATGACATATATGATGACCAAGGTGTACTGTGGACTGATGTAGTGTGACTGTGCTAGTCACATAACACAAGTCCATGATAGATCTGTGACCAAGGGATTAGGCAACAGTGATCACAGTCAGTGACAGCGTGACACTTGAGAGACATGTATCATGCCCAGTACAGAGAGTTTACAACTATCATGCTCTCCTTGGCAGGCATGGGGTTGGACTATCAGCAGACATTCACACACACAACAGGCATACAGCCAAACCAATATTATACATTTTATTTATTGTATTAACTTTTATTAGTATTGTACTTGTTGCCTTTATTTTCTGATGTCTTATCACATTGTTGCGCAATCCTGTTAACACTCTGGTACATTTGAACACAGAAATTATTAACCCATTCTAATGGCTACTTCAGCCATTTATTTAGTATAATTCCTGTAGGGAGAACATCTGTTAACAATATATAACTGCTTCTATAACATTTAGTAGTACTTGTCATTGGATTCGAACCCTGGTCTGTGTGTGACAAAATGTACATCGCACGTATCATTTAGCAAACTGAGCTACTGAGCCACTGCTGCATATTGATTGACTGATATTTGCCTAGAGCTCACCTGGTAACAAAACATGACCTGGTAATAGAGGTATAGTGTTATAAAAGACTGCAGTGACACTTGAACACAAATGCATGAGATTCATGCATGACAGAGGTTGTAGGTAAACTGTGGATTAATACATGTAATGCAGGTGTAGATAATAAACCACTAGTGGGTGGGAATATCTGTGATGTTTACAAACCATATCAGAATGCTGCGTTGGCTACCTGACCCATATACAGTTACAGATGGTATATTTGCAGTCTATAGCTATTGCAGTTTCATACTTGCCTGCAGCAGTGTACCTAAGAGCAGGAATGCATATAGCTGAAATGCAATGGTTAACACAAGACAATCCTGACATACACAATATACCCTGGGCTTTCCCATTATTTCTTCAGATCTTAGTGCAGAACAAATATCATAATGCATTATATCTTGTAGTACAGCTCCACATCTACAGTTTAGGAGAACACTTTTTATTAGCTAACCTTTAGTTACTTACTGGTACTGTTTGTGTTTGTACATCACAGCAGATATAATACTTGATTTCATGACCAATAGCCCAAAATATACACATATTGCACAACACAGCATTATTAGGAGTGACTTCATGCAGTGATTGCTATATATTTCCAGTCTTTATTGAAGAACTGTTCATATAATGCAGGTGTTGCAGTATAGCTGCAATTCCACACTTAATGCAGTAGAAACATTTATTTCCTTCACAGCATTAATGCAGTAGAAACTTTATTCCCTTAACTTTATTAATACAGTAGAAACCTTTATTTCCTTCACATTATTAATGCATTTGAAACTTTATTCTTTTAACATTAGTAGTGCAATAGAAGCTTTATTTCCTTAACATTATAAACTCAGTAGAAACTTTATTTCCTTAACATTATTACTGCACAAGAAACTTTTTATTTCCTTAATGTTATCAGGTTTCATCCTTTCATCTTTATTGAACTGTACTTGGCATTACTCACTTATTTCAGTACAGGTCTATGACCACATTCATTGCAGTACAATCAAAACTGAATATACCTAGTGACAATTACTAATTTACTCCTTCTTGTTTATATGACTATAGATTACAAATTACATCTGTACTCACCATACTCATGGTGCAACCTGGCTAGCCACCTTCTATGGACCTCTAGGTTGCGAGCCCTCTCCTCGTTGGCTGTGTTGAGAGAAACATGCATGCCTGTCTATCACACATTCAGAGTAGGTTTTGGTAAAACAATGATAACAATACTTACAAACATGTGGGGCATTCCCATCTTGAACATCTTGGAACCAGGTAGCCAAGAGATCCCCCTTATGACACTTCAGGTCATCATAATGATAACGCACCTGCTCACCTGTGCAGGGGATACCAATTGCACTGGTGAGATCACATGCCAGCCAGTCCCAGGCCTCCGACTTGTACTCCGATCCCTGGTACAGGCCCTGCAGCAGCCAGACATCATGGTATTTAAAGAGGAGTCCAGCCATGACCCTGGACTCCAGAATGTCCCAACATTGTGCCTGGAAGCATGCACTCTCTCCGAATCCTGCTATAGATCCTGCCAAGTTCAAACTCCAACAGGTTATGGCTGTAGTCCCACCTTTTGCACTTAAATAAGGCTGTTTTCTTACCTTCTACCACCACTGGGCCATTTCTAAAAATGCAGTGCTTTGTTTAGCACCATGCAAACCTGCTGAGCTCAGCTGAGCAGTGCTTAAATGGGCATTGCTTAGCAGTTCTTTGCATTGCTTTTCAATGTACAAACCAGCCAAGCACTGCTAAAACATTCCTGGTTTAAACAGTGCTTGGCATGGCTTAGCTGTGCTTAGCAGAACTTAGCTGGGTGCACATAAATGGGAATTAAATATAATTTTCATATTGTGTATTGGTAACACAAATGTCTAATAACATGTCTGTCCCTACATAGAATATTCAATCAAGGGTTTAAGAATACTTGTCATAATATGTGTATTTGCAACAAAAATGCTTAATAATCTATGTCTTCATACAAAATTCATTCAAGGATTAAACAGTGCTTCTCATATATGTACATTTGCAAAATATATTTAATAACCTGTGTGTGTAATTAAACAAAATATTTAAGTGGAATTTGGACTTATTCTCATATATGTGTATTTGCAAAATAAAATACATGTGTATTTGAACCCTGTACCTACCTTACAAACAACTGATGAACAGAATGCTTAGTGAGGACAAGGCATATAAAGTTATAGATAAATCAAAGGTTGCATCAATAATAAATTATGTGCATGACACTCGATAGAGAAGTCATTGTATGATTTCTTGAAGATAGAATCACCCCTTATTCCTGTCAAAGCTGCACAAAGATGAATATCCTCCTCCATTCGACCCATAGTATCATGTGACCATTGGGTCAGAAACTTGGTCCAATGATAAAAGAAATACCGACTATCTTGAAAAATTCATATGAGCTACTAGATGACCTTAAACAAGATCTAGTGACTAATAATTTAAATGTGAAAACTTTATTTGTCACATTAGATATAAAGAGCCTTTTTGAATATGGGCTTGATGCAATTAGGTTCCAATGAGATCATGAATATATGCTGTCTTTTGGACTATAATAATATTTTCTTGTTTAATGAATATGCCAATCTGGTGATTCATAGGTGAGAAAAGAGAATATCTTGGTGACCCTAGGTTTAAAATGTGGTCATATACATAATACTATGGAATGGAGGTGTAGATGAGCTAGAAGATTTTGTCAGCTATATGAATGATACCACCTCATTTCTCACATTTACCTATGAATACTCTTTAGTAAGAGCTGATTTTTTGGATATTACCATAACAAAGGGCAATAACAACAGCCTGGCCACCACTCTGTATAGGAAGTCGTGTTGGAGGAACAGCATCCTCCACTATTATAAAAGGTCAGATAAGTAGAATATTGAAAATATGCACTGATAGATTGGATGCCCTATGTTTGATTGAGCAGCAAAAACATCTTTTTATAGATAGAGGATACCCTGTTGAACTAATCAATGAAGTAGTTGAATCTATGTTAAGGAATCCAGTTTCATGGAATAGAGGAGGGAAAGCCATGTATGGAATAGAGAAAGGCAACAGCATTAAATATGATATTAAGTACACCAATGATGTTGAACATTTAACCAGGATCATAAACAGATCCATCACTTTTGAAGTTAATAGGTAATAAACCTAACTTTAGATTTAATAATTGTATGAACCTTAAAAGATTGCTATGCAAGGAGAAATTTGAGATTAGGCCTGTTGACATTCGAGCCCAAATAAAAACAGGTACCTATGCATGTGGCAGATGTTCTATGTGCAAATTCATAAACAGGACACAAGACCTTAGGATTCCAGGTATTAATATAAGCTTTGAACCTACTTTCTATGCCACCTGCAATACACAAAATGTTATTTAATATGTAATAGCTATTAAAAGAAGAACAATCATACTAGTGCTCTAGCTACACACTGTGCTGAAAGGCGCACAGCTTTAATTTTGTTATCAACCCTCACAGGAGGGAGGGTGACCTTTTAGGCACTATAGAAATGTTTGTACTCAGGTGGATACTACCACCTGGGCTCAACACCTATTAGGATCCCTATGAGACAGTGACTATTGTTGAATCAGTGCTACATAATTTTCAACTACACTTTGACTTGCGATGAGATGCTGATTATGGGGCTGTTAGCCTAAATATCTCTTTATAAATATGCTGTTTTGATTTACACCTTATGGCCTTGGAGTCAGGTATATTTTGATATGCAATGGCAAACACTTTGTACACTGTTGTATTTATCATAAAACTGTTGAGTAATGTCTGTTGATCAATTTCTGACCTTTGATATCATGAGGTCTTAAACTGCGATTGATTACTCATGTAGAATTATATACTAACATTTGCCCTGCACTGTTAGGACCATTCTGTTACAGGAGTTAGTTATATTATTGTTTGATGTACCATCTATGAACTTGGGGTTGGTTGTTTACATTTATAAAAGTCTCTATATCATTTTATGACATATATATACATCAAGAATATTGCACACAATGGTTTGAACTAACTGCAAGAGTTCGTGAAGATAAAAACCATGATAGATTTGTTTTGATTGTGCTGGGCATTAGATACTAAGATGAAGGTATGTCGGCTAATATGCTTGCCGTTGGGTGTATAGAAACATCATGAAAATAAGAAAACCTAGAAATATGTGAAATATAAATGGTAACTTCTTAAAAAGTTAAAAAGACAAAAGATATATTATTATTTTTTTTTGCTGATATTATTCACACGTCACGCTTGTTTGCTGACCATAGACCTAGAATGATAATGAACTACAAAAATGGGCTGGCTATGAATCATGTTAACTTGATGTGATCTAAGTTATTTAAAGTGACAAGATACAATTCATGTATATGCACATATTGGCGCTTCATGATTTTTGATATAATAAATGAAATTTTTTGAGATCTTTACTAAGTCACCATTTGACTTGCATGACATGATATTCTAACTATTTAGTTTTCTAGTATCACTAGTGTAATGTTAAAAGATGCTTGGTTGTATTTATGTATTTGTTCAGCATCTGTTGAGAGAAGTGACGCACACTGGTGGTTGTTTTAACTGCATTAATTGTGTTTTAACTAATTAGTCAATTGATAATCATCTTAGTTAATTGATGACTGTTTTTAGTATATTTATGTGTAAGTTGTAACCTGATGAAGCGATTTGGTTTCTTATAAAATAAAACTGGATTTTTATTTTATCGTGGTGGTTCCTAGCAGTATTTTTTCATTGAACCCTGTACCTACTGAATATAAAGCTGTCACTCTAACCATTCAGCTATGTGGACATTTGGTTTGCTCCTATACTTTTATATATAACTCTCCACTACATTTAAGTGCTAGTGAGCACCACAGCATGCAGTGCAAACACGCTCAGCTATGCTTAAACTTGACCTTTCCATTTATAATTAAATATATCCGGTTTCAATTTGTAGATGTCTAGCACATGTCCAGTGCTGCGCCGTGCCACACAAATGCAAAAAAAAAAAAATAATAATAAGAAAAAAACATAAAAAATTATTTAATTTCACTGTTTTCTGTTACCTACAGTGATATCTGGCACTTTGACAGTGCAGGGGGGGGGGGGTTACTCATCTCCAAACACAGTAACACACTCCCTACACTGGTTCCATAACAGTGTTACATGGTTCTCCCTCAGTAATGTGCCTTCATTATTATGCAAGGAACACTGCTGAGGGGGTTCTGCATACATGGCCATGATACCTTACGTATAGGCCTTACACTATGCCTACAAGGATTTTATTAAATCCCCAGGTAGTTGTTATATTTCTCCAAGAGCAATAACACATTTTGCCAGAATTTAGAGCTCAACCTTCTCTCATTTGCTCTCATTGTAATAATACAAATTTCTCTTTGGCATATAACTTTGGTTAAAATTATTAATTCGCTAAACTTTAGAGCAAGTTTGCTTTTCCAGTTCATAGTAATGATCTTTCCTGCAACTGAAAGTAAGGTCCACAGTAGAGAGTATTGTTCTATTTTAATGTATGAAGAAAATGGAGAACTATTCAATAACAGAGTTTCAGAAATCATGCATTTATCAGACTACAAAGCTTTCAAAAAGTTTTGAAACTTGTCTCAATATTTCTTATTTTCCATATCCAAGGAATATATGACAACAATCAGCCTTTAAAGATTTCTTTACATCTCTAGTATATAGTCTCACATGTTTTACAGATTTTAGACACCTTATAAAGAGTTATAAAAGCTTTATGCAAGTACTTCCAATTAAACATTCATCAGAAATGCACAAGAGGAAGTAAACCCTACTGAACTCAGTATCTAAGCTAGGATTTATTAAGGTACCATGATGTGGACACCTCTACGGTACTTTGTCCTGATTCAGCAACCTCCCTAACACAATGCCACACAGGTCTGTAGCATGAAAGCATACAGTACCACATAGGGCTGGACTCATGGCCATGCTGAATGCATTCTGGGGAGAGGCATATTTTAATTAGCCATATGCTCTCTCCCTAAGAAATACTTTTAGGAAGGCATCTACATTTTGAGTAGTTCAAGAAATCACTGGCCGTGTAGATCAGCAGAACTGTCCCCACCACAATGCAGTATTGAACATGAACAAAAGGTTGTGATTGAATAGCTACCACAATTGTGGTACAGGGATTGGGGTGGTAGAACACACTACATACCAGGGAGTGCTGTAATGGCACATACAATAGTTAGGGAATCAGGTGAATGCACTAGACACCAGGGATTACTCTAAATAATAACTGTCTTAATGGCACTGACAACACAGTGGGGAATCAGTGGTGGGAAATGCACTACACATCAGAGATTCCTTTTAATAATAACTGCCATAATGGCACTGACAGCAGTATATGGATCGGGGAGTGTGGGACACACTAGCCACTAAGGATTGCTCTTAATAGTAAATGCTTTAATAGCATTGACAGTATTATGTTGATTAGGGGAGGGGACCACACGAGCTAACAGGGTGTACTAGATAGGTGCTGTAATGGCACGTCAGCTGTTACAGGGATGGAGATTCCATGGGCGGGCAGACAGGTCAGAGACAAGAATGGAGACTGTGGTGTGTGTGTATATATGTTTGTGTGTGTGTGTGTGTGTGTGTGTGTGTGTGTGTGTGTGTGTGTGTGTGTGTGTGTATGTGTACATTTGTGTGTTTAGTTTAGTTGCGTGTATTGGAGAGTGACTGAGGTTAATGCAACTGCCTACACTAGAAGCAGTTTACTACTGCATAGTGTCACAACAATAAATGTGATTCAGAAAAAATGCAAATTAGACAATAAAGAGATTTTACCTCATCAAGGTTAATGTGTATCTGAATTACAAATGTATTTCTTTATTTGCTGACATCTGATTACCAGGAAAGTCTGAATGGTTAGGTTCCCATTTTCAGTGGAAGCCCAAGGATAAAAGCTCCAAAGTATTACAAAAACTTTTTTAAGAATAATAATTTTACAGTCTTCTAAAATAATACAAAAACATCTACAGTTTCAATAATTATACTAAACTGGACATACATTGGTTAAGAATAAATACAATTTATATGACAATGATTTAATATTTAGAGAAATTTAGCCAGTTTAGATATGCTAAAGGTAAGTTAGTATAATAAAAACATGAAATACAATATAAAATGGGAAGAAAAAAAACAGGGTTTTGGCATATTTAGATAGAGAATCAGGGGAGAGAAACTGATTGAAGTAAAGAATTGAGTGTAAGGTATGATTAAAGGTAACCATATGAAATGTAAGGACCTGCTAGAGTGAGTCCTGAAATACCGAGAAAGAATGGCTGAAAAATGGACTTACATATGTTAAGTCTGAGACTGACATTTCTTGGAATATTCTCTTTTCTCCAAGGTATGGTGATCTCAGACTTGGTTGGGTGATAGAAGTTGCCCCTTGCAAAAAAAAAAAACAGTTTAAAGAAGAAGAGTGATCGTCAAGATTCTCTCTTTTCCAGGGTTTTCATTTTTTTGGCTTGTCAGCACTTAACATTTCAAATTCAGACATTTCAGTAAGAAACTATGGATAAGTACTTGTTCATATTTATGGATATAATTTATCCTGGGGTTGAGCAAGAACAGAGACAGATTTTGGCTACAAAGTCATTCAGAATGGTTTTAAAGGAATGGAGGGAGGGTATTGACCTGATGGACACAAGTATGGAGTTCCAGGCCTTAGCAACATGGTATGAATACAGATCATGCTTAACAGATTTGATAGGTTTGTGGAAAGAGTAGTTTTTGGTCATTGGATCACAATGACTGAGAGCTGTGTAGAATGGTATTTAGTGGTGGACAAACAGATGGATACTGGATACTTTTATCAGTGATACGAAGCTGCATATATGTTAGTTGATGGGCATTTCTAACCAATTTAGGCTTTTTAGTGCTGTACAGTGATGGGTTCTGAAAGGGGCATTTGTTGCATATTTAGCCACTTTTTTATAGCATTGTCAAAGTTTTGATTTTGTGATTACTGAAGGCTAGTAAGGATGGGAGTGCCATAAATGGTGATGAGAAGTGGTAAGTAGCAACAAGTTTAGTTTTAGTTGTGTTGGTGAGAATGTTTTTGGTTCTATAAAGCATCCATAGTTTTGGGCGAGTTTTTTGTTTTTATGCAATTTTGTATATGCAGGTCAAATTTAAGATTCTCATCCACTACCAGCCCTGATAATTTGATATGAGAAGAAGAAGTAGCTTTTTAGGGTGAGATGAGCATGAGTTGTGAGTTACAAAGCCATCTCTCAGCGGGTGTTAAAGCTTCCTCAGTATTTGTTTGGAGATGTGAAAGTTGTCTGACGAGAGTACGAGGGTGGTGTCATCTGCATATTATATTGTATTAGGAAAGCCTGTTGTGTGCATGTGTTGAGGGTTTTGTGGAGAATGTTAAAGAGGAGGAGACCAAGGATATAGCTTTGAGGCACAGTGGTGGTGACTGGAAAGTATGGATATAGGATAGAGTGCCATTTCACTGGCTGATACCCATTGGACAAGTAGCTTTTGAACCATAGAAGGGTGGTTTGAGATAGACCTAGTGAGGATATATGAAGTAGAAGTGAACCATATGTCTTGTGCTAGGCCCTTTAATGAATCTCAGGGTAACTCTTTCTAATTATCATTATTGACCTCAGTAAGACTGCAATGAGTAATATGATTCAATGTTTATTGATTAATTTTAATTCCTTAATCTAATGCTAGTCTATTTAACTTAGCATGGAGTGGCTTTAGATTGCTTTAATAATCAAAATTGTAGTAACTAATATAACTAATATAATTCCAATACTTATGATTAATATATATATATATATATATATATATATATATATATATATATATATATATAGTTAGTTAGTTAGTTAAACTTTGATAGAAGTAGTTTTATATCACTTACCCTATTAATGGTTAAAAAAATCTGATACTTTTGGATAATTGTTTTAAACACATCAGGTATCCCATTTCTGTTTGTTTTGAAACCTGTTATAAATTTATTTATCATTAGACAATCTGTATATGCTAAATTATAATTATTTATGAAGATACCTACCAATAAAATATTAATGTCATTTTAGAAACTAGACCAAGCGAAAAGATTATTAAGTTTCAACTTCAACATTAGATGAGAGACTTTAGTTTTATAAACTACTTGTAAGAATAAATTGGAAAATAGAAAAAATCAAGGAAATGTTTATTCATAAATTTCCTAAAAGAGCTTATAGTTAAGTTAATATAATTTGAACTTGATAACTTATTTGAAGATAAAAAACAAAAGGACTCAATGAGGAGGCTGTGTAGTTTCCAGTTTAAAAACACAGTTTTAATCCACAGAAAGGAAGCACAAACACTTTCATAGGTACAAATCCCACTTCTTCAGATGCTAACAACTGTTCAAACATTAATGGTTTAAATACATGTACAGAAACACCTGAAGTAATTAAGTAGTGACATCACCTTAAAGCTACACTCATGTTAAAATGTTCAAGACAAGGATATTGTACATCTACCTGCCTATATTTGACTACACATTTATATACAGTACTTAAGTTTTAAAAAATATGTTAAAAATATATAAAACTTTGCAATACATACTCTGCAAAGTATGTATATTTATTTACTATATATATGTATTGCACATATTTTCACTTAGTGAAAGGTCTTTTCTTTAATAAAGGCTTGAGGGGAGCATATCCATTCATTCCAAAAATCAGCATTGGCTCTCAACCTTACTATCCATTCTGCTTCTAAGTTTTCTGTGACATTTCGTATGTCACCACCCCTAATATTCTCAGATGCCATTCTAATAACTAGAAACTTAAATGTGTGTCTAGAATAAGTTTCATTCACATGTTTAGCTAAAGTGCTTAAATTGTGATGTGAATGAAACTGATTCTGAACACACATTTAAGTTTCTAGTTATTAGCAAAGCATCTGAGACTATTAGGGATGGATGGATAATAAGGTTGAGAGCGAATGCTGATTTTGGAATGAGTATGTTCCCCTCAATCCTTTATTAAAGAAAAGACCTTTCACTCAGTGAAAATTTGTGCAATACGTATATATAGTAAATAAATATACATATTTTGTAGAGTATGTATTGCAATGTTTTATATATTTTTTACATATTTTTTAAAACTTAAGTACTGTATATAAATGTGTAGTCAAATATAGGCAGGTAGATGTACAGTATCCTTGTCTTGAACATAACATGAGTGTAGCTTTAAGGTGATGTCACTACTTAATTCTTCCAGGTGTTTTTGTATATGTATTTAAACCATTCATGTTTGAACAGTTGTTAGCATCTGAAGAAGTGGGATTTGTACCAACGAAAGTGTTTGTGCTTCCTTTCTGTGGATTAAAACTGTGTTTTCAAACTGGAAACTACACAGCCTCCTCATTGAGTCCTTTTGGTTTTATCTTATTATTGGATTCTGCTTTGTCCTTCGACCTGACTGCTCCCATAGTGTGGTGATAGGTTTGTGTTTTGTTACTTTTTTGTTTTTTATCACCACACTTGTGAAGAATATGGCTGATGAAATAGAAGTTTTGAATTCTGAAGATATATCTGTGTCACAACTGCAAGGTAATGTTTATAATGCTGATAAACTGTTCAGAACTATTGAATGCAGAGAAAATCCTCTATACAGCTGTCAGACAGAGAATACTGATACTGAGACAAATAGTATAGATATAGTGACTTTGAGAAGCAAAATGCACTTGATGGAGAAAGATTTATTCAAACTGAAAAGAAGTCAGTTTGACAAATTTTATTTTGAGTATTGTATCACGGAAGAAATAGTCCCAAGAGGGTTACGAGTTCTTAAAATGCCCTCACATGTTGACTGTGACCCTATACTTCTCACTGAGTGGCAAAAAGTTAATTTACAAACCAGTATGAACTATATGAAGCTTTTAACAGCAGCTTCTGAAAGGAAGATTAAAACTTTGTCCCTTTCTGTTAAGACTTTATATGCTGAGCTGCTCTCTTTATATGACATTTCTGTGTTAAATAGTAACCTGACTGCTACACTAGACTCTATTTCTGCATATGAGCATAAGCTCATAAAACAAAAATTATGCACAATAGAATGAGACAGGTGTGACTTTTAGTCAGGGAATGTATTCTCCTGGCCGAGGTTTGGAGACAACGAAAGAACAGTGGGGCAGTTTGAATCAAAGATCCTCCACACTATCCAACTGTAATGAGGAACAAAGAGAATCAGGAAATGATTATTCCAACAGAGGGAACGCCTCCATAGACAAAAGAGTGGAAGTGGCTTTATTGCAGAGGACTGTGAGTGATTCCATTATGTCATCAGAGGCAGAGCTAATGTTGACTAACCCACTGGAACTGCACAGTAATGACAGAGATCTAGGAGCAAGATGCAAAACCATACAGGTCATGGCACAAGTACATCAGGTTCAAGAAACACCAAGTTCAGAAGCTTTATTGTCTGTACTAGATGCACCAGTCCCTTTAGGCTTGCACAAACTCTCCTTTCCCATGCCGGTGAAGATGCAGCAACAACTCAACTCCTTTACAAGGGGAAGGAGTTGAGGCAGACAGAAAAGAAAATTTGAGGAGGAACGCGCAGGTTCCGGCAATATAAAAAGGCTTTCCAACAGATGAGAAAATAGTCTGGAACTTATCCAGCTATGTTTTCTGAGACAATGAACTTAATGTTTTGCAGAAAGGACTATTGTTTATACCTAGTAGGTATTCTGATTATACTAAAGTTATTTTTGATATTAAATTATTCACTAGAAATTTAACTTTAAAAATGATCTTTAAGGGCATGAATGAACAAGCGAATATGTTTAGGAAACCAAGTACATTTATTCTGATGACAAATCCTTTGATAAATGCCTTTGAAAGTATGTGTGTTGATGAAGTTTATAAACTGCAAATGCTAGATGATAAAAAGTGCAAATATAAAAGAAGTACTTTTAATTTAACTAAGGATGAGCAGAATTCTTTAAGAAAGTTGCAAGTGAACACAGATATAATTATACGTCCAGCCGACAAAGGTGGGCAAATAGTAATTTTGGATGCAGACGGGTACAAATATAAAATGCTTGATATGTTAGAGACTGATGGCTTTTATAAGAAAATAAGCATTTTAGATATTACAAACATGACTGAATACGTTAAACAGCGTTTATGTTAACTTATGAGAAATGAGTATATAACTAAGGAATTGTTTGATTATTTTGTCATACAGCATCCTGTAATTACTGTTATACAGGGATTACTGAAGTTACATAAAAATCAAATCAATCTACCTTTGAGGCCAATAGTGTTAGGGAGGAGATGGTGTACAGAAACAATCTATATATATATATATATATATATATATATATATATATATATATATATATATAGAAAAACATATAAGGCCAATGATGAATAATATTTATCAGGTTCTGAAAGATACAGAGCATTTTTTTAAAGGATTTATATGTCTATATGAATAATAGAAATAAGGATGAGACATTTATATTAGTGACAATGGACGTAGTGTCCCTTTTCATGGTGATACCTAATGGGTTGGGTTTAAGAAGTTTAGAGAGATTCATCAGGCAATACTCCAGTACTGAAGAAAGACATATACATTTGTTAATAGAGCTAACTAAGTTGGTTCTATACAACAATGTCTTTATTTTTGATAAGGATGTGTTTTGGCAATGCAATGGCATAGCTATGGGCACTTCATGTGCCAATAGCTACACCAATGCAGTAATGGTTTTATGGGAAACAGAATTTATGTTACAGGGACCATTTAAAGAAAAAATATTGTTTATGAGAAGGTTTGTAGATGATCTCTTTATGCTATGGGGGGCACTTATGAGGAGCTACAGAGATTTGAAGGGTACATCAACAGTAGTACTTCTTATTTGAAGTTTACAGCAGTACATTCAGAAAATAATATTAACTTCTTAGATGTGTCAATAGTAGTTGAGAATAGTGGAGAAATATGCACCAAACAGTATAAAACAGTTTGTCATGTTAATCATCTTCTGTCTGCATCCACCACATATTTTTTAAAATGTGGTTAAAAAACAAGTTTATAGAGCCTCTAGGCTAAATATGAGTGATGATTTTCATAGACGAACTGAAGTCGTTAGAAATGATTGAAGGCCAGAGGGTACACTGAATCATTCTTGGATAATAATATTCAGCAGGTTGTAAAATTAAGACAGTCTAATGCTAAACCTTACTTTTCTGAGAACAGGAAAGAATGTCTGAACAATAAGGAAAGTGTTACTAAACTGAGAGTACCTTTAGAAAATTCCACAAATGTGGGCATGTATATGGATATTGTAAGGAAATACTGGGGAATTATAACCAGTGATAAACAGGTTAAGGAGATGATAGGTGTGGAACCAACATTTTTATTTAAGAATAATTTGCCCCTGAAAAGGAGACTATGTTATCCTAAACACAGTGTTAGAACTCCAATAAGAGTTGGTACTAGACCATGTGGACGTTGTTTATTCTGAAAATGTATAGATACATGTGCACAGTTTACACACCCCTACTATCATAAAATGTATAATTTTCATCTCTATGCTACCTGTGAAACTAAGCATGTGGTTTATTTAGCACATTGTTTAAAATGTAAAAAAATGATGTAGGGAAAACTGACAGGTGCTTAAAAGATAGACTCAGGGAGCATCTTTAACACATTAATAGGAAGGACAATTTAAGTGCTTTAGCTAAACATGTGAAAGAAACTGATTCTGGACACACATTTAAGTGTGTAGTTATTAGCAGGGCATCTGAGAATATCAGGGGTGGTGACATATGAAATGTCACACAAACCTTAGAAGCAGAATGGATAGTAAGGTTGAGAGCCAATGCTGATTTTGGAATGAATGGATATGCTCCCCTCAAGCCTTTATTAAAGAAAAGACCTTTCCCTAGGTAAAAATATGTGCAATACGTATATATATATATATATATATATATATATATATATATATATATATATAGTAAATAAATATACATATTTTGTAGAGTATGTATTGCAAAGTTTTATATATTTTTAACATATTTTTTAAAACTTATGTACTGTATATGAATGTGTAGTCAGATATAGGCAGGTAGATGTACAATATTCTTGTCTTGAACATTTCAACATGAGTGTAGCTTTAAGGTGATGTCACTACTTAATTTTTCCAGGTGTTTTTGTATATGTATTTAAACCATTCCTGTTTGAACAGTTGTTAGCATCTGAAGAAGTGGGATTTGTACCTACGAAAGTGCTTGTGCTTCCTTTCTGTGGATTAAAACTGTGTTTTTAAACTGGAAACTACACAGCCTCCTCATTGAGCCCTTTTGGTTTTTATCTTATTAATGGATTCTGCTTTGTCCTTGGACCTGACTGCTCACATAGTGTGGTGATAGTTTTATTTTTTGTAACTTATTTGAAGACCCATCAAATATGTTTTACAACCCATAGCACTTTTTATTTATGATGCCTAAAGAATGGGAAATGGGTTTTGATTTTGAATTATCACAATATATATTCATCAATTCATTTCTATTGTATATTATTGGATTTATCCATTCAAAGTAAAAAAGACTGAATATTTGGAAAACCAATTCCTCATTTGTTTCAAGGTCTAACATGGTTTTCAAAGGCAGTTTCCAGTCTTGTTGGGTATCATAGAAAGTTACACAATAACTTATTGATTTTATTTTTTTTCTCTATATAATAAATGGTCTTGTTTGAATAATGTATATGATTCTGGCAGTAATGTCATTTTGATCAGTAATAATCTATCCTCAAAGGAGAAAAACAAATTCAATTTTTTGATTAAAGCATTTATCTCTTTCATTATGACAGTATAAGTTTTAATTGAGTCTATATTATCAAACACATGTATTTCTCAATACTTCATATAATTTGTAATTGTATTTGAAATATAACTATTTAATTGACTATCAAGTAGCTTTTGATTAGCATCTTAGACATTTCTTCAAATAGCTTAACCGAGTTAAAGATTTAAGTAACAGATTTATTTATGTCACCTATTTCTAACAGAATATCATCAGTATAGAGCTATATTTTAGATTGACAAGATTCATTACATTTAAAAACGTCAATATTATTATTGCTCCTAAAGTTTTCTGCAAAAGATTCAGTGACAAGGGCAAATAAAAAAGTGAAAAAATATAGCTTTGTTTAGTCCCTTATTAATATGAAGTCCATATTAAATAAATTAACATATCTCAACATATGCTTTATATTTAATATATAGATTCTTAACGTTGTAATAAATTGTGGTGATAATCCATGTATTTATAAAGATTTAGATACATATGTCCAGTAAATCAAATCAAAAGTCTTTTCCAAATCAAGGCTAATGACAGATAATTTTAAATTGTTTACTTTAGAAAAGTCTACAATTATTATTAATTTTTGGATATCATTGTTGGTTTTCTTGTTATTGATAAAACCAGTTTTATCACATTTGATAAACAAATCTGAATTTCTGTCAGGAGCAATTGTAACAGGTTGCCCTGAAATTTTTTTCTGGTTTGGATACAGTTCTCTAACTTTTCCATAATATTCTTTCTCCGACATTATAACCCAAGTGGCTGAACATGAAACGTCTTTAAAACATAGTTCTTATTTCTAGATGTAATTCTCACAATAATGGGTGGACAAGAAACTTCCAGCAGCATATGTAGCTCCTTTGTAATAAATTCAAGTGGGCCTATTCCATCCACTTTCTCAGGCAGAGGCAATGTTCTTAAATTATTGTATCTGGAATTTTTGAAAGCATCTAACTTGCATTCCAAAAAAAAAAAAAAAAAATAGCACAAGAAAATATTACATTTCAGACCGTTTGAGATTTAGAGATTTATTGCCTCTGTTGCAGTGATAGTTCATCTTTGGCAGAGGTTTATTTATTTGTTTTTAGGTTTGCTGTATTTCTTGAATATCCTCGGGATTCTTCTGTGAAATAATAGATAAATGTTTCACAGAAGTTCGTCTTCTGTCAAAAATGACTCTCTCCATCTTGGAAATGCATTCTGTAACATAGCTTCACAGTAAACTAGCTTCACAGACATTAAAACAACATCAAAATAAATATATAAAGTTTACTGCAGTTGTCATCTCCATTGCTAAACATAATTATTTCCAATTATCTTCACTTCTTTATAATTCCCAGTTAAAATCCAAGGTTAAACATCAATTGTAATTAGAACACCTGCATTTTTGCTGACACAGTTATCATCTAATTTCATTTCTGTGGTGTTCCAATTGCCGTAATAGTAATGTAAGTGCAAAGATAAGGAGGTAGTGTAGCAAAAAAATGCTTTAAATAAATGGCATTTTCCTACTTTACCTCTGAAGGGAATAGTACCTTTTTCCAGGTCATGTGTTACACCATGAACACCATGATAGGAAGACTTCAAACACTAGACCCATATCAGTTTGGATTTATCAAGGGCAACTCATACTTACTCAACCTGGTGGAGTTTTTTGAAAAGGACACCAGAGAATTTACAGAGGCAAAATGGTATACATTGCATACATCGACCTGGCCAAAGCTTTTGACACAATCCCCTACTCAGACATGGTATAAATCTAAATAAACTGGGAATAAAACCCTGGGGGGGAATTCAATAAAATCTACATGGATTGATTTTCCATATAGGCATAGTGGCACAGAGCTTACCGAGAAGTAAGCAGCTGTGCAATCCAGTAAACAGAGCTGAGGAGCATGCACAAGCGTGTTAACACAGAAGTGTTCTTGGCATGCAGATCACCTCCTAAGCAGGTAAATTGCATGCAAATGAGGGTGCTGGAGTGATCCAGCAAGCATATAGGCAGTTCTGCAGACTGCTTGTTGGGGTCTGAACGTGTACAAAAAAAAAATCAAAATTGAGCAGGTGCTGTAAATTTAGAAGGTCAGAAATTGCATAGTAGGCACAGATATGTGCAAAACAACACCTTGTGTGTCCAAAAAATAATTCAAAATAATTTAATATAATTTTTTTAATACCCATATTATGTTTGTACTGCCCACAGCAGTGTGCATTAAGCAAAAAATAAATATTAAAAAGTGTAAAAATGGAAAATAATAAATATGTGACAAGACTGCATTATGGGGCCTTGCATGGAGTATGTACAATGGTAGATATCTATGGTTGCTAAGGAGGTAGGCCCTAGAATAGTGTATTATCCAGGATGAGGTTCACAGATCTGTATGCAAATGAGCTGGGGTTACTGAATAGCAAAAATGGGTTACCATCTCCACAGATAAAATCCATGTATCCCCAGAACCATTTTGGTGCTAGAGGAGAGCTGGCTGACATCAAAAAGGGGTATGTCACTATCTGTTTAATGGAATTGGAAGCTCAGCGGTGCCTGTTTGCCTCTCAGCTAAGCAGGGGTGTGTGTCCAGTGCTGTAAGCTTTCTTTAGCTTTGGGGCATGTGTTTTAGCTGGTTTGAGAATGTTTGGGTGGCGTGCCACTGTGCTAAGCATGCCCATTAATGGGGGTGTGTCCACTGAGTGCTGAGCATTGTTTATTTCTGTGGCACAGGTTTGTGCGCCATGCTGTACTGCTTAGCAAGGAAGGCAATTAAAACAAATTGCCTGGGAAAACCAATCATGTATAAATTATTGATGACCCCTGTTCCACTTAAATTGGGCCATTCAAACCCCTCAATGATGTACTTGGCAGGTGGAATGCATCATAGATAACCAATCACACAGGCTGCATCTGCAGCACACCATTATAAAGTATGCATACACCCTATAATCTTATTTTTCCCCCATACTCTGCACCATTGGAGTACAGACTTGGGAATTTTAATTGAGAGAATGCTAGGGGCTGCTGCAGCACTGCTACATCTGTATGTTCTAGATGCTGAGGTCAGTGCTGATGTTGATGCTGACAATAGGCCTAGACTGAGAAGGAGAAGAGTGTTCAGGCTCAGGGTAACCTTCCAGGACCTAAAGCTGGAGATTGTAGAGCACTACAGGGTAGACAGAGACATACTACAAGAACTCACCAAGCTCCACTGCCCTCAACTCAAACCCAGGGCCAAAAGAGGGTAACCCATCCCGGTGGAAATAAAGGTATGTGTAGCCCTTGGAATACTAGCTACAAGTACTTTTCAAAGACCAACTGAGGACATGATAGGGGTGTCACAGGCATCAGCATCCAGGGTACTTGACCAGTTCCTGACTGCCATGCAAACACATGCCACTGAGCACATTTATTTACCCCACACCCCTGAGGAGAGGGCCAGCAGTATGTGTCTCTTATACCATGTAGCACACTACCCAGAGGTACTGAGTGCCATAAACTGCACTCATGTGCACATCAAAGC